>NW_027507903.1:397178049-397615549 GCF_037356315.1 Lithobates pipiens
TGAGAGCAACTGACTTTGAGGTATTAACTTGGAGACCTGAAATAGTTCCAAAGTCCCGAAGAAGATGAAGTAAGTTGGGGGTGGAGATTAGGGGCGAGGTCAGAAATATAAGCATATCATCAGCAAAGAGAGCACATTTATGCTCTTCTAAACCACAGCGAACACCTTTAATATTTATATCTGCTCTAATGGTGATGGCTAGGGTTTCTATAGCTATAGTAAAGATTAACGGTGACAAGGGACAACCCTGTCTAGTACCTCTACAGATATCTAATGGTTGAGAGAGATGGCCTAATAGACGTACTTGAGCAGAGGGGGTTGAATATAGGGATTGTATAATGTTCAAAAAATTTGCTCCGAAACCCCATCTGGTGAGAATTTCAAACAGATATGGCCATGAAACAGTATCAAATGCCTTCTGCAAATCCAAAGACAGCAGAAGGCCTTCTTGTGCCGGGCCCCCGTCCCATTGCGATTTCAAGAGTGATATTAAGTCAATTGCCCTTCTCACCTGATCCGTTCCCTGTCTCCCCGGGATGAAGCCCACCTGATCCTTATGGATATAGTTAGATATAAAACTGGACATTCTGTTGGCTAATATCTTAGTCATAATTTTAAGATCATTATTGATCAGCGAAATGGGTCTGTAATTTCCCACTTCACAAGTATCTTTACCAGGTTTCGGAATAACAGAGATAAATGCGGTATTAGAATCATTCGGGAGGGGGGCTCCATCCCGGAGAGAATTAAAGAACCGGGCCATGTAGGGAGCTAATTTTGATCCAAAAGTCTTATAATATCTAACTGGGAAACCGTCGGGGCCTGGTGCAGATTCTGATTTAAGGGCTTTTATGACGTCAAGTATTTCGGCAGGGGAGAAGGATTCATCCATTAGATCTTTATGAGTTTGATGTATGTATGGTAGATCGAGGTGATCCAGGAACTGCTTCCTAGCTTTGGAATGTGTATGAATTGTCTCAGTGTAGAGGTTTTTATAAAAATCATGAAATGATTTCAATATTTCTACCGGATTTTGTGTAAGGGTACCCGAAGATTGTCTAATTTTGGGGAAGACCAAGGTGCGAGTTCGAGAACATAATTTACTCGCGAGTTTGGCACCTATTTTATCTTTTTGATAATAGAAGCGAGCTCCTGTCCATCGCAGATGTTTTTCTGCAGAGGTGGTGAGTAAAAGATTAAGTGCAATGCCTGCCCTATCAAGTTCAGCCAGGCTATCTGGGGTAGGATGTCGTTTGTGACTTTTGCTAAGTGTTCTGAATTCCTCTTTGAGTCGTATAAGCTCTGCGGAGTGTTCCTTTTTTGAGACGGGCTGAGAGTTGAATTATTTTACCCCGCATGACCGCCTTGTGTGCCGCCCACAGGGAGCCTGGCGAAATTGAATCTGTATTATTGTCTGTAAAGTAGTCCGAAAGGGCTGATTCTAATACCGCACAGTGAGCTTGATTGTTTAGTAGAGACTCATTAAGCCGCCATTGGAACGGTCGTTTATCTCCTCCTCCCCCTCGAATAATTAATAAAACGATGGAATGGTCAGAGAGAGAGGAATCCTAAATTTTTGAGGATTCAACCAAAGAGATGAATTGTGGAGGAATAAAGATATGGTCTATTCTGGTTAATGTATTATGAGGGATAGAAAAGTGAGTGTAGTCTTTGGATCGGGGATTCATTTCTCTTCATATGTCTATCAGGCCTGCTGATTGGATGGAATGTGCAACCCTAAGACTGCATTTAGGAGGTCTTTTGGGCATTGGTTTCGTAGGGTTAGATCTGTCTGAGGAAAGGTCAAATGGGATGTTCGAATCTCCCGCCAGGATAATAATTCCCTTCAGATGGGATTTCAGCGTCATGAGAGTCTTTTCAAAAAAATGGTCCTGGCGGGAGTTTGGAGCATAGTAGGAAACAAACGTGTATGTTACTGTATTAATTGTCCCAGAGACCAGGATGTAACGGCCTTCTGGGTCTCTAATCGTTTTGGAATGTTGAAAATGAATTTTGTTGGCAAAGCAAATCGCAACCCCTCTTGTTTTATTTGAAGCATTAGCCAGATAAAATTGAGAAAAGTTTTTGTGTAGGAAAATGGGGTTATAAGAAATGGGAAAGTGCGTCTCCTGCATCATGATAACATCAGCTTTGTGGGCATGAAATTGTTGCATGATTTTACGCCTTTTCACTGGGGAATTAAGGCCTTGAACATTATTGGACATTATACAGAGATTAGATTGTACCGGTGAGGTAGAGGTCATAGGAAGAGCATGGAAAAATTCATGCTATGTGCAAAAGGAGTACCTGTCTTTGTAGTGATCCCTGGCAGATAGGAGATGACACCTGTTCTTCTGAAGATATGCTTGTGAGAAAAAAACGAGGAGAATCCAACCAGGCCCTGATCCTGTACAAGGGAGATGGGGAGGAGGATGTGGTTAGACTGGGAAGGGTAAAAAAGGGAGGATGGAAGGGAGAAAGAAGAAGGTAAGGAGAGAATAGAGTTAGAAAAAGAGGAAATAAAATAGAAGTACATCAGAATATGCATTATATAAAATAACAATTCAAGACAAAAAAAAAAATTAGAAATGTATACAATAAATAAAATAGAAAGGGAAAAAATCCCAAAGCGGCCCAAAAGGGACGCTGTAAACGAACCCCGGTAGGAGACTAAGTTCTCCTATCGAAGTAAAAAGGGGGGTGCATTGTACCCACCCTGGACAACCCCGCCGCAGAGGTTGATTATCTCATAGGCACTAAAACAAATAATCTGAGCCCAGACTAAAATAAACATAGGGGCTATATAAATAATGAGCGACTGCCCCCCTCTTACTCTACGAAATGTGTGACCATGACTTAATGGCAAAAAGAGCCATTATAAGAAAAAAAAAAAAAACATCAAATATAAAGCCAAAAGGTCAGTTGGAGAGAGAAATAAATAATAAAATTATAGAGGAAGAGGAGGCTAATACAGGCAATACAGTAAAAGTATATGTCAAAAAGGAAAAATATTATTAAATTTTCCACATTAGAAGCAAAAAAAAAAGAGAAAAAAAAAAAGTGAAAAAATAATGTCTTCTGTGGGAAAACACCTGGAGAAGTTACCAGGAAAAACAGGACCTATGGTCAACCCGGCCCGGGTAAAGGTTCGGCCCTGAGGACAAATTTTTTTTTTTTAATAGCATTTTCGCCATTTCTGTAGCTCTAAGATACACCGTTTACATGCTCTGGTTGTATTCTCCTATTGTAAAAACACCCATTTAGTGCAACAAAAAAAACTTTGCAGTGTTTTCTGCATATGTGGAGGTGTGCATTACACAATTTATATATTTTTCTTCTACTGTGCTATTCAAAAAAAAAGATTTAGGGCAAAAACATTTTTTTTTTGAATAGCATTTTTGGCATTTCTGTAGCTTTGAGATACACCATTTACATACTCTGGGTGTATTCTGCTATTACAAAAACACCCATTTAGGGCAAGATCCTAAATTTGGAAAATGAGGAGAACGTCAAAGAAGGGACGTGGCTCCGGTCGTGGTGATGCTGGTGTAGCTCCTGTTGCAGGGAAAGGACGTGGTCGATCTGTGCCAGCAACACGCACAAGTGAAACACCTTCCTCAGGTACGAGTAGGTGACAGAGCCTGCAGCGGTATTTGGTCGTGCCTAATGCGACTGTACAAATGTTGAGGCCAGGACAAGTACAGGCGATAGTAGATTGGGTTGCTGACAGTGCCTCTGGTTCCTTGACATTGTCTCTCACCCAGTTTCCCGATGAAAGATCAGAGTTGGCACCTGCAGCCGATGTCCATCCGTCTTTCACATCACCCCCTTGCAAATCAGCTAAGCAGTCTGAGCCCCAAATCATGCCTCAGTCTCTCCTGCTTTTTGATGTCTCTGTTAGCAGGGTTTCCCAGGGCCATCCACCTAGCCCTGCCACAGAAGTGGAAGAGATTGTGTGCACCGATGCCCAACCACTTGTGTTTCATAAAGAGTACATGGGAGGACCATCGCAGCCTGTCTCGGATGATGACGAAACACAGGTGCCAACTGCTGCTGCTTTCGCAATTGTGCAGACCGACAAGGAGGGCAGGGATGAAGACTGGGTGGAAGATAATGTGGAGGATGATGAGGTCCTGGACCCCACATGGAATCAACGTCATGCAGGTGACCAGTGTAGTTCGGAGGAAGAGCCGGTGGTCACACAGCAGAAGAGGGAGCAGGGTGCAAAAGAGGAGCGTCTGTCACCTAGACAGTACGCCTGCTACTGCCCAACACAGCAAGGGACCGAGCACACCAAAGCCAGGTCCAAGGAGTTCCCTAGCGTGGCAGTTCTTCAGAAAATGTGCTGATGCCAAGACACGAGTGGTTTGCACGCTGTGCAATCAGAGCCTGAAGTGAGGCAAAAAACTTTCTCAACCTGAGCACAACCTGCATGACCAGGCATCTAAGTGCAAAGCACGAGCTGCAGTGGAGTAGATACCTCAAAAACCAAGAAAGGTCTCTGGCTCCTCCTGCTTCCTCTTCTGCTGCAGTCTGAGCCTCTTCATCCACCTCTGTAGTGACAGTGGCACCTACCAACCTGCAAACACAGGATCTACCAGCAACACTACCACCTGGGTCACCAACCATCTCCACAATGTCCCATGGAAACGTTCAGCTCTCTATCTCCCAAACACTGGAGCGGAAGAGGAAGTACCTCCCTAGCCACCCGCGATCCCTGGCCTTGAATGCCAGCATTTCAAAATTCCTCGCCTTTGAAATGCTGTCATTCCGCCTGGTGGAGACGCAGAGTTTTAAAAGCCTAATGGCATTGGCTGTCCCACAGTACGTCGTGCCCAGCCACCACTACTTTTCCAGACGAGCCATCCCTTCCCTGCACAACCAAGTGGGGGACAAAATCATGTTTGCACTGCACAACGCCATCTGTGGCAAGGTCTACCTAACTACGGATGCGTGGACCAGTAAGTACAGTCAGGGACGTTATATCTCAGCACCCTGGGTAAATGTAGTGGCAGCTGGGCCTGAGGCGGATAGCAGTTTGGCGCATGTCTTTCCACAACCAAGGATTGCAGGGCGCTTCAGTTTGCCTCCTGTTGCTAACTCCTCCTACTCCATTTCCTCATCCTCTACCACCTCCTCATCCGGTCAGCGTAACACCTTCACCACCAACTTCAGCACAGCCAGGGGTAAACGACAGCAGGCAGTTTTAAAACTTTCCTGTTTGGGGGAAAACCCCACACCACGCAGGAGTTGTGGACGGACATGGAACAGACCGATGAGTGGTTGGTGGCAGTGAGCCTCAAGCCGGGCCTGGTGGTGTGCGATAATGGGCGAAATCTCATAGCAGCTCTGGGCCTAGCCGGTTTGACGCACATCCCTTGCCTGGCACATGTGCTGAACTTGGTGGTCCAGAGGTTCCTTAAAAATTACCCTGATATGCCAGGGCTGCTGCGGAAAGTGAGGGCTGTCTGTGCGCACTTTCGGCGTTCTCACCCTGCTGCTGCTCGCCTTTCAGCGCTGCAGCGTAACTTCGGCCTTCCCACTCACCGCCTCATATGTGACATGCCCACAAGTTGGAACTCCACCTTGCACATGCTGGCCAAACTGTGCGCGCACTCCAGTGCCCATGACACTGTTCTCAGCGCTATTATCCCAGTTCTCTGCCTCATTGAATAAACGCTTCAGGCGATGATGGAAGAGGATGTGGCACAGGAGGAGGAGGAGGAGGAGGAGGCGGAAGAAGAGGGATCATTTTCAAGGCTTTCAGGGCAGTCATTCACAAGTGGCTATGAGGGTGGGTTCCTGCACCAACAAACGCCTGGTACCAACAAACGCCACAATTGTCTGGCAGCAAGGGCACAGTTCTGGAGGATGACGAGGTGGAGGATGAGGAGGAGATGGAGGAGGAGGAACCATGTTCACAGCAGGGTGCCACTTAGACCAGCTCATGGCCATCACTAGTGCCTGGCTGGGAGGATACAGAGGACACAGACGATACACCTCCCACAGAGGACAGCTTTTCATAGCCTCTGGGCAGCCTGGCACACGTGAGTGATTACATGCTGCAGTGTCTCCGCAATGACCGCCAAGTTGCCCACATTCTAACTGGTGCTGATTACTGGATGGCCACTCTGCTGGATCCCGATACAAGGACAACGTACCATCCTTAATTCCCTCTGGAGCGTGATTGTAAGATGCGCGAGTACAACCGCATGCTGGTAGACGCGCTGTTGGTGGCATTCCCACCTGACAGCGGGGGTACGGTGGAAGCACAAGGCGAGGGCAGAGGAGGAGGAAGAGGTCGCCAATGCAGCTAGGGCACCGCCAGCACCTTAGAAGGCAAGGTTAGCATGGCCAAAATGTGGAAAAGCTTTGTCAGCATGCCACAAGAACCAGCAACACCAACTGATGGAACGTCTTAGCAGGAGGCAGAATTTCACCACCATGGTGGAGCAGTATGTGTGCATACACTTACACGTACTGAATGACAGGTCTGCCCCCTTCAACTTCTGGGTCTCCAAATTGGGCACATGGCCTGAGCTTGCCTTTTACGCTTTGGAGGTGCTGGCCTGCCCTGCAGCCAGTATATTATCTGAACTTGTATTTAGCACGGCAGGGGGCGTTATCACAGACAATCGCATTCGCCTGTCCAGAGCCAATGTAGACAAGCTCACGTTCATTAAAATGAACCAGGCATGGATCCCATAGGACTTGTCCGTACCATCTGCAGAAAAGACCTGTATACCGGTGTTCTGACAAATCTGTCTGGCCTTCGGATAGTGTCTGGCCCGAGGACAAGGAGATTCCGAAAATCTTAGAAGATGAACGGTTCCTGCGCCGTGAGTGCAGGTTCAAGCCCCACCATCCAAGTGGACATACGGTAGCAAATAGTAACAGGGCCCCTCATGGGCTCGCTTCGCTCGCCATGCTTCTGGCATGGCCTCGCTTCGCTCGGCTTGAACCTCAATTGGTGTGGCTTGAACCTGGACTCACCGCGCAGCGCCGTTAGTCTTTGGAGATTTTCTAAATCCCCTTGTCCTATGTACTGAGCAATCGCAGTACAGGGCGGACACTATCCGATGGGGGACAGAATTCGACACATCACTGGCCATACCCAGCCATTGTTGTATTTTTGAACCAGTGTTGGCTACCTCGTCCTCCTCCACCGCCGCTTCCACCTACACCACCACATCCACTGCCACCTCAACCTCCTACTCCATATGGACCTTGTCCTCCTAGGTCAAGATTATAATTTTAAATTTTTTTAATTTCAAAGTATTTTATTTTCCCACTAGCCTATCCATTAAATTGAATATTTTTTTTTCCATAAATGGCATATTCTGGGACATTCCCACCATATGTGTGACATCACTTCCTGTACCTCTTCTTCTGAGATGGGGGCCTCCAGCATATTAATTTTTTTTTTAATGTTATTTCCCTATCCACATTTGTTTGCAGAGCACTTGTCATGCTCTTAACAACATTTTGTTGCCATTTGCAGCCCTCTAGCCCTTTCCATTAATTTTTTAGAGCCATTTTAGTCCTCAAAAGTTCAGGTACCCATTGACTTCAATGGGGTTAGGGGTCAAGTTCGGTCCCGAACCCAAACTTTTTTCCAAAGTTCAGCCGAACCCGTCGAACCCGAACATCCAGGTGTCCGCTCAACTCTAATAGAGCGCAAAGATAGGAGAATACAAGGTCAAGGGTGTTGCCATCAGAGTGAGTAGAAGCTTGTACCCATTGCTTCAGGTCAAATGAAGAGGTTAGGCTAAGAAGTTTAGAAGTAGCAGGAGTGTTTGTATTAGCAGGGATGTTGAAATCACAGAGAAGGATTGTGGAAATTTCTGAAGACAGAAAGTAGGGTAGCCAGGCAGAAAACTCATCAAGGAAAGTCGATAATGTCCAGGGGGTCGGTAGATCACAGCAATTCTTAGGGAAGTAGGAGAGATTAGACATATACAGTGAGCTTCAAACAGATTTGTGGAGCCAGGTTTTGGTGAGAGCAAGTAGATTAAAGGAATTAGTGACAAAGAGGTCATGAACAGCGGTGAGTTTGTTGCAGACAGAGCAAGCGTTCCAGAGGGCACAGGAGAGGGGGAGGCTGGCGTTGGGAAGAAGAGGAATGGAGACTAAATTGCATAGATTGCGACTACTGCCAGAGGGTGTAGGGTGATGGGTGTAATGGGTACAGTTAAATAAGGGAGGCCCAGGGTTAGGGGGAATATCTCCAGCAGTTAGGAGAAGCAGAAAAGTAAGGGAGGTAATATGAGAATATGATTTGTATGAGGGGACATGCTTCAGTATCCGGGGTGTTTGTTAGCAAGTGGGCTTAGAGTTAGAAAAAGGTGATGAGTGCAGTAGTAGGGAGAGGGAAGAAGCATGGTTGATATGTACAGATTGTGGGGTGGAGCAGGGGGGGTGAAGAAAAGTGAGTTTGAGGAGAGAGGCTGCAATTGTGAAAAGGAGGAGAGGTAAAGAGTGCATGTTTCAGAGAGGAATGCGAGATAATTTGGACATGAGGTCACCCGCAATCTGCTGTGGATTGCTTTGTGCAAATCGCTGAAGTGCCAGAGCAGAAGTGCCACTTATTTAAGGAACTCCACTTCTTTGGAAGAACCCCTGTATGTTCAGCCCCCTGTATATGTTTCCCCGTAAAGAAGGTCTTGTTTTTATACTGTGTTGAGTGTGGGTTGAATCTGGCAAGTAATCAATCGGGAGGTAATATTAGGCACACAGCTAGCAGAGCAAATCTTTTCACGTCACATTCAAATTGCAAGAGGACCAAAAGGCCAAAATTGTAAAGATAAGGGAAGCCATCATTTAGGTAAGACTTAATAGCTAAATAAATATTGAAATAATGTGAGCATGGCTACAGATTGAGTTGAAACAGTGGCGACTAGGGATGAGCTTCGTGTTCGAGTCGAACATACTTTCGACTCGAACATTGGTTGTTCGTCCGTTCGGCGAAGTCCGAACATTTTGGTCCGTTCGCGCCAAATTCGTGTGGCGCTCACGGCCCACAATGCACTGCGATGGCGCAGTGTATTGCTGGCTCATGATTGGCCAAGCATGCACTGTGACCCCGCATGCTTGGCCAATCGCAGCGCCAGCAGCGAGGAGAGCCATGATTGGCCACAGGCAGGATGCCTGTGGCCAATCATAGCTCAGGCTGTGTAGTGCACGCCCCACACTATATAAGGCCGTCAGCGCGGCGGCCTTGTGTAGTGTGTTGGCGTCTGAAGCAGTGGGTGTTCTGTGTACCTTCAACACAGTACACACCGATCGTTTTCGGCCGATTTTCGATCTTGCTGTTGTGTAGTGGTTATTGTCTGCGTGCCCTGACCGCAGTATACACCGCTATATTCACCTCACCTATATAGCTAGTGATCTATCTTTTATAATAGAGCTTGCAGTCAGTAGTGTTAGGAGATAGTGCGTGCTGTCTGCGTGCTCTGTACCCAGTACATACCGCTATATCCACCTACATAGCTGTTCTCTATTTGAGCCCACTTGCCATCTGCAGGAGTTATTGGAAGTTGTGTGTGCTTCCAGCACAGCACAGTATACATCTGTATATACCCCTTTATCTCTGGTGTTCTATAATAAAGGCATCTGCAGGAGTTAGTGGGTGTTGTGTGCCTCTAGCACAATATACACTACCCAACTGCTTTTTTACCCGACTCCCTTCAGGCCATTACCATGTCTGGAAGGCCAGCAAGGAGAGGCAGACAGGCGCGAGCCGATAAAAGAGGGCAAGCAGGCTCTGTGTCTAGAGACAACAGTGCTGGTCGTGGACGCGGTGCATTGTCATCAGCACGTGGCCATGGGACACACTTGTCCTTCTTTTCGGCAGCTGGACATGTTGAACCGCAACATGCCAATGACTTGGTAGAGTGGATGGCCAAGCCCTCTTCATCCTCCTCATCCTCTCTCACCCAGTCTCAGGGTACTAGCAAAGCAGCTGCCAACGCATCGTCTTCCCTCCTCTCAATGTCATCATCAGTGACTCCTTCCCTAGACCCACCACGTCCTCCTGAGGAGTCTCCTGAACTCTTTGAGCACAGTGTTGGGTACATTCTCCAGGAGGATGCCCAGTGTTTTGTGGGCTCTGATGATGACACTCAGCTAGAGGAAGGCAGTAGCGTGAGCGCAGAGAGAGGGGATGCTCAAGAAGGACAGCAATCTGGCAGTCATGTTCCACAAGCTGCAGCATACTGCCAGGTTTGCTACAGCGATGAAGAGGGAGGGGATGATAAGGGCACTGACTCCACGTGGGTGCCTGGAAGGAGAGAGGAGGAGGAGGAGGAGGAGGAGGAGGCGGAGGAGGAGGAGGCACATGTCCAACGAGGCAGGATGCCCTCCGGGGGCCAGCTTAGGGGCAGCACACCGACTGAATCACACCGCAGAGCTCCGCCTGTGCAGAGCGCTGCCTCTGCGCGTTATTCTAAAAGTTCTTTGGTGTGGGCCTTTTTTGAGACGAGTGCATCAGATCGCACCGCTGCTATTTGCAACATATGTCTCAAGCGTATCTCACGTGGCCAAAACATCAGCCGCTTGGGCACCACATGCTTGACCAGACATATGTTGACCTGCCATGCAGCTCGTTGGCAAGCGTACCTCAAAGACCCACACCAAAGAACAAAGCGGACCTCTCTTTGCTCCTCATCAGCTGGCATCTCCAACCCCACTAGACCTTCAGTCCTCTCTGAAACCTGCTCTGAGAGGAATGAAGGTGTAGAATTAGGTGTGTCACAGCCAAGTGCTTCCGGGCACTCTGCTAGCGGTACACCCACGTCCGATTATAGCAGGCAAATGTCCCTGCCCCAGCTGCTGGACCGGCGAAAGAAGTTCACTCCCAGCCATCCACATGCCCAGCGGTTGAATGCTAGCTTGGCTAAATTGCTAGCACTTCAACTGCTGCCTTTTCAGTTGGTAGACTCGGCCCCCTTCCATGAGTTTGTACAATGTGCGGTTCCTCAGTGGCAGGTCCCCAAACGCCACTTTTTCTCACGGAAGGCGATTCCGGCTCTCTACCGGCATGTGGAAGGCAATGTCCTTGCCTCGCTGGACAGGGCGGTCAGCGGTAAGGTGCATATTACCGCTGACTCATGGTCCAGCAGGCATGGACAGGGACGTTACCTGTCTTTCACGGCCCTTTGGGTCACTCTTCTGGCAGCTGGGAAGGATGCAGGACAAGGTGCAGTAGTGTTGGAGGTTGTTCCGCCACCACGCCTCCAAAATGCTACTATTGGTTGTGACACACCTCTCTCCTCCACCCCCTCCTCTTCTTCTTCCTCCATGGCCTCTTCCAGTGCTCTGTCCTCAGAACCAGCGGTGCTCCGTAGGCGTTCCAGGGGCTACACAAGTACGCAGGCAAAACGCTGCCATGCCGTGCTTGCGCTGGTTTGTTTGGGGGACAGGAGCCACACTGGGGCGGATGTTTTGTCAGCTCTGCAGGGGCAGGCTGAGAGGTGGTTGACGCCACGCCAGCTTAAGCCAGGAATGGTGGTTTGCGACAATGGCACCAACCTCCTCTCCGCCCTCCGACAGGGACAACTGACCCATTTGCCCTGTATAGCTCACGTCCTTAACCTGGTGGTGCAGCGGTTCTTGGGCAGGTACCCCGGCTTACAGGATGTCCTGAAGCAGGCCAGGAAAGTCTGTGTGCATTTCCGCCGATCATTTAATGCCTGTGCTCGGCTGGCTGAGCTCCAAAAGGAGTTGAACCTGCCCAAGTACCGCCTTATATGTGACATGCCCACCAGATGGAACTCAACATTGGCCATGCTGCAGCGGCTGCACACGCAGCAGAGGGCCATCAATGAGTACCTGTGCGACTACGGCACCAGGACAGGGTCAGGGGAGCTCGGTTTTTTCTCACCACGCCAGTGGGGCATGATCAGGGATGCATGCACTGTCCTGTCACCGTTTGAGAAGGCCACAAGGATGGTGAGCAGTGACAGTGCATGCATCAGTGACACTGTACCTCTTGTCCACCTCTTGGAGCATACGCTGCGTGGAATAATGGACAGGGCACTTGAGTCAGAACAGAGGCAGGAAGAGGAGGACTTCCTTGCCTCTCAAGGCCCCCTTTATCCAGACAGTGTTCCTGCTGTGCCACCCATCACACAGGAAGAGGATGAGGAGGAGGAAGAGGAGGAGGAGGATGATTGTGTCAGCATGGAGGTGGAGGCTGGCACTCAGCATCAGCATCAGCAGCAGCAGTCTTGTAGGGATGATTTACAGTCCCAAGAAACACGTGGACTTGTATGTGGCTGGGAGGAGGTAGCTGCGGATCATGTTGTCCTTAGTGACCCAGAGGACTCCGGACCGAATGCCTCAGCTAACCTACGCTGCATGGCCTCCCTGATCCTGCAAAGCCTGCAGAAGGATCCTCGTATTCTTCGGATCAAGGAGAGGGACCATTACTGGCTGGCCACTCTCCTTGATCCACTGTACAAGGGTAAGGTTGCCGACCTTATCTTGCCATCGCAGAGGGAGCAGAGGATGAGACATCTCCGGGAGGCCTTGCAGAAAGGTCTGTGCAACGTGTTCCCAGAGACTGGGAGGTTACAAACTCCTGGTCCTGGACAACGTGTTGCTGAGGCATCGGTCAGAAGGAGCGGTGGAGAAGGTGGCCGTCTGACTGATGCTTTCAGACAATTTTTTAGTCCGCAGCCCCAAGGTATGATCGGTTCCAGCACCCATCGCCAGCGTCTGATTTACATGGTGCAGGAATACCTAGGGGCAAGGTCAGACTTGGACACCTTTCCCACCGAAAATCCTCTGGCTTACTGGGTCTTGAGGATGGATCACTGGCCAGAGCTTGCACAGTATGCAATTGAGCTACTGGCCTGTCCTGCATCCAGCGTTCTTTCGGAACGCACCTTCAGTGCTGCTGGTGGCTTTGTTACCGATCACAGGGTGCGCCTGTCCACCGAATCAGTTGATCGACTGACCTTCATCAAGATGAATCAGTCTTGGATCACCCACAGCTACCAAGCACCTGAAGCTGATGTAACAGAATAATTTTTTTTGAAATATCACATCCCTTCAAGACTGCCTATGCTGATGCTGAGTGACTGTCCTGTTATGTTGATTGTCTATCCTATCTTCCTCCTCCGCTGATATGTTGGAAGAACATTTCTGGTTCTGGTTGATGCCATCAGCCCAATTTTTCTGCCCCTGTTTAACAGGGGCGTTTAAGTACAATTTTTGATGCAATGCTTTGCAGCAGGGCTAATTCCTGCAATCAAACAAGAGTATATGGGAGAGGTTGCAGTGTGGTGGCACCAGCACCAGTGCCTAAGGCCCAATTTTTCTGCCCCTGTTTAACAGGGGCGTTTAATTACAATTTTTGATGCAATGCTTTGCAGCAGGGCTAATTCCTGCAATAAAACTAGAGTATATGGCAGAGGTTGCAGTGTGGTGGCACCAGCACCAGTGCCTAAGGCCCAATTTTTCTGCCCCTGCCTAACAGGGACATGTAATTACAATTCTTGATATAATATTTCACAGGAGGGCCCGTTCCTGTGCCCACCCAGAGTAACTGTGAGGACTTATAGTGTTGTGGCACCAGCACCACAACCACCAAAGGTCAGTTTTTCTACCACTGTTCAACAATGGCATGTAATTACAATTCTTGATATAATCGTTCACAGCAGGGCGCTCCAGCGCCCACCAAGAGTCACTTTGAGGGCTTACAATGTTGTGGCAAAACCAACACCTTGTTCCGCCATTTCTGCAGAGCATATAGGGCAGGCCCCTACTTTCAAACATCCAACTTACAAACATCTCCTACTTGCAAACGGAAGGAGACAACAGCAAGTGAGATGAAAAAAGATGGACGACAAAACAAATTATACAGGGGTGATAACCCTTCCCTATGTTTTCCAAAAAGCTTAAAAATTGTTTTTTTGACTGGAGCTACACTTTAAAAATGTACCAGTTGAAAATTACAAACAGATTCAACTTAACACAACAAACCTACACAGTCCCCATCTTGTTTGCACCGCCTGTATACTGCTGTTCTGAGTATATAGGGCCTGGGGGCCACACGCATTTCCTTTTTTTAATATGGGTACAGGGTTCCCCTTAATATGCGTACAAGACCCAAATAGGCTGGTAATGGGCAGGGAGGGCTACCCATGCCATTTTTCTCAATGATTTTCAACCATATTGCAGGAACCAGATATAACATTAAAACCGCAAGCAGTTTTAAATGGTGTTATTTCCGTTTAATGTCATTTTGTGCAGGGACTGTTCTAAACACGGGAAACACGTGGCACTTCACAGGCATACTACAGACACCCCCCAGGCACCATATTTAAAGGAATATTTCACTTTTTTTTTTTCACTTTAATCGTCATTAAAATCAATGCTCCCGCCAAAACGGCCATTTTTAAAAACATTTTAGGCATTGACCCATGTCCCCTGGGGCAGGAGCCAGGTCCCCAAACCCTTTTTAGGACAGTATCTTGCATATTAGCCATTAAAATTAGCACTTTTCATTTTGAACGTTTGAGTCCCATAGACTTCAATGGGGTTCTAAAGTTCGTTCGAATTTGGGGTCCGTTCGAAAGTTCTGGTGCGAACCGAACCGGGGGGTGTTCGGCTCATCCCTAGTGGCGACAAACAGATTTACCAAATATGCATGTGAGCAGACAGTCAATGTTCAGATTGAAGTAAATGGGGGTATAAACGCAGATTTACCAAATATGCATGTGAGCAGTCAGTCAATGTTCAGCTTGAAGTAGATGGGGGTATAAATGCAGATTTACCAAATATGCATGTGAGCAGTCAGTCAATGTTCAGTTTGAAGTAGATGGGGGTATAAACACAGATTTACCTGTGAAGAGAGAAGAAAATGTTCAGATGGATGGTGCAAGAGCAGAAGTGCCACTTATTTAAAGAACCCCACTTCTTGGAAGAACTCCTGTATGTGCAGCCCCCTTTAAATATGTACTGTTGCCCCTGGCAACCATGGCAGGTGTAGCAGAGGTGTCCCTGCAGACTGTCCAGGAGCTCATGGTGTCTGAGCTCAGGGTTTCCCAGGACAACTGTGTTTCACATGAGGTGAAATGCAATGTACTAAATATCCTACCATCTCAAACTGTTAATGTGCCAACGCAGCTTATACAAGGCAGGAAGGCAGATAATGATGATGTTGAAAAGTGTATTACTGACAATGTTGATAATTTGGTGTCTCCCATGGTAACCACAGGTAGTGCCGCAGAGGTGTCCCTAGAAACCTCAAGGGAGCTCTGTGTGTTGGAGCCAGAGGTTGCCCAGGACAACTGTGGTGCCACTCTGATGGATAAGAGGGTACTTGACCTTGGTGATAATGCGTCAATTGGTAAAACTAAAATGTCTGAAATTACTTGTGGTGATAATGAGTTACTGCGGTCTGTCACTGCTGACAGCAAAAGGCTTCATGAGTTTAATGAAGCGCCACCCGAGCAAGGTGGTGAAGTTATGGTATTGCAGCCTGCTGTGTTTAAAAATGTTTTGCCACAGGTTAGTTTAAACAAAAGTGAAATGTGCAATGTGTCTGATGTGGAGCCACTCTATCCTGTGTCTCCTTTGGCAGTTGGAGCGGTATTGCGTGGTACCTCTGATGGGAGCCCAGAGAAAGTAGACTGGGACAGAGGGGCAACAAGACTGTTGGCTTTAATGAAAGAAATCTCAATGTGTAACAATGGAGCGGACACAATTTCTGCTGTGATTAATGGAGGGACTGCAGAGCAGCTTTTGGACCAGGACTCGCTTGCTGCTGTTGCAGAGGATATTCCTCAGGAGATGGAAGGGCCAAGAGAGATTGAGCACATAGCAGAGGTTGTGCCCACCACCCATAAAGGAGTAATTGGTGTGGTATACCAAACTAATGTTATCCATAGAAAATACCTGGAACAGATCATTGACGCCTGAGAGTTTTGTGGTGAATCCCGCACCTGGCTGCGCTCTAGGAGAGCACCAGGTTATTGCGTTGGATACCTCTAGTGGGGAGGAAGCCCCTTTAAGAAGCAGCACCTCTAATCAGTCTTTCCACATCCCAAGGACCATTAAGGACCCCCAGGAAGATCTTGAGTGTAGAATCACAGTGTCTTTTTATGACAGATATGCTGAGAGAAATGTTAGAATGTTGGAGTGTACAGCCGGTGTATGTCCTGCCCCCCTGTCCTGCGCTTGAAGACCTTGTACCATGGGGTATGCATAAATGGAGCTGGATATTACAGGCTGTACTATCGCAATCTCTGCAATTTTGGAAGCATGTAATGCAATTGTTGTTGTTATGGAAAATTGTCTCACAGTGTGCTGGATTGCGTCATACAGAGGTTGTGTATGAGAGGCACTGTGGAGTACTGTTGGACAGGACAGAAATCTGGGCGGAAGTGCCAGAGGGTACAAGTATATGTGATGTGTTTGGGGCCATCAATCCAAAGGTGAAATTGGTTAGTGAGGATCAGGTATCAGGAAAGTTTGCTGGAGGGGCGTCGTGTAGCATGGGAGTTGATGGTTAGTGACGTTGCCATGGTAGACGACCACTCCACTTTGTGCGATTTTCCTACAGACACTGCCTTGCAGAACATTGGTGAAAAGAGTTCTGATAAATGTGGTGATTCTTCGGACAATGAGGAAAAGTACAACACACTGGTAAATGTTTGGGTTAGCGCAGGTAACAACAAAAATAAGGGAAGACCTGATAGTCAAGGTCACATGGTTGCTCTTAATCTTAAAAAATACAGGAAGATGAATGGTATGACAGATGCAGAAGAGGGAATAGGTGCAGTAGAATTGGGTCCCCTACAGGTTCAGGAGTGTAATTCTGGGAAGGATTTCCAGAGGTCCAGGAGCCTCCCAAGTTGCAAGAGTAAAAGGTATGAGGACACTGGCCTAAAGCTTAACAAGGTGTCATTAAAAGAGTTCAATTCCCAAATAAAAGTGCCCACACTTATGGCTAAAAGGGTGTTTAAAAATGTGACCACTTTAGAAGTAAAGAGAAAAAAGATTGAGAAACAATATCCAAGTCCTTGGTAAGTCCCTTAGTGTTAAAGTGTTTGAATGTGCGGCCCCAAGGAAAATGGGCAGATGGAGTTTTTGGAAGTGCACCCGTAAAAGTCACTGGGGTGTCTTTTAGTACCCAGGTCAGTGTAGCAGGGGGGCATAGGGAAAGTTACCTGGTTTGGCCGTTGTTGGTGGTAACTGGCGCAGAGGTGCCATTTTGAAGAGGTTTGGCTGGTGTGTTACGCCCCCTCTGGGGGCAAAACGGGGGGGGGGTATATATGGCAGAGTGTTGCCCTGCCATGGTCTAAAAGGAGGATGTGACCCAGAATTCTCAACCAGATGGGTTGAGGGGCTCCAGGGAGCATGTAACATGAAGAGGAAGGTGCCTCTGTCTTCTAGGGAAGGGGGGGAGGAGTCCAGCTACACATGACGTCACCTGCTGCTGCCCTACGGAACTAACACGATTGTCAGCTTTACATGCTGTGTTTTTATCATCTTTATGTGAGTAGTTTGTGTTTGAACACAAAAATTAAATCTTATACTCAAGCGGTGAGCACTTAGATCTTTTCTTTCTACCCATAACCTGGCGTCCTTGCTGAGATCTAAGGAAACGTGACAGAAGTTTATGGTCCGTGTTAACCCTTTTGATATCCGCCTGCATGACCACCTGTTTGCACAGGGGTCCATGCCATAAGATGGGATTGATTCGTTAGACCGGAGGTGGAGGGATTGTCACGCTACTGTGGAAAAACAATTACTTGCGTCAGTGCTACAGTTTGAATTTAAAACATATTTGTGTGAACTGTGAAGTTAAGTCATGGATTGTGGAAACTAACTGGTGTCGGGTGATTGTATATAGTGTATACCACATTTTTCACTGACTAATGCAGAGTTGCAATGCAAGGAGATCAGCTAAAAGTAGTTGGGTGTAGTAGTATGTGCATTATAATTAATCCAAATTAGTCGCTTAATCGATTAAAAAAACAATTGATCGAACACAAGAATTTTAATTAGTAGCAGCCCTGATAAAAAAAAAAAAAATACACACACGCATAATTCTCTTCTATATGTACCCTGCTTAGCCTCCAAAATCAGACTGTGACAGACCTAGCCGGGACAGAGGGTGTTGGAGGGGGACAGAATGCGAGCCTCTTGCCTTGTAATTATGGGCTCTGGCATTTGTGAGCTGTATGTCTGGGGACCCCTGAAGTGGTGTTACTTGGATTCAGATCTATGTCCCCCCCCCCCCCCCCCCCCAAGACACACAGACTCTGGATATGTATTTGCCATATTAGCAATAGACTGAATCACACTGTTGGGGCACAAACTGTTAGATACTAATGTCATCAACTCCAACCACCTGTCTGTTGTGTAAATGAGTCTAGTTTGGCTTGTAAGAGTATTCCACACATTGTTGTTTGTGCTAATTAACCCTGTGTTTATGGTAATGTGTATTGAATAGTCAATCAGTGAGCTAGGAGACAAAGTCTTACCCTGAAAAGTCCCATCTCTCAGACAACTAGTCTGGGTCAATGATTAGATAATTAGCTCATGCTTTGCTAATTCGGTTTGATTTTAGTCTTCTACTGCATTATAAATACTTGTCATTTTGGTTCTAATAAATCAGTCCATGTGAGCATCTAAGCAAGTGTCGTCTACAGCACAGAGGACCAGTTTCAGAGCAGGTCCTGCTGGAATGGTTTGATTCTATTCGCTGCGAACTCTGGAAGGAAGCGCTAGCCCATGAGCAGCGTCACCAGGGAAAAGTTCTCCCCTCCAACCAGGAAAGGTACTGGTCGCAGTATGGATTGAGGGTGCTGTTTTTAGGAGAAAAAACGCACAAGGAGCAAACAGCTGAATTATGCAGGCTGGTCTGGGCAGAGATGAAGCTGGATGAGAGTTAGAGAGCCCTCCAATGGCATGTATCCCAAGCATATCCCTGGATAGCGGACGACAGCCCAATGGAAGGCTTAAGCTACGGCGGCCTGGGACTGTTGTATGTGAAGCAGACAGGGGACTCTAACTTTGGGAGTGATTTGGAGTGGCGGTTGGATGAAATCATGGATTTCAGAAAAGGGCTACTAAACGTCTCGGAAGTGCACTGGGCACTGGAAGATATAGAGTTTCTGGCCATTCAGGAATGGGAGCTGGAGATCGCCTACAGACAGCTGCTAGACTCTGCTCAGTGCCATGGCTGGGCTCTCTTTGCCTGGGACTATCAGGAAATACCTGTTGACAACTCTGAAATCCTGGCTGAAGTGTCGGCAATGTGACAGAGTAACAGTGTGCTTTGCCAACCTGCCCCCGCAGCTATGGACGCAGAGTTCTTATGGCGGATGCAGCAAGTGCTGACTGACCTTGACGATCCTATTTCTGCATGGGCTGATCTTGGATGGAGGAATGTACCTGTCCAGTAGCATGCCGGAGAACCGGCAGTGGAAAATCTGGAGATTGCCCTCCCCAAAGCTGAAGTGCTGACAACAGGGCAGAGCTCTGCTAACCTCTGCTCAGCACTGATAGCATCTTCTGGGTTCCATGGACAGGAGATGGTGAAACTCTATCAAATCCCCTGTCTCTGCAACTGGTGTCTGGGGATAGACTTTTCTGCTGAGGAAGAAGTACCTGATGAGCCTCCCGCAGAAGAGCTGGTATTAGGGCCAAACTTCACTGTGCTCTGCCAAGCACCAATAGCAGTATCTGTGGAATTAAAAGGAACTTCCCCAACTGAAGTCCTGGTCCCCAGACAGATGGTTCAAGACCTCTGCCCCACACCTGTGGCCGTTCTGGAGGCTCAGGATGAGAAGGTGGTAATCACTTCCCAGCAGCAGATACAGGGGGAGAAGGGAGAGGAGATGTTTGTTGTCCTTCCTCAACAATCGGCCAGGGTGGAAAAAGTGGTCTTTCCTCCCCAGCAAAGATCTGTGCACCTGGGAGAAAGTACCACAGACATGTCATTCCAGCAGCCGGATGAGGGAACGGAAAGGGAAGCAGCCAGCTCACCTCTCCAATGGCAGCTATACAGTTTGGGAGTGGAGTAATGCAGCCTCCTGCTCCAACAGTTAGCCGAAGCAGATGATTTGGTGCCCCCAGCAGAAGTTCTGGCAACAGGGCAGAGTGCTATCAAACTCTGCCCAGCATCGGCAGCAATGGGGCAGTAGGCTCATCTCTCCAGCCACAGATTACAGAATGTATGGACTTAATGGACTGTTCATCAGAGGATGTCATAGATTACGCATCACCTGCTCAAGTACTTGCAGCAGGACAGAGTACTGCAGACCCCTGCTCCAAACCCTTGGGAGTTTCGGAGGCCCAAGGTGAGAAGGTGATGGTCCCTCTCTCCCAGTGGATTTCAGAGATGAAGGGAGGAGAAGCAGACATTTTCCCTCCCCAACAAGGGTTCATGCACCTGGTAGACAATACCAGTGAAAGGGAATTCCAACAGCAGACGGCGCCCCAGAATGATGACACCAACCCAGCTAAAAGCGCTGGCAATCGGGCACAGTGCTACCAACCTCTGCCCACCACTGGTAATGGCTGCAGAGTTCCAGAGAGCCGGGGCGGTTAGCCTGACTCCCCAAAAGTCAGCTGGAGTGGATGATGTGGGGTCCTCAGCTGAAGTGCTAACAGGACAGAATGCTACCAGCCCCTACAAACAACTGCAGCTTGAGCTGATATCGATGGATGGAATTTCAGTCTCCACTTGTATACCCCAGGGATGCTGGGCGGTCGGCCCAGATCCCCAACAACTTGATGGAGTGAGCCCAGTCACCCTGTCTTCTCTCCAGCGGCTGAAAAAACTCGAGGGAGAAGGGTCAGTCCAGGCCTCTCCCCAGCGGCGGATATGTTCTCTGAGAGAGGCAGAGGTTGGCTGGGTGAGGAATACTCTGTTTGGACCGATTTGTTTGGGGTGCTGTGTGAATATCGGCATTGGGCACTGGAATCATTGACTAACTTCGGAGTCAACCTGTTTGGGGTCTCCTCCTGTGTTAGTCTCCTGCTGAAAGGGGAGAAATGTGACAGACCTAGCTGGGACAGAGGCCCCTGGAGGGGACAGAATGCGAGCCTCTTGCCTTTGCGATTATGGGCCCTGGAATTTGGGGGAACGGTGCTCGTTGTGAGCTGTATGCCTGGAGACCCCTGAGGTGGTGTTACATGGATTCAGATCCATGTCCCCCCCCAAGACGCACAGATTCTGGATATGTATTTGCCATATTAGCAATAGACTGAACCACACTGTTGGGACACAAACTGTTAGATGCTAATGTCATCAACTCCAGCCACCTGTCTGTTGTGTAAATGAGTCTAGTTTGGCTTGTAAGAGTATTCCACACATTGTTTGTGCTAATTAACCCTGTGTTTATGTTTATGGTAATGTGTATTGAATAGTCAATCAGTGAGCTAGGAGATAGTCTTACCCTGAAAAGTCCTATCTCTCAGACAACTAGTCTGGGTCAATGATTAGATAATTAGCTCATGCTAATTAGGTTAGGTTTTAGTCTTCTACTGCATTATAAATACTTGTTATTTTGGTTCTAATAAATCAGTCCATGTTGAGCAGCTAAGCAAGTGTCGTCTTGTTTTGTGCTTGTGAGTGGGTGGAATATCTGATATCTATATTTAGGCTGGGAGGAAACTGTATATGACGAAAGCACTCAATTGGAGTGTGGGATTGGATCCTTCACACAGACTAAATTGGGCGCTTTCAGGGTGATGTGGCCTTAGGCAATCTTTTTGGGCACCCTCAACCCTCTTGACAAACGCCAAGATGGGCACCCTGGGAAACAAGGGAAAAAAACAAGTCAACGCCAAAAAAAAAAGAAGAAGCCACCAGCACCTGGTATTCCCAAGCGGTCTCCCATCCAGGTACTGACCATACCCAACCCTGCTTAGCCTCCGAGGTCAGGCGTTTTCAGGGTGATGTGGTTGTAGGCAATCTATTTGGGCACCCTCAACCCTCTTGACAAACACCAAGATGGTCACCCTGGGAAACAAGGGAAAAAATTGTCAACGCCAAAAAAAAGAAGCCTACGGCACCTGGTATTCCCAGTCGATCTCCCATACAGGTCTTAACCAGGCCCGACCCTGCTTTGCCTACAAGATCAGACGAGATTGGGTGCTTTCAGGGTGATGTGGCCGTAGGCAATCTTTTTGAGCATCCTCAACACTCGACATACGCCAAGATGGTCACCTTGGGAAACAAGGGAAAAAAATAAGTCAACACTAATAATAAAAAAAAGAATCCTACGGCACCTGGTATTCCCAGGCGGTCTCCCATCCAGCTACTAATGAGGCCCGACCCTGCTCAGTCTCCGAGATCAGACAAGATTGGGTGCTTTCAGGGTGATGTGACCTTGGAAGATCTCTTTGGGCACCCTCAACCCTCTTGACAAATGGCAAGATGGTTACCTTGGGAAACAAGTGAAAATAACAAGTCAACGCCAAAAGAAAAGCCTATGGCACTTGGTATTCCCAGGCGGTCTCCAAACCAGGTACTAACCAGGCATGACCCTGCTTAGCCTCCGAGTTCGGGCACTTTCAGGGTGATTTGGCCGTAGGCAATCTCTTTGGGCACCCTCAACCCTCTTGACATATGCCAAGATGGTAACCTTGTGAAACCAGGGAAAAAAAAAAGTCAACACAAAAAAAAAAAGCCTACAGCACCTGGTATTCCCAGGCAGTCTCCAATCGAGGTACTAATCAGGCCTCAGATGAGATTAGGCGCTTTCATGGTGATGTGGCCGTACGGAATCTCTTTGGGCACCCTCAAACCTCTTGACAAACGCCAAGATGGTCACCTTGGGAAAGTAGCGAAAAAAAAGTCAACGCCAACTAGATAAAAAAAAAAAAGCCTACAGCACCTGGTACTCCCAGACGGACTCGCATCGAGGTATTAACCAGTCCCAACCCTGCTTAGCCTCCGAGATCACACAAGATCGGGCGCTTTCAGGGTGATGTGGCCATAGGAAATCTCTTCTGCCACTTTTAACCCTCTTGACCAAAGTCAAGATGGTCACCTTGGGAAACTAGCGAAAAAAAACACAACAACATAAAAAGCCTACGACACCTGGTATTCTCAGGCGGTCTCCCACCCAGGTACTAAACAGGCCTTCCTGCTTAGTCTCCGAGATCAGATAAGATTGGGCGCTTTCAGGGTGATGTGGCCGTAGGCAATCTCTTGGCCACTTTCAATCCTCTTGACAAACATCAAGATGGTCACCTTGGGAAACTAGTGGAAAAAAAACACATCAATGCCAACAACATTAAAGAAAAGCCTACGGCACCTGGTATTCCCAGGTGGACTCCCATCCAGGTACTATCCAGGCCTGATCCTGCTAAACCTCCGAGATCAGACGAGATTGGGGCGCTTTCAGGGTGATGAGGCTATAGACAATCTCTTTGGCCACTTTCAACCCTCTTGACAAATGCCAAGATGGTCACTTTGGGAAACTAGAGAAAAAAAAAAAAACACGTCAATGCTAACAACATAAAAAAAAAACCTACGGCACCTGGCATTCCCAGGCGGTCTCCCATCCAGGTACTAACCAGTAGTGATGGACGAACTTCCGACGGGACGTTTCACGAACCGCGAACGTGACCATAAGACAAGGTGGACCCCATTGACTTTAATGGCAAGCGAACCTTAAAAACCTCCAGGTCATATTTTCAGCCATAAAATACTTACTAGCTGTGCACACATAGTCCCATAACATGGACACTGACATAACAAAAGTATTAAAGCGGGATTCCACTCTTTTTTTATTTTTTTCTTACCTGTCTCACTGGTGGGTGAGTGCTACCTTCGATTGGCATCCACGTCCGGCGTTTATTTGACCCCCGGCGCCACGAATCTTTTCCTCAGGATGACTTATAAAAACCTGCCCTGGCATTTTCCATTTTAACTGTGGGCGTCTGAAGCCCACAGGCATTTACTTCCTGGTATATGATGACGTCTGGCTCCCAGCATGCTCCGCTCCATCTTGCACATGCTCAGTGAGAGCAGTGACAAGGAAAGAAAAACTTTCATTGTCCCCCATGGATTCTTGGGAAATTTCCCAGGGACCATTGCGAGGACGATAGCCACACCTACTCCCACGGGAGGACAACCAGGAAGTCAGCTGAAACATCAGAAATAAAAGGTAAGGAAATGATATTTTTTTTTTTCAGGGTTCGTTTAGGTAAGTATGCTATCTGTTGATTTTAATAACATGAACTTTCATTTTTAGGTACCAAACCACTTTAAGTGAATCTGGGATCGACGACAAGCTTTTTTTATCTGTGAAATTTTGACAATTCAGGAGCGCATGAAGGCCACGGAGGAGAGGCAAGGTCAGGCCAGGCTATGAAGGGGGGGCAGTAGATGATCAGTGCCACAGTCAGGGCAGCACAGTCCTCTGCCAGTGTCCCAGTGTGCCAACCTGTGCTTGAGCCAGCACCGAGAAAGAGAGCACTGACACCAGCACTAATACCAGCAACTCGCTGCGAGACCCAAAAATATGACACCGCTCAACCTCTTCAAACAGGAGGGTACGGGCATATAGTACGGTGTGCTTTTTTGTACAAGGAAGTAGGGATGGCCAAACAGTTCGGTGGTCGTTTCGCGGCGAATTTCGGCTGTTCGCCGTCCGCCCGATCGGCGGACTATTGCCGCCATTCGCCCGGCGGAATTCCGTGTTTACTGTGTAAAAGAACTATGATGACACATCCATCATGGGGTACAGGACAGCCGATTGAGACATTACAGCACATGGACACTTGGACATTCCCCCTAACTTATAAATAGACCCGATCCGGTGGCCATTTTACATTCTTTCGTATGTCACTATAGGGAGAGGTTGTTGTGTGGAGCAGGGAGAGTTTGCAGTGACCCAAATTGCTAGCTATTTGGTACCCAAAAGTTCTTTTCAGGACTGGTATAGGTGTTAGGTGTAGTTCAGGATATAGGTTTGAGGCAGTGCTGTGCTAGTGATTGTTGCAGCAGCCTGAGTGTCTTTTGTCAGTAGAGAAAGGGACAGGACGGTGTGTGCTGCAGGGACAGTCAGTTTAATCATTAGCTGTTACTATCAGGTCCACAAAAGTGCTATTCAAGTTATTGTTCCAGCAGCCTCTGCTTTGTCAGTTTATATAGGGACAGGCAGGAAGCTGTGTGTGAGGCAGTGAGGGTCAGTTTAATCAGTGGCTGTTACCACTATTAGGTCCACAAAGGTTCTTTTCAGGACTGGTAGGGTAATAGGCTTGTACACGTATAATATTCTTTCTTCCAAATATAGAAAGAATATTATACTTGACTGCTGCCCTTCTGCTGCAGTCTGCTAATCAGTCACAACCTACTTGTTCCACAAAGGTCCTTATAAGGACTGGTAACTTGTTCTAGGGTGCTACAGTACATAGGTTTGAGTGAGGTACAGTCTGTTATTCTGTAAGGACTGGTATAGGTCCACAATACATAGGGTTGAGGTGCACTACTGCTGACCGCTGCCCTATACTGCAGCAGTCCTTCATCAGTATAGGGACTGACATACAGTCTGCTAATCAGTCACAACAACCTACTTGTTCCACAAAGGTCCTTATAAGGACTGGTAACTTGGTCTAGGGTGCTACAGTACATAGGGTTGAGTGAGGTACAGTCTGCTATTCTGTAAGGACTGGTATAGGTCCACAATACATAGGGTTGAGGTGCACTACTGCTGACCGCTGCCCTATACTGCAGCAGTCCTTCATCAGTATAGGGACTGACGTACAGTCTGCTAATCAGTCACAACAACCTACTTACGCCTAGACCGTCAGGTGTCCGACTACATCGGGTTAACGGCCGATGTGGACGCTCTGAGGAGTGATGAACCCCTGGACTACTGGGTGGGCAGGCTTGACCTCTGGCCAGAGCTTGCCCAATTTGCAATCGAACTGTTGGCTTGCCCCTCGTCCAGTGTCCTGTCCGAAAGGACGTTCAGCGCAGCAGGGGGGATCGTGACCGATAAGCGTACTCGCCTAGCTCACGACAGGGTTAACTACCTCACATTTCTAAAAATGAATGAGTCATGGATCTCGGAGGAATTCAACACATGTGACCAGTAGACCATGTAGGTGATGTGGCCATAGGCAATCTCTTCAGCCACTTTCAACCCTCTTGACAAACGCCAAGATCGTCACCTTGGGAAACGAGCGCAAAAAAACACAACAACAACATAAAAAAAGCCTACGGCACCTGTATTCTCAGGCAGAGTACTAACCAGGCCCGACCTTACTTAGACTCTGAGATCAGACGAGATCAGAGTGCTTTTAGGGTGATGAGGCCATATTCAATCTCTTTGGACGCTTTCAACCCTCTTGACAAAAGCCAAGATGGTCTCCTTTGGAAACTAGCGAAAAAAAACACATCAACACCAACAACATAAATAAAAGCCCATGGCACCTGGTATTCCCAGCCGGTCTCCCATCCAGGTACTAACCAGACCCGACCCTGCTTAGCCTCCGAGATCAGACAAGATTGGGCGCTTTCAAGGTGATGAGGCCGTAGGCAATCTTTTCGCCCACTTTCAACCCTCTTGACAAACGCCAAGATGGTCACCTTGGGAAATAAGCAAAAAAAAACACATCAACGCCAACAACATAAAAAAAAGCCTACATCACCTGGTATTCCCAGATGCACTCCCATCCAGGTACTAACCAGTCCCAACCCTGCTTAGCCTCCGAGATGAGACGAAATCGGGCGCCTTCAGGGTGATGTAGCTGTAGGCAATCTCTTCTGCCACTTTCAACCCTCTTAACAAACGCCAAGATGGTCACCTTGGGAAAAAGCTTACGGCACCTGGTATTCCCAGGCAGTCTCCCATCCAGGTACCAACTTGGCCTTACCCTGCTTAGTCTTCAAGATCAGATGAGATTGGGTGCTTTCAGGGTTTTGAGGCCGTAGGCAATCTCTTTGGCCACTTTCAACCCTCTTGACAAATGCTAAGATGGTCACTTTGGGAAACTAGCAGAAAAAAAAATCACGTCAATGCCAACAACCTAAAAAAAAAAGCCTAGGGCACCTGGTATTCCCAGACGGTCGCCCATCCAGGTACTGACCAGGCCCAACCCAGCATAGCCTTTAAGATCAAATGAGATTTGTGCTTTCAGGGTGATGTGGCCGTAGGCAATCTCTTTGGCAACTTTCCACCCTCTTGACAAATGCCAAGATGGTCACCTTGGGAAACTAGTGAAAAAAAACACATCAACGTTAACAACTTTAAAAAAAAAAAAGCCTATGGCACCTGGTATTTCCAGGCGGTCACCCATCCAGATACTAACCAGGCCTGACTCTGCTTAGCCTCCAAGATCAGATGAGATCGGCACTTTCAGGGTGATGTGGCCGTAGGCAATCTTTTCAGCCACTTTCAACCCTCTTGACAAACGCCAAGATGGTCACTTTGGGAAACTAGTGAAAAAAACGTCAACGCCAACAACATAAATAAAAGCCTACAGCACCTGGTATTCCCAGGTGGTCTCCCATCCAAATATTAACCAGAGCCGTCCCTGCTTAGCCTTCGAGATCAGATGAGATCGGACGCTTTCAGGGTGATGTGGCCATAGGCAATCTCTTCAGCTACTTTCAGCCCTCTTGACAAACGCCAAGATGGTCACCTTGGGAAACAAGCAAAAAAAAAAAACACGTCAAAGCCAACAACATAAGATAAGTCCACAGCACCTTGTATTCCTAGGTTGTCTCCCATCCAGTTACTAACCAGTCCCGACGCTGCTGAGCCTCCGAGATTAGATGAGATTGGGCGCTTTCAGGGTGATGTGGCCTTAGGCAGCCTTTTCGGCCACTTTCAACCCTCTTGACAAACGCCAAGATGGTCACCTTGGGAAACTAGCAGAACAAAACGTGTTAATGCCAACAACCTAAAAAAAAAGCCTACGGCACCTGGTATTCCCAGGCGGTCTCCCACCCAAGTACTAACCACGCCCGACCCTACTCAGCCTCCGAGATCAGATGAGGTCGGGCGCTTTCAGGGTGATGAGGCTATAGGCTATCTCTTTAGCCACTTTACACCATTTTGACAAACGCCAAGATGGTACCCTTGGCAATCCTGCGTAAAAAAACATGTCAACGCCAACAACATAAAATTAAAGCCTACGGCACCTGGTATTCCCAGGCGGTCTCTCATCCAGGTAGTAACCAGTCCCGACCTTGCTTAGCCTTCAAGATCAGACAAGATCGGTGCTTTCAGGGTAATGTAGCTGTAGGCAATCTCTCTGGCCATTTTCAACCCTCTTGACAAATGCCAAGATGATCACCTTGGGAAACGAGTGAAAAAAAAAAACACTTCAAGGCCAACAACATAAAAAAAAAAGCTTACGGCACCTTGTATTCCCAGGCAGTCTCCCATCCAGGTACTAAGCAGGCCTGACCCCGCTTAGCCTCCGAGATCAGACGAGATCGAGCGCTTTCAGGGTGATGAGTAGGGATGAGCTTCGAGTTCGAGTCGAAACTGAGAAAAAAATAGTTTTTTTATATATTTTGGGGGGGGGGGGGGGGAATAAAAAAGTAAAAGATAGTTTTTTTTTCAAAATTGCCGCAATTTTTTTTGTTTATAGCGCAAAAAAAAAAAAACGCAGAGTTGATCAAATACCACAAAAATAAAGCTCTATTTGTGAGGAAAAAACAATGTCAATATTGTTTGTGTGTAATGTTGCATGCCCCCGCACAATTGTCAGTTAAAGCAACGCAGTGCCGTATTGCAAAAAGTGCTCTGGTCAGGAAGGTGATAAATCCTTATGGGGCTGAAGTGGTTAAATCCTTAAGACACTGCCCGTTGGTCAGACCTCAAAACCATATTCTGTTAGTGTCTCAAATTAACATGTTTTTTTGCCTTCCTTGCTCTTTTCCTGTTTTGTTGACCAATAAAACTGGTAGCACATTTTTATCTTGTGTGCTTTGTTAATAATTTGCTTTGCAGATGCATGCTAATTCCAAGTACTGCATTTTACACCCCCCCCCCCCCCCCCCCCCCCCCCCCCAAACAATTTTCATGCAACAGATTTCCCAGCTGCAGCCTAACTAGGCTGATTGGCATGGCAAAACAGAAAAAGGTGTGATTTGTCTAAAAGCTACTTTCCTGGTGCCTTCATGGTAGCATATGCATGGATTGTGCATATGCTGCCATGGAAAGGGCACCAGGAAAGGAAAATTACAGAGAGGTAAGTATTCAATTTTCCATTTTAGTACAGTGGTTCTCAGCCTCAATTACTCCCAACAGGACATGTTTTGGGAATTTATTTTAGCTAAGATAGCTGTCCAAAATACCAAGCCATTGACTGATTTAAAGCACCTGTGCAAGATGAATGTAAACATGCAAACATGGCCTGTTGGGGGAACTTGAGGACAGGGTTGAGAACCACTGCTTTAGAGCAATGAGCTAAAATCTAGCTCAAGACACTCCTATTCTAATTGTGGACATTTTAGGGAAACCAAGTGAGTGTTGGAACCCCTGCTTGGCATTTTTTAGGTTGGGCTTTGTGTCCCTTTTCTGAAAATTGGCTTCACTTCCTGTCACATAGACAAACAGGAAGTGAGGGTAAAAACATACCAATGTTTTTCCTTGGGGACACACAAGTCAATCTAACTATTGTCCCCATTAGGCAAATTGCACTCTAGCACTTTGTTGTGTACACCCCAAATTATTAGATATTTTGTGGTTTATTAAAGGCAAATCCACTCTGCAATACAAGTGTACTCACTGTAAATCTGAGGGGAAGCACTGGTGATTTTTATCATCCAATCATGTAGAAGCAAAGATGCTGTTTATTTGCCTTGCATGTCCCCCTTGGATCTCCAGCAACTGCACTTGTAGAGCAAAGTGGATTTGCCTTTCGTAAATAAACCCCAAAGTCCAAGATACCTAATAATTTGGGGTGTACACAGCAAAATGCTAGAGTGCGATTTACCTAATGGGGAAACTATTTAGATTGACCTGTGTTTCCCCAAGGAAAGACATTGGTAGGGTTTTACCCCCACTTCCTGTTTGGCTATGTGACAGGAAGTGAATAAATTTGAAGGAGATACTGGCAAAATTTGGGAGGTGTCTTCAACCTATTAGGGGTGCAGACATCCCCAAAAACTGACACGACTTCTAATCCCTCTGCACTCTATCCCCAAGCAAAAATAAGAAAGGTTTTCACACCAGTTGCCTTTCACTAGAAACATTTGTTAGTCCAGTCCTGGAAATCTGCATCTGCTTTACTATTAATCTCCATAAAAGTTGGGTTCCTGCAGCGAGATGCACAACTGCTGTGTGCACAGAGGTATGTACCCATGGCGCATATCTGGTTCCTGTAAGCGGTGGCCAGCACACAGGAATAACTTCACACCCCTCCAGGAAGTTGCTTGTACTGTTGCTAATTTCATCCCACCACCATGCCCCGCTCACTGTTCTCTGAGGAAGAGATGATCCTTATTTGCAAATTAAGATATTTCAATTATTTTTACGTTGGGTGGTGCTTGTGTGGGTCATGTGTGTATGTCTAAATGATTTGGCCTCAAAACACACACACCTACTGCCTGTGTACAGATTCAATTCCGGGCCAATGTATATTGCTTCCTGCTTCAGTGTGTGTGTGTGTGTGTGTGTGTGTGTGTGTGTGTGTGTGACTATGTCTATAGATGTAGGTTCTTGTGTCCATCATATATAAAAAAAATCAGCAGAAAGAAGTTGTGTAGATGCCACACTCCCAGTTCTGGAGACGCAGGGTTTTCAAACTACGGCTTTCCAGTTGTTCAGGAACTACAATTTCCATCATGCCTAGTCATGTCTGTGAATATTCGAGTTTTACAGTGCCTCATGGGATGTCTAGTTCTGCAACAGCTGGAGAGTTGTCATTTGAAGATTCTTGATCACTCTAGCATGTCTTGAAAAAAAGGTGTTTTTTCATGTGCCTTGTATAATGCCCAATAAATATCGTTTGGAGAATACAAGTGGGTCATGGCACATCTACATTCCAAATTAGGCACTTAAGATGTTCATGCACTATACAATCTGATTGGCCAGTCTATGTACAACCTGATATTTAGGCAAAATAGGAAGACACACTTGAACAATAAATTCAAATTATAGGAAATCAAACAGGCTTTTGCACTAAATCTACTTTATTTAAGATCTGATTGCAGTGTATGGTCACCTTTAAAGATCAAGATATGAAAAAAATGTATTTATTGGGTTTAGAAATACTTCTCAAAGATATATTAGAAGTGATAGGAATGGGATTAGTATCAAAGGGGTTAATTAACTGAGAACACCTACTAATTGCCTAATAAGACACATCCAATGAGATTAAATGAACCAATTGTATTGGGCATACGCTATTATCGATGAGAAAACCTCAGTTACTCTAGCGCTAGTTGCAGTTTAGATATGCGGGTATTTATTATCACTATTTGTGCTTCAATGTGCGTCAGTTAGCATGTTCGATTAATTACTTTGCCAGTGCACCAATTAATGTATGAACTGGTGCAGTGCCTTCTTCTTAGTAAATCACCCCCAAGGTGTCCTTGTTTCTTGTATGTATGCTGTTGATTTTGTAAAAAAAAAAAAAAAAACTTTTGTTAAATGTAGTGTTTAATAAGATCCACAAGGGGGCAGAAATAACTTATTTTCTATTTGGGAAAACCATTAACTGACAGTTTGCATTACAAAATGGGATTGTGTAAATGATGGTAAAACAAAGAGAGAAAAATTAACATTAACAAAGTTGTTTTTCTCGATTCAAAAACATACATAAAGGACTAAATTGACTGAACCTGATTCATACATGAGATAAAAAGGAAAAAACAAAAAATACTCCATCACTAATGTTTTAGTTGTAGCAGATTGTCTTTGCCTACACAAAGGATTTTTTTTCTTTTTTTTACTGCGAGATGAGCAAAGATCAAAAAAACAACAACTCCTTAAAGTAATTCTAAAGGAAAACTTTTTTTTTCTTAAAATAAAAAGAATGTTTTTACTTGAGCTGTGCAACAATATTGCACATAGCTGTCCCCTACTTATTCTATGGAGTTCTGTTGCAGGCGCTGTCTGCTCCTTCCTCCTGCTGGTACCCCCATAGCAAGCCGTTTGTTATGGGGGCACCCATGTGGGTGTGCTCTTGAACCAAGCTGTTTGAGTCCATAGACCTCACCCCCCATGCCTCCTAAATTTTTGAGATAGGGCGAGGGACACCTACTAGCAAAAATATGTAGGCATAGGACACACCCCCTGCCAGGAACCCCTTAAAAGGAGAATTATATAAAAAAAAAATATTAGTTGAACCCACAAGTGCTTTTTTTTTTTACCAATAATATCCCTTTATATTGGCTTTTGAAATTTACAAATGCAGCAATTTAGAAAGTGGATGAAAGGTTTAGCACTGGGAAACACTTTTTGAAAGCTAAAAATTAAATTTTATATACAAATATATAGATCAGACTAAAATGAGGGACAAATGAGGAGGGAGGGACAGAGGGCCATTGTTCCAAATCACTGACAGCTGGGAGCTATGAACCCTACACTATCTCCCCATGGCTACTGGCTGTGTCTCATGCAAGACCATAAAGTCAGTAGACAAGACAATACCAGATCGTGAGAGGAGGCAGGTAAGTGTTTAGGGGTGGAGGGAGAGAAGAGCTAGGGGAACTTTTTAAATAAATACAGGCAATGCAAATTGTTTTGCCTTTAGAACCAATTTAAGCATTAAAATGGTGGAAAACACTTGCATATACCCAGTGTAGTACTAACACCAGATGATGCACAGAAATGAAACCAATCCTCCTAAATGGGTTGTACCTTTTTATCTGCAGCAATCCGTCCTCTACATCCACTCAGGGTCCAGAGTTTACACAACATCTCTCAGCTAAGAAAAGCAGGAGGTGGGGATCTGAAGTCTCAAACTGCAGATCTCAGTGAGGAGAGCTCTGAGCCCTGAATGAAGGGAAGGGTTACCCCTACCCCCCCCCCCCCCTCCTCACAGTGTATAGGAACATGTACAACTGTGGCTGTCAGTCTTAAGCTGTGTACCGGAGTCGGGAAAAGCTGTCAGAAGTCACTCATGCAGATAACAGAGGAAGGAAGCTGCAGGGAGAGAAATTGTGCTCAGTGTTATAGGTAGAGGCAGGTACACAGTATGGAAAAAGAAGCTTTGCTCATATTTTATGTCTGAGGTTTACAAACTCTTTAATGGGGGCAGTTTCTTGGGATTGAAATGTGTAAAGTGTAGATTACTGTATGCAGAGGCGTCACTAGGGGGTGGCTATTGGGGCTACAGCCCCGAATCTGGGGTCCATAGCCCCAAGTGTTTTAGTGGGTGCAATGGTGCAGCGTTCTGAGTAAAAAAAGGACGGTGACCAGGGGTGGCAGCCACATTATACCATGTGTGTGATCCATCAGGCGCAGGTTTCACCCACTGCACGGTCATGCAAATTGATATTCCTGAGGGGAGCTGCAGACTAACGCATGGTGCTCGATTTCACCTTGCATCCAGCTGGCATGGCGACGCTCACTAGTCTGCTAGGTCAGAGTGCAGTGGGAGAACAGAAGAACAGCAGGAGGAAGAAGGAGGGATGTAACCGAAAACTTCAGCAAGCTACTGGCTGAGGAATTAACAGGAGGCCAGCTGCACAGCGTCCTAGCCAATGGGTGCTCTGTTACTGGCCGTGGCATGAAGCTCCTATGGAAGAAGATACATTAGTGATCGAGGTGAGCAAGGACACATGCCTGAAAAGTACTAGAATCTCTCACTGCAAAGAACAAATTGTAGAAGATGAACTCTCTCTCTTCTACATCCAATTTTTTTTTAACACTGATCATTGTCATGTCACTGGTCCTCAAAAAGTATGAAAAGTCTCAGTTACTGTCCAATATGTCCGCCGCAATGTCGCAGTCCTGCTAGTAAATCGTTCATCCCAATTATTACAAAAAAGAAAAAAATTAAGAAACCTATCCAATAATTTCTAAACACAATACATTTTGCCCAAACAAATCAATACACACTTATTGGGATTAAAAATAAAAATAAAAATATGTAGCAGAATATATGACCTAAATTGATGAAGATATTTTATTTGTTACCTTTTCTTTATTGGATGTGTTTTTTGTACCACAAAATAAAATTCTTTTTTTTCAAATTGTCCATCTTTTTTTTTATAGCACATAAAAAATACAAAAAGCAGTGGTGATCAAATATCACCAAAAGAAAGCTCTATTTGTGGGAAAAATAAGGACGTCAAAACACCAAACAGGATGCAACCACACACAACCGCACAATTGTCAGTTAAAGCAATGCAGTGCACTGCTAAAAATGGCCTGGTCAGGAAGGGGATAAACCTTCCAGGCCTAAAGTGCTTAAGCCATTGGGAGGGAGATCGGCCCTGGGGTGGAAGAATGAAGGTGTTGAATTCTCTCGCACTTTTCAGTGGTGTTATCTGGGAGTTTTTTATTTAAGTGAACTTATTCTTTATAGGATGCTGCATCTGGTGGCAGACAACGGTGGCAGACAACGGTGGCAAGTGACATGCTGCATCTGGTGGCAGGCAATGGTTGCAAGTGACATGCTGCATCTGGTGACAGGCAATGGTGGCAAGTGACTCGCTGCATCTGGTGACAGGCAACGGTGGCAAGTGACATGCTGCATCTGGTGGCAGACAACGGTGGCAAGTGACACACTGCATCTTGTGACAGGCGATGTGGCAAATAACATGCCCAGGGCTCCCACTGATTCTGCATTATGGTGAGTTGAACCACTTCATTTTTTTAGAATGTAACAATAGAAGCAATGCACTTCAATCAGCCTGACACCATATCAACCATGGTGCCATGATGAATGAAGTGCTAACACCAGCCATTGCCCGCAAAGAATTGCTTACCACCGCTGTACCCCCCCCCTTCCCTGGGCCTGCAAAAAGGTTGGTGACTTCTGCTATGGGCTCTAGCCCCAGATCGTTTGCAGATCCTCTGATTGTATGTGATCTATTATTTTGAAAACGTAAGTGGTTCTAAAGGCAAAACACTTTTTTTTTTTCCATAAAGTATTTTATTTTGTTTAGAAAAGATAAAACAAAGTAAGCATGACAAGATGTTCATCACAGATCATTACATAACAGAGTTACAGAGTATCAGAGTATGAAGGGTACCTATGACATAGTATAACAAGGTAGGTTTGATGAGAGTAAGTAATCGCCAACAACAGGTAAAACAGTAGTTAAACATAACTGGGAGGAGGATCGTAAGTAACAAAGAGCTCCTCCCCCCTCTCTTCCCCAAACCATGGCGGGGGGGGAGGAGGCATAGCAGGCCAGTCCCGTTCCTCCAATGAATGGCGGTGCACCAAAATTATGGCACGATCAGTTACCCTTTCTCCAGAGGAAAGGCATAGAGGGGGGAAGAGGAAGGACAGAGGAAGAGTTGGAATAAGAGATGGGAGGGGGGACAGGGGAGCAGGGGGGTTTCAAGGGGTATCCAGCAGTATGCTAGAGGGCTAATGGCAGGGGGGTAAGAAAAAAAAAAAGGAAAAGAAAAAAGGGGGGAATCCGGGGGGGGGGGGGGCACTGGTGGATCTGCCCCTGCCCTCCCCCCAGTGGGGAGAGAGAGCTGGGCTGCAGTCTTTGGTCAACCCTGAGGGACATACTAGCGATAACGTGCTGTGGTAACAAAATGGGACCAACAAGCCTATGTAGAGTAAAATTTGTGCATTCTTTCATGTGCAGTAAAGATTAATTCTTCCATTTCTCTCATGGAGGAAATCTGTGCAAACCATTCCCTGACTGTCGGGATATTTGTGGAGCGCCAGTGTCTGGGAATGCACAGCCTAGCTGCATTCACCATATGCATGGCCAGAGATTTAAAGTAGACTTTTTTTTGGGAGGGAGGTGTGATGCAGGAGAAATTGGTGTGGGGTAAAGTCCAAGGTGTAGGTCGTGATATGTGAGATGAGACTGTGGACCTCCCTCCGGAAGGGTTGGATGTTCGCGCAGTCCCACCACACATGGAGCATAGTTCCCACTTGCAGATTGCACCTCCAGCACTTGTCTGGGATGTTGGGGGAAAATTTGTGAAGAAGTGATGGAGTTCTGTACCATCTCGTGACCACTTTATATCCATTTTCCTGAATAGCAACATTTAACAAGCCTTTGTGTGAGTACTCATAAACAGTGCTCCACGCCTCCATCGATAAGGGTGGATGTAGGTCTCTGTTCCAGGAGTCCTGGGCAGGGTTAGGAGTCTGCATTGGCATCTCCAAGAGAAGGGTGTAGAGAAAGGAGATCAAGTGTCTCTGTGGCATTTTTCGGTGGCATATGGACTCAAAGGGTGTGAGTTGTCGCGTCCATGTCGGGGTGAGATGAGAGGAAGTGTCGGATTTGTCTATAGGTCCAGAATGAGAAAGCTAACGTCTTGAAGGTGGACTTTGTCTTCATAGGCCAGGTGCTTATTGTTTGAGTAGAAATGGAGTGGTAGAACATCATTGTGCGGCCATTCCTTGCGCAAAGAATCCTCTGAGTCCCCCGAGGGGAAATCAGGATTCCCCCGTAAGGTGATCAGGGGGCCTGGGAGGAGGGCCGGAGAACCCTGTGGCCATGACTTCCTAGAAGTCGATAACATAGGGTGAATGAGAGGGTGAGCTGAAAGGGCGCTGGGCCAGTTCATAGGGGGCAGCCGCGGAAGTAGGTGGAGTGGGCCAGAGGAGAAGGCACTCTCCAGGGGCACCCATACTTTTTTCAAGGCATGGATATTCCAGTCCGCGATCCTTGTAAGTAAGCAAGCAGTATGGTACTTTTGAAGATCTGGTAATCCTATACCCCCTCTAGATTTAGGAAGTGCGAGTCTAGTGAACTTAATGCGGGGCAAGGAGCCTCTCCATAGAAATGTGGACCAAGTTTTACGACAGGATGCAAAAAAACTTGCTGGTAGGGAGATAGGGATCGCCTGCATGAGGTAAAGGAAGCGGGGTAGAATTATCATCTTGAGCAGTGCCGAGCGTCCGAACCATGAGACGTTCAGGCTCATCCAATCTTTGACATGTTGTTGGGACTGCAACAGAGTTGGGTGAAAATTTTTGGAGTACAAATCTTTCAGGTGGACTGGAATACGGATGCAGAGGTAGGTGAGTGAGTCGTGTTCCCATCTAAAGGGAAATGATTCCTGGCAGTGAGTCACCACTTGATGTGGGAGGGAGACATTGAGTGCCTGTGGCTTGGTGTGGTTGATTTTGAGGTTGGACAAAGTGCCAAAGTGAGCTAAATCCTTGAGAAGATTGGGCAGAGAGATGTGGGGCGATTGTAAAGACAGTAGAATGTCGTCAACGAATGCTGCAACCTTAAATTCCCTGTCCCTAACCCTAATGCCCTAGATATTCGAGTTGTCTCTCAGTCTATTAAGGAAGGGTTCCACAGAAAGTATGTAGATCAGCAGGGAGAGTGGGCAGCCCTGGCGCGTACCGTTGCTAATGGGGAAGGCGTCCGACAGGTGGCCATTTACTTTCACCGCCGCGGTGGGACAAGAATATAGGGCCATGATGTTTTATAACATTTAATGTGCCAAACCAAGGGCGGCAAGAACCTCCTGCATATAGTCCTAGGCCACCCTGTTGAACGCCTTCTCAGAGTCCAACGAGAGGAAGAAACCCCTTGTGTTAGTAGATGTGAGCCAATGATGTAAGTTAAGTGTGCGAACGGTGTTGTCCCTGGCCTCACGTCCAGGGACAAATCCTACCTTGTCTAAAGAGATGGTGAATTACAGAGGAAAGTTTTGAGTTTTGGACTGCGCGGGCCAAAAGACGGCCGCATTTATTGCCCTGTTCATAGAAGATCCTCTGGCCAAGAATGTACAGTCTCTTAGAGCGCCTACCTAGTTCTTGAAGGAGTAAGGTTCGTTTGTATGTTAGCGCCTGAAGAGTAGCCTGCGCTTGGGTCAGTTTATGAGTGGCTTCAAGAGATTTAATAGTCCGGATGAGGGAAGTCGCATACTCCTGGTGGCCAGGGCTATCAATTTGCTGCGGATCACGCACTTTTGCGCTTCCCATAAGGAGATGGGAGAAATCTCCGGGTTCGAGTTTTCCGAGAAATATTGCTGTATCCTTGTGCGTATGCAATCTAGGACTAAAGGGTCTTTTAGAAGAGAAGGGTTTAATCGGCAAGTCTGTGTTCTGGAGTGGGATTCAGGAAAGGCTAGGGTAACTGCGATCGGGTGGTGATCCGATAGAAACATTGGTTCGATGGTAGCATGTTGAAGATAGGGGAGGTCGGATTGGGAGAGGAAAAAATAATCGATCCTGGAATACTTTTGATGGGGGGCTGAATAAAAAGTGTAGTCCCTATCAGAGGGGGACAGGGTGCGCCATGTATCGTGCAGAGACAATGCTTGTAATTGTAGATTCATCTGGCGGCGTGCTTTATAGGGTAGGGTAGAGGATCCCATGTCCAGTAAGTGATTCAGAGGTACATTAAAATCTCCACACCGGACTGGAAGGAGGCCAATAGATCATAGGTTTTCCTAAAAAAAGGCGACTTGGTGATCATTGGGGCAATAAATATTGAATATAGTAATCGGTTTGGAGGCGTATGACCCCTTAAGGAAGATAAATCTGCCATCCGGGTCAATAAGGGAGTCTGAGACATGAAAGTTAGCGTGTTTGGATATAAGAATGGAGACACCCTTAGTCTTGGAGTCGGGGTTGGTGGAGTGAAACACTGTTCGGTACATGTGGTTGGACAATTTGGGGATGGCGTCTGAGCGGAAGTGGGTTTCCTGCAAGAGTATAAAGTGCGCTCTATGTTTAGTAAGTGATAACAGGACCTGCGATCTTTTCTCTGGAAGGTTAAGTCCCTTCACGTTGAGAGAAATACACTTCAATGTCAGAGGAGGCATAGTTAATGCACTCAGCTACTCTAGTGTATGTGGTTCAGGAATGTGTGTCCAAGAGGCGTCCCTCCGTACCAAGGCTTTTGATTAAAGAGGATGAAGGTAGAGTGCCCCCAAGTAGGGCAGGGGCGGATCCAAGCATTGTAGTAAGACAAAATTGGGGAAGAAAGAGGGGCAAGAAAGGCAGAGAGAGGAAAAAAGGAAAAAAAAAGGGGGGGAGGGAAAGGAGGCGGAAAGGGGGGAGGAGAGAGGAAGAAAGGGGCGGGGGTAAGAGGAAAGAGGAGAATTCAGGGGAGGGACCGACAATAAGGGAGTGTGGGAACGAGGTCAGAAAGGGGGTAGGGAAGAGAGAGACTTGGGGTAGAGATGAGACAACCAGAGGTGGCGTTAGCCAGCTAAGCCACCTAAAGGGGGAGAAAGATCTGGAAGGTCAGCAGGATCTCAATGAGACCGCTGTGTGGGAGCGGAGGAAAGGGCGGAAACCTCTGCAGGGTTGCGATCCGGGGAGGGGGAGACATAATTAGATGGAAACAGAATGAGTGTGGGTGGGGAACCTATGGGTAAGGCAACTCCACAATAAGTGGTACAACAAAACATTTTTTTACCTTTAAAGTGATTGTAAAGTCTTGTTTAAAAAACAAAAACAAAAAACAAACATGTTTTACTTACCTCTTCTGTGCAGTTGGTTTTGTGAACAAGCCGAATCCTCCTCTTCTCGGGTCCCTCTTTGCTTCTCCTGGCCCTTCCCTCCTATCAAGTGCCCCCACAGTCAGCAGCTTCCTATGGGGGCACTGGAGCTGAGTCACAGCTTCGTGTGTCCACTCAGACACGGAGCCCTGACCCACCCCCTTTCTCACCTGACTGGCTGACTGACTGTGATTGACAGCCGTGGGAGTGAATAGCACTGCTGCTGTGTCCCAGCCGGTCAGGAGGAGTGTCTCCAATGGCTTAGACATTAGTGGACATCACTGGAGAGAGATGGGGCTCTCTTAGGGGGGTGCTGGGGTGGCTTCTACACACAAGGTTTTTTTTTTATCTTAATGCATAGAATGCATTAAGATAAAAAAAAAAAAACCTTCTGCCTCTAAAACTCTTTTAACCACTTAAGCCCCGGACCAATTGTCAGCCTAAGGACCAGAGGTCTTTTTACAATTTTGCACTGCACTGTTTTAACTGGTAATTGCGCGGTCATGAAATATTGTACCCAAACAAAATTTGCGTTCTTTTATTCCCACAAATAGAGCTTTCTTTTTATGGTATTTGATTGCCTCTGCGATTTTTATTTTTTGCGATATAAATGGAAAAAGACTGAAAATTTTGAAAAAAAAAGATATTTTCTACTTTTTGTTATAAGAAAAATTTAATAAACTCAATTTTAGTCATACATTTAGGCCAAAATGTATTCAGCCACATGTCTTTAGTAAAAAAAATATGTCAATAAGTGTATATTTATTGGTTTGCGCAAAAGTTATAGCGTCTACAAACTAGAGTACATTTTCTGGAATTTACACAGCTTTTAATTTATGACTGCCTATCTAATTTCTTGAGGTGTTAAAATGGCAGGGCAGCACAAACCCCCCCCCCCCAAATGACCCCATTTTGGAAAGTAGACACCCCAAGGAAATTGCTGAGAGGCATGTTGTGCCCATTGAATATTTTTTTTTGTCCCAAGTGATTGAATAATGACAAAAATAAATGAATAAAATGTTTACAAAAAGTAGTCACTAAATGATATATTGCTCACACATGCCATGGTTATGTGTGAAATTTCACCCCAAAATAAATTTTTCTGCTTCTCCTGAGTACAGAGATACCACATGTGTGGGACTTTTTGGGAGCCTAGCCGCATATGGCATCCTGAAAACCAATCACCGCCTTCAGGATTTCTAAGGGTGAAAATTTTTGGTTTCACTCCTCACTACCTATCACAGTTTCGAAGGCCATAAAATGCCAAAATAGCACCCCCCCCTAAATGACCCCATTTTGGAAAGTAGACACCCCAAGCTATTTGCTGAGAGGCAAGTTGAGTCCATGGAATATTTTGCAACAAGTTGCGGGAATATTACAAACTTTTCTTTTTTTTTTGCACAAAGTTGTCACTAAATGATATATTGCTCGCACATGCTATGGGCCTATGTGAAATTACACCCCAAAATACATTCTGCTGCTTCTCCTGAGTATGGGGATACCACATGTGTGGGACTTTTTGGGAGTCTAGCTGCATACGGGACCCTGAAAACCAAGCACCGCCTTCAGGATTTCTAAGGGCATACATTTTTTATTTCACTCCTCACTACCTATCACTACCTATCACAGTTTTGAAGGCAATAAAATGCCAAGATGGCACAACCCCCCCCCCCCCCCCCCCCCCCCAAATGACCCAAATGACCCAATTTTGGAAAGTAGACATCCCAAGCAATTTCTGTATTATGCGTCTTACCTCTCTCCAGAAGACGATCAAACTAGGGCAAAACCAAAATATGTGAAGCAACGTACCCTCTTCTACCCCACAACGCCAACATCTATCAGAGGCAGTGGGGGAATATTTATGCAGTTTAGTTGGTGTCAAGTACCACCTGGTTAGGACTTTAAAATTTGTCTCTTGCATCTTGGTGCACATCGAGGAATTAAATACAAGAGTAATAATATGATGTCTTTGCTCCGAGTAAAAATTACAATTAAGGTCCCTTTCCCAACTGGTCAGACACGGTAAATCGAAGTGCTCCGAAGGTGTATTCAGGAGCGCATATGTCTGAGGACCCTCACTCGTACATAGCGTCTCAAAATCCGTCTGACGGCGATCGAATTCTTGGGGATTGGGAAGAGAATGGAGGAAATGATATAATTGCACTGCACTTCAAAAAGTCAACTGAAATTTCCCCAATGGGTCGGTCAAGATTGAGATAGCCGGCCATTTTCCGTCACTAACATATTTAGACGCATGGTTCAATTTAGCACGTTTGATCGAATCATACTCTCGGGAGTAAATCCCCGGGACAAAGTTTGAATGTCCGAGGATAGGAAATAGGGGGGAGGCCAGGGTCGTAAGTACATTTTGGCTAGCCATCAGATAACAGACTTTCAGAGAGGCCCCTATGATAGGATGTGATTTCAAATCCTTAGGCAGATCTTTGTAGCACCACAGGGCGCTTTTCAATGGGATACGAGAGTGAGACTGCTCTAATTGCACCCATAGCTTAGTGGAATGATTACGATTCCAGTCTAACACCCGCCCCATATGAGAGGCCTGGTGATAGCGTCGCAAGTCAGGGAGAGCTAGCCCTCCCTGTTGTTTGGCTAATGTCAGTTGTGATCGCTTAAGTCAAAGTTTTTGTGGGCCCATATGAATTGGAAAAACATGGACTGGGCCTGTTGAAAAATGAGACTGGAATCTGGATCGGGAGAGCCTGAAAAAGATATATAAATTTAGGAAGAATATTCATTTTAATAAGATTGCATCTCCCGAACCAGAATGCCATTTTTGAAGGAGACCCCGTGTCATAGTAACAAGAGGGGGGAAATTCAGAGCAAACACACTCACTATATCCGGCGGGATGTATGTACCTAAGTACTTTAAGGCCGTATACGTCCACTTAAATCGAAAATTCGACTGCAAATCTAATAGGATTTGTGGAGGGACAGCCACCCCCATGGCCTCTGATTTTGAAAAATGTATTTTTAGATGGGAAAGCCCTCCGTAAATTTCAAATTCTCGGAGTAGGTTTGGCAGAGAGGTTCTGGTGTTCGTTATCGAGAACAGCATATCATCCGCATATGCAGAGATCTTACACTCAATACTGCCCATTTGAAGTCCCATTATGTCTGGATTTTGTCGGATAGTAGAGAGGAACGGTTCTAGGGACAGTGCGAATAAAAGGGGTGACAGAGGGCACCCCTGTCTGGTTCTGTTCCTTATATCTAGAGGGGCCGAAAGCACTCCATTTGCTTTTACCTGAGCCAGAGGGCATGAATATATTTTACTTATCCACAAGATCATACGTCCCCCTAGGCCTATGTGAAGAAGGACCGAAAATATAAATGTCCAATTGACCCGATCAAAGGCCTTTTCAGCATCTGTACTCAGCATCTGTAGGGCGGCACAGTGGTGTAGTGGTTAGCACTCTCACCTAGCAGTAAGAAGGGTTGCTGGTTCAAATCCCAACCACACCACAACACTACCTGCCTGGAGTTTGCATGTTCTCCCTGTGCCTGCGTGGGTTTCCTCCGGGTACTCCGGTTTCCTCCCACAATCCAAAGACATGCTGGTAGGTTAATTGGCTTCTGTCCAAAATTGGCCCTAGTATATGAATGGGGACCTTGGATTGCGAGCTCCTTGAGGGTAGGGACCGATGTGAGTGTGCAATGTACAGGGATAGGAACAATTGTAGACACTCACTCAGGTTGAACTGGATGGACTGGTGTCTTTATTCAACCTTACTAACTATGAAACTATGAAACTATGAAAAAGACAGGGGGTCCCGGAGGATTTAGCTTTATACACCAAGTTAAGTACTTTGATGATATTATCCCGGGCTTCCCTGGTGGGGATGAAGCCTACCTGGTCAATATGAATGAGGTATTGTAGTTGTTGCGCCAAACGTGTGGCAAGAATTTTGGAGAATAGCTTCAAATCCAAGTTCAAGAGGGAGATTGGTCTATAACTCCCACAAAGGCCCGGGTCTTTGCCCTCCTTAGGAATCAACGAGATGTGGGCTCTAAGGGTATCTCTTGGAAAGTTCCCCCCCGTACCCAGACCATTAAAGAATCGCACCAGATGTGGGCCAAGGGCGGGGAGGAAGATCTTATAATATTGTGAAGTGTATCCGTCTGGGCCCGGGGGCCTTACCCCCTTTCAAAGAGCCCACCGCTCGCTGTACCTCCTCTAATGTAATTGGGTCTTCTAAGCGTTCCCGCGAATGGAATGACAGCGAGGACAATCCCGAGCAGGCCACATACCTATCTATTTCTTCCTGACTAGATCCAGAGGGGGCAGATTGTAAAGATCATGATAGAATTCCCCAAAAACATTTGCTATCTGAGTTGGAGTAGAGGCCCATTGACCGTTCGCATCCACCAACTGCGGTATATAGGAAGCAGACTTCAGCTCCTTAACAGACCGAGCTAGATTCTTCCCACATTTATTCACCAACTCATATGTCAGTTTCCGGCAAAACTGAAGTGCCGCCTTTGCTTTATAATAAAGTAGGTCATTGATCTCGGCACGTATTGTCCCCAGTTCAATTTCTAGGGCCCGTGTAGGAGCATGTTTATGGCTTGCCTCAGTAGAGGCTAGTTTAAGGAGTAACTTAGTCAACTGTTCATTCCGCGCTCTTTTGATCCGTGCCCCATGTTTAATCAAGACCCCACGAAGAATTGATTTGTGTGCCTCCCAAACCATTCCCTGGTAATAATCCTGCACCTCGTTTTCTTGAAAGTACAGGTCGAGCGATTTAGTAACATCTGCCAAAACCTCTGGATCCTGGAGAAGACTCTCATTGAGGTTCTTTGAGGGAGTGTAAGGAAGGGCTACAGGAGCATGATCGGACCAAGTGATATGACCAATAGATGAAGATTCCACTAGGTGCAAGAGGTCATGAGGGATTAGAAAGAAATCTATCCTTGAATAGGATTCATAAGGGGGGAATAAAAAGAGTAGTCCCTTTCTCCTGTATGTTGCAAACGCCACACATCCACCAGTTGGTCCCGCAATAAACACTGGGTTATTTTCTTCCTTACCGAAACTGGGACCAAAGAACTCAAGGTAGAGGTATCAACTGAAGGTGAAAGGGAAATATTAAAGTCCCCTCCCACAATCAACTGGCCCTCCCTGAAATCTCTCAAAAGCTCAAGAGTAGTTCTAAGAAACACGTCCTGATGAACATTGGGGGCATATATCGTAGCGAAGGTAAATAAAAGTCCCCCTATACGGCCCTTAAGAAAAAGAAAGCGACCTTCAGGGTCCACCCGGGATTCCTGGCGTACCCAGGGAAGCTTGCTAGAGATCATGATAGAGACACCTTTAGTCTTAGCGAAGGGGTTGGTGGAATGGTAAACATGGGGAAAGAATCTTGACTTAAGGAAAGGAAGACTCATCTTCTCAAAGTGCGTTTCTTGGATAAATGCCACATCAGTGCAAGAATTCTTCAGGTCTGGGTTAAGGGGAATTTTGGGACTCAGGACAGGTCATAGCAGTTTTGTTTTTTTTTCTCTCCTCGTAGCCTTAGACTCACTAGCTATGCACTATTGGTCTCACCACTCCTGGGCCTTTTCCTCATACGTTGTCTGAAGCTATGTTAGCAGTTGGGACCCTCAGAGGCCCACACCTAGTTCATTGTACGTTCTCTTGATCTATTACTTAACCCAGTCACTTTTCGCTACTGTTAGGCAAGAAGTCCTCCAGTTACATCGGCAGGATAGGGGGGTTTCGAGACCCCGGCACAGCGTGCTCCCAGTTGGCGTGTCGGGGCCTCGGTCTTCCTAGAGGTTGTTTCCGCCTGCTCATATGTCTTTTGTTGCCTTTAGTTGGACTATTTTCTGTTGTCTGGAGGATTTTATTCTCTTTCTTTTTGATACTTGCTCAGTACACTGAATGTTACGCATTAGATGTTCTTTATATTCTCAGACTTGGAGCCTCTTCCTCATCGGGAAGGGTCTCTATCTCGTTTTTTGTCTTTCTCTGTTTTTTTTGTCTCCTGAGCCATCATTCCTGTCTTGCATTACCTTTCCAGTAATCCCCTGCGCGGGAGATAAGTCTATGTTTTATTTGCTATACTTCAATAAAAAATTAAAATTTTAAAAAAATAATTCTTCAGGTCCTGCTGAAGGATACACCGCTTTTCGGGGGAATTCAACCCCTTAATATTAAAAGTGATGAACTTAATACAGTTTGTCATCTCGCTTAAAGTTTACGAAGAGCCATCAGGCAGGGGCCACCCAAGCAAGAAAGTATGTATCAAATAGAGAGAGAAAGAAAAAACAAAACAAAAAAACAATCCTAAAGATGAAGAAAAGAGACACAGGGCCTTCCAGCCCCTAAGAATAGAAATTGGGAAATCCACACTAAGACTACGGAATAAACACTAAAATAGCAAAAAAAGGTGCTCTAACGCATACCAGCAATATGCTGGATTTAAAGCGTCCTCCTGTTTGGGGTATTAGGTAGACAGGTTGGAGAGAAGATTCCCCCAACATATTCCCCCATTCCTGGCCATATAAAGTACATCATTTTTTACCGGCATATATTAAATAAAAAATAAAAAATCCAGCAATAAATCACAACCCTGAACAGATGCACGACAATATAATAAGATCAGCTATAAAGACCTAGACTCAAAGGGTCCAAAGAGTCCCTCGGCCCGCCTTAAATAGGCACACCTGAGGGAGTCTAGGGCAACAACTAGATCGCCACCAAGTGACTGTTGTCCTCACCCCCCCCCCCACACTCCATATCACCATATCTCACCTCCAACAAAAAAAAAAGGGAGGGGGAGGGGGGGAAGAAAAAAAAAGGGGGGAAAGAAGGGGCATTATTGAAAGGAGAAAGAAGAGAAGAAAAAGAAAGGGGAGGAAAATGCAGAAGTAGAGAAGTAGAGGGAAAGGGGAAAACAGTAATAGAAGAAGAAAAGGAAAACAGGAAAAAGGAAGGAGGGGGACAGTAAGAGAAGGAAAGAGGAGGAAAGAGAAGACGGGGGAGGGAAGGGAAAATATGGGGAAAAAAAAGGGGGGTAGAAGGAGACAGAGATCACGAAAGGAAAAGACTAGAGGAAAAAGAAGGAAGGAAGGGAGGGAAGAAAGAAGGAGAGAGGCAGGGGAAAATGGAGAAGGAGGGGAAGAGGGGGAGGGTGGGAGGGAAAGGAGAAGGGGGGGAGACAATAAAACATATAATCACCATAGAAAAAGCACATATATTGTTACATTTTCCATTCCTCTGGCACTTCCAATAGTGACAAAACAAGCCTCAATGACTAAGCTTCTTCCCCCAGAAAAAAAAAAGAACAGACTAACAGTCCCGGTGTTCTGCCATATAGTGTCCGGCCATGATATAGTGTCTGCCCCGTACTGCGCATGCGCAGTACGGAGCAGACGAAGCTTCGGAAAATCCCCGAAGCTGAACGGCGCCTGCGCCGTGAGTGGAGGTGATAGCCCCACCATCCAAGCGGACATAGGGTTGTGAATATTAGAGGGCCTCGCGGGCGAGCTTCGCTCGCCACGCTTCGGGCTCGGCCTCGCTGCGCTCGGCTCTTTTATATTCCTACTCTATGTCCACTTGGATAGTGGGGATAGAACCTGGACTCACGGCGCAGGCGCCGTTCATCCTCTGCAATTTCCGGCATCTGTGTTGCTGTGTACTGCGCATGTGCTGTACACAGCAGACACTATCGGATAGGGGACCTTATATGATAAGACACCGGGTCCCAGTATGACAGTGTTTTCCCTATTTTAGGTTCAAAAGGTCAATATAAAGAGTCCAACGGGTGACATAATACCACCCAAACCCTCAGTTATAATCCCCGACTGGGACCTAACATTCAACAATAAAGAGTCAAATTCACACATACATGTATTAAATAGTTTTGACTCAGCAGACCATAAATGACTATGTCTATAGGGGTATGCTAGGATAGTAAACCAGAGTCAGTGTGGAAAGTTCGGGGGGAGGCATATTACCGCACACCCACAGATAGCCTCCAAGAAGAGCCTGGCATCCCACAGTGGGGGGCCAGACCAAAAAAAAAGGGGGCTGGAGTCTCCATCATATTAACCATATTGGTCCACTGAACGTAATGAAGCAGGTCAGGGGTGTAAAGTTATATCTGGCAACGGGGGGACACAAAGCGGCCCCCTAAATTACTCACGGTGAGCGTCCCTGGATACCGAACACCCTCTCCCTCCTGACCGTCGGTGATCTCGGGAATGAGAACTTGGCAGTGGAAAGGCACCGGACCTGTTACCGGACCTGCCAATCTGACGAGGGAGGGGTTGCAACCAATCCGGGATTTTAATCGGTTCCGCATCCATGAGCTGAAAAAAGGCTGGAAGGTCCGACGGCACCTGGAGCAAGAATACGGCTGAATCTTTCCGAAACGTAACTGGCAGGGGGTAACCCCACCGATAGGTATAGCCGCGCTGTTTTGCCATATCCAGCAGGGGGCGAAGTAGTGCTTTGCGCTTCAGTGTGGCCCTGGAGATGTCTGGCAAAATCAAAATCCGTGCGCCTTCCAGCTCCACTTCGCCATACTTCCAGGCGCGTTGCAGTATAAGTTCTTTCTGTACATAACGGTGGAAGCAGCACACAACATCTCACGGCCTCACTGAATCTGCAGCTCTCGGCCCCCAGGTTCTATGAACTCTATCTAGTTCAAAGATCATCCCAGGGTCGGCCACTATGGTGTGAAAGATTCCTGTCACTACCTCCCCCAGTTTTTCTGCAACAGGGGACTCCCAGATACCGCGAAGCCGCACATTAGACCGACGGCTTCGGTCCTCATAATCTTCCATGCGGAGCTGTAAATTAACCGCAGCGTCACGGCATTGATCCCTCGATTGCTCCAGGGCTAGTACTCGGCACTCCAGGGAGGAGACCGAGGCTTCTCCTGTAAGCACTCGCTCCGTCCAGCTCGACACCTCCCCTCTCACCTCCTGGATATCCCTACAGTGTGTCTCCTCGGGGCGGCTTATCAGCGCCTCTATATCAGTCCTCGTAGGTAGCGCCTGTAGGAGAGCCCTGATATCTTGATTAATGTCTGCTGATGTAGATGCATCGGGGCTTCCCGCAGACATCTCGTCACCGAGTGTTCTGAATAGACACCGGGTTGAGAAGCAGAGCCGTGGGTGCTAGGTGAGTCCTCTCGGTGCCGGGCTTCTTGCGAAGTGCCAAGCGGGAGGTCCCGCAAGTTTGAAACAGATGCTTCAGAGCTTGTATCCTGTTTTTTCTCGAAGAAGCGGCTAATCCTTCTGGGACTTTTGGTTGCAGGGCCCCCCCGAGTAGCAGCTCTTGTCCTATGCCGTTTAGTCGGCGGCATGCCGGGTTTAAGCAGCAGAAAGGCCGGGAGCTCTTCAGTATCACATCTCTACTCCACCATATCTAGGCCACGCCCTCTCCCCTGCGGTGCTTGGTTTTTGGGGTCCCGTACACGGCTAGGCTCCCAAAAAGTCCCACACATGTGGTATCACCATACTCAGGAGAAGCAACAGAATGTATTTTAGGGTGTAATTCCACATATGCCCATGGCATGTTTAAGCAATATATAATTTAGTGACAACTTTGTGCAAAAAATTAAAAAAAAATTCCCACGTGTGACATAATATAAAATATTCCATGGACTCGATTTCCCCCTAGCAAATAGCTTGGGGTGTCTACTTTCCAAAATGGGGTCATTTGGGGGGTTTTGAACTGTCCTGGCATTTTATGCACAACATTTAGAAGCTTATGTCACACATCATCAACTCTTCTAACCACTTGAAGACAAAGCCCTTTCTGACACTTTTTGTTTACATGAAAACCTATTTTTTTGCAAGAAAATTACGTTGAACCCCAAACATAATATATATTTTTTAATGCAAAGGCCCTACAGATTAAAATGGTGGGTATTGCATTTTTTTTTCCACACAGTATTTGCGCAACGATTTTTCAAATGCATTTTTTTGTGAAAAAATACACTTTTTTTATTTTAATGCAGTAAAACGCACTATATTGCCCAAATTTTTGATGAAATAAAAAATATGATCTTAGGCCGAGTACATGGATACCAAACATGACATGCTTTAAAATTGCATACAAACGCGCAGTAGCGACAAACTACATACATTTTTAAAATCCTTTACAGGTTACCAGATTAGATTTACAGAGGAGGTCTACTGCTAAAATGACTGCCCTCAATCTGACCTTCGTGGTGATACCTCACATGCATGATGCAATTGCTGTTTACATATGATGCCAGGCCAACGCTTGCGTTCGCCTTTGCGCAAGAGCAGAGGGGACAGGGGTGTTTTCTTTTTTTTTTTTTTTTTTTGTTTATTGCTTTTTTATTTTATTTTTAAACAGTTCCTTCCATTTTTTTTAATCATTTTTATTGTTATCTTAGGGAATGTAAATATCCCCTATTATATCAATAGGTAGTGACAGGTACTCTTTAAAAAAAAAAACATTGGGGTCTATTAGACCCTAGATCTTTCCTCTGCCCTCAAAGCATCTGACCACACTGTTCGGTGTGATAAAATGCTTTCCAAATTTTCCGATGACGCTGTTTATATCCAGGAGGGGGGAAATTCCTTCTCACTGCTTGTGAAATCAGTCTAGAGGCTAAATAGCCACTAGAATTGCTTTTACATGAAAGCCGATCACTGGCTGAAAAGAATGATACCAAGATGATACCTACATCTGCAGGCATCATTCTGGTATAACCATTCAAAGTCCAGCAGCATACCAGTACGTTGCTGGTCCTTGTTGGACATATATTGTAATCTTTTTTTTCATGCAGCCTGTTGGCTGAACGAAAAAAAGATTGATCAGTGGGTATGCCCACCATTAGAATGCCTCCCTTCATCCACCCACTTCTAATAATGGGCATACATGCACCATTTATATATGCCGAAGCATGGGGGCATCCTCCCGCAAAAAAGTTATGCAGCATACACACGGTTGAACTTTTCCACAGGCAAGCCCTCCGTCGGAATTTCGACCGTATGTACGTGGCATTAAGAGCAAAATCACTCCTCCGCCCCTGCTGCCCCCATGCTTTGGCATATATGCTCTTTTTTTTAACTGTGGTGGTGAAATCACCTCCTACAGCCCTGAAGTCACGGCTTTATGTATTGTGGGAGCCAACGCTGTTGCTGTCAAGATAAATAAATCCGCGCTGAAGCTGAATGGTGCTTGAAAACTAAAAAATGGTTAACAATAAAACACAGTAAACATTAAAGTATAAAAAAAATTACATACCTGAAAAGCAAGCATGATAAAACATAATCAAATATTGCAGAATAGAATACAGAAAAAAAAGCAACAATAGAGAGAGAAGAAAGAGAACAATAAAAAGACGACTATTTTTGGTTTTTATATTTTATATTTTTTTTTTTTGTTCTTTTTTTACTCTTTTTTTACACTTTTTTTTTGGAACTGTAACAACTGTAATGGTTCGGGTCTCTCAAAATGCAATGGCATCTTGGGAGACCCTCTGTAAGTGTGTCCTAGCCTGTGAAATGCTGTACCCTATGCTAAAACTTCACTAGTGTGTGGTAGCATTCAAAACATTCACCAATGCAAAGACCAGGATTGCCAGGACAGTGTGGACAATAACAACGGGTGTCATCCCTATATCCGCGCTTGGTACAGACACGACATCTTCTTTGCGGGGTTCGTTTGGTAGGGGTACTTTCAAGGACATATGGAAAGTGCCCCTCATGCAGCCGGCTTACTGCATTCGGTTGGGAATGGTGAGATGCAGAACCGTCTGGATACAGAAGGTCTGTGATAATCTCTTTCTGGAATAAAAGAAAGGATAAAGTCCCACCTGAAGCTCTGTATAGCACATGAACGTTCAGCAAAGCTAATTGAAATAAGTAAACAGACACTTTTTTTGTACCAGCGTCTGGCCTTATGGGCAACTAGATAAACCAGGCCAACAACTGGTCATTGAGGTCCACCCCTCCCATATTTTGGTTATATTCGTGGACACAGAGGGGTTTCTCCACAACACCAGTTGCCGTAAGAATTTGGACTGTCGTGTCTGGGGAAAGCCCCGGCAATTAGGTCGCACGGTGCCACATGCTCCAATCTGATGATCAAACGAATGACTAAACAGTGGCACGTTCGTGTAACAAGTGGTAACCCTTTCCGAACAAGGGTGACACCAAGTTCCACACTATCTTGCCAGCGCTCCCTATGTAATCTGGGCAGTTCTCCGGCTCTACTATCTTTTCACTCATAAACCGTAAAGCTCCATACATAGCCTGTTGCCCTGTCACAGAACTTATAGAGCTTGACCCCATATCTGGAACGCTTGTTGGGAATGTACTGTTTGAATGACAAGCGGCCAGAAAATTTAATCAGGGACTCATCAACGCAGACAACTTGATGGGGAATAAACAAGGCTGCAAAACGTTGGTTGAAGTGGTTTATGAGGGGCTGAATTTTGTAGAGCCGATCATATTCAGGGTATCCACGAAGACGACAAAGTTCATTGTCGTTGAAGTGCATGAACCGCAAGATCTGCTCGTATCGTTTCCTGGACATGGAGTTAGAGAACACAGGCATATGGTCAGTCGGATGCATGGACCAATATGTCCGCAACGTCATGAATTTGTGTGCCCATGTTGAGGGAAAGGCCCAGAAAGGTCTTAAATTCGGAAATCGTAATTGGTTTCCAATCTCTTGCAAGGGAAGGCAACTGGGGACTAGCGGCGATGTGTTGACCAGCATATAAATTAGTTTGGTGCACAATAGATCTATAGAGATCTTGCGTGAAAAACAGTGAATAAAAATCAAGTGGTGTAAAATCAGCTGTTTCCACCTGAATACCGCGTTGGCCAGTGAATGGTGGAATTACTGGTGCTGCAGAAGTGGTGGGCACAATCAGGATTGGGGAATTCTGCAGGAAGGGCACTATGGGAATGACGGGCTTGCCTTTGTCTTCTTCTTGGTGGCAGTGGGACACTACTTGTGCTTGCCACCTCGCCAGCTTGAACTGCATTTATGGGACTCGCCACATCACCACGTGTTACTGCAGTGCTGGATGTATGTCCAGGGTGCACTAGGCCGCTAGTGCTTGCCTGTTCACCAGAAGGATGAGCGGCGCTAGTACTGGTTCTCTGCTCCATACGAGGGACCTGCGGTTCTTGCACCTCAGCAACATCAGAAGATCGGGGTCCGGTACGCCTGACCTTAGCAGGGACCTCACCTTCGTCGTCAGAGCTATCTGTCATCTAGCCACTGTCCTCTACAGGATCGTATTCTGAGCCTGAATCTGACAGATGAGTGATCTCCTCTTCACTATCTGTCATGTTCAGAAATGTGTAGGCCTCTTCACTAGTGTACCTTCGCTTTGCCATTTTGGGCTCTAAATTTAGTGGTACACTAGTGAGATTCACAGGTAAAAAAGCACCTAGGCTGTCAGCGACTGTATAAAACACTACCAAAAAACCTGTTAGCGATCGCAGGAATCAGGCCTGACTCTGCAAACACTGCAGTTATGTGTGTTGTTTTTTGTAAGTGACAGTGATCGATCGGTACTTCAATTGGGTGGGCTGGGCTTGGCTGGGCGGAGGGGCAAAACGCAGGTGCTAGCAGGTATCTGAACTGATCCCTTTTTTTGGAACCCTAAACTGCTGGGGACGCTAGTATAGATCTGATCAGATCAGATACTATACCACTAAGGGAGGTGTATGCTTTGCACATGGGTGTTAGCGGTACTGGCACTAACCTGGCGCTGCCTGGGGCGACGCAGACCCTATCTGACCCTAAAACCGAATTGATATCACCTGTCGGGTGATCAGGGGGTTAAACCTTTATTGGGTAATAAATGGCGGGTGCCTTGATGATATAAAACGCAAACTAACTAACCAGCGTCACCCGTAACATTTATACGGCGATTACTGGTGAAAGGGTTAACTAGGGACAATCAGGGGGTTAAAACCTTTATTAGGTAGTATATGGGGGTAACTGATGCTATATAAAAACCTGACGGGGAACCTAAATAACTAACTGGCTAACCAGCGTCACCAGTGACACTTATACGGTGATCACTGGTGAAAGGGTTAACTCTAGGGGCAATCGGGGGGTTAAAACCTTTATTAGGTTGTACATGGGGGTACCAAACACTATAAAAGACTGGGGTGAAAAGTGTGCCTATGTGTACCTACTTGTCAGTGTACTGTTGGTGCACTTACTTGGATGTCTTCTCTTCTCGCCGTCCAGTCAAAAAGACCACCACAAGGAGTGTGAAATCACTTCCTCCTGCCTGTGTTTACACTTACACAGGCAGAGGAAGCTTCTCATTCACCAGGAGCAATCCTGAGGGGATGGCCAGAAACCAAAGGCCATCCCCTCATCCCAGATTGCTCCTGAAGCGAAACGGACCACCGCAGTCATCGGGAGGGGGTCCGATCGGACCCCCCACCCGCTGGAAGGCAGGCACATACGGGTACGCGCTTGTGCCTTTCCATGCCATTGTGTCGACTTATAATTAAATGCGGTCATCCTTAACTGGTTAATGCATTCCCTGCATTAAGGTAAAAAAATGGCACAGTGGTAGTATCGCCTCTTCGCCTCCTTGCACCACACAGAGGCAGCAGCAGGAGCCATTGGCTCCTGCTGCTGTCAATCAAATCTTGTGAGGAGGGTGCAGGGGGCAGGGTCAAGCCGTGCTGTGTGTCTGCGGATGCACACAGCCTGGCTCAAGAGCAAGATCACATGCCTGCTCCCATAGAAATCCGATTGTTATGGGGGCAGACACAAAAAAGGAGTAGATAGCGCCAACAGGGGGCCTCAAAAGAGGAGGTTTTCAGTCTCTTTGTACAATTTCTAATATTCACCTCCCCTTTATACTACATTCTCTAATAACATCTGTTTTTTTTTTTAAATGTGTGTATTTACATTTTCTACCCATCACCATAAAAGAAGATGTTTGTTAAAGAAATCTTATACACACTGTTTCATTTTTTTTTCTTGGGTTTAAAAAGTAATCACTATATGGTGGTTGCTCTGTGCATATTTGTGAGTATTGAAGAAAAAAACTGCCATATTTGGTCATTTTATATAGCGAATGGCAGTGCAATGAATAAATACTGTATAAAGTCTGTATAAAAACTGTATTAAAAAATCCATAGCCAGAGACAGATCCACAGAAGAAGGAATCCTTGTAGAGATCCCAAAGTGCGGGACCAATGAGTAATTAACTTCCACCACCAATGTATAGGTTGCTTCGCTCACCTCAAAAAATTACTCCTGTGGACACAGAAGGTCACACTGCACCTTTTCTCCACTATCTCGGGGAATTGGGTGTATATGTATGGTAACATCTCAGCTGAAATTTACCGACATCCAATTGACATTTATAAAATATAAAAAAAAAGGCTCTAACTGCTGACCCTTTACTCCTTAAGAGCTGTTCCTCAGATACCATGCTGCAAGCGACAGCCTGGTCACCTCTGGGTGATTTACTGGACCTTGGTGTCAGAAACCATAAATTAGACTGAGACAGAAGTACATAAGGAAAAAAGACTAATATTAGGTGGACTTTATACGGCACATGAGTATTCAATCTAAAAAGTATTAGAAATATTTTATTATTTAATTATCAAAAATGTCATACACATAAAACAGTCACATAGGTACAGCAATTATTTAAATAAAACATAGTGTTGCTTGACCCATATTGCCTGACCACTGATATTCTCCAGTAAAGTATATAATACAATAGTTAAAGAGGAAGTAAACCCTGATGGGTTTACTTCCTCTTTCATTCCCTGCAAAGGCAAAGCATAATGGACTACTATGTATCGCATAGTAGTCCATTATGTGTCACTTACCTGACACAGGAGCCAGCAATGTCACCACTGTCCCCTGTAGTCCAGCGCATCCATCTTCTCGGTGGGGTCTCGCAGCCCCGCCTCTGTCATTCGGCGAAGCCGTGATGACGTCACTTCCGCGCATGCGCACAGGAGCCGACACGCACGGCATCTTCGTCATTGACGATGCCGCGCTCAGTGCGCCTGCGCACCGCTGTCTACAAAAGCAACAAAAGAAGAAAATGGGATTATCACGCTGCATAGATACAAATAAACAGAAAAAAAGAAAACCAAATTGTATTACCAAATATTAATAAATATCACACAAAGTAAAAATACAAAAAACATAAAAGAAAAAATGAGACAATTAAATGGTTAAACATAGAATAGATATATTCTATACAATTTTCAGACAGCCAAGAATTTGCAGCGTATTAGGCCGAGGTGGCGATGGCCTTAAGGTGCTGTCTGGTCAGTCCTTCCCTACATGTTTTGCCATAAAAATGGCTTCCTCAGGGTCAATAGAATATAATCTCAAAGGGAGAGACAACGATTCTACAAAAGAAAAAGGAAACACATATGCAATTAAAATCAAGGACTGCATGAAAGAAATTATATATATATATATATATATATATAGGCGTGTGCCTATGTATATATATATATATATATATATATATATATATACATATAGGCACACGCCATGGATCTGGACAAATCAAAATCATCCATACCCACAAACCCATCAACAGTGCCTACGTGTGGCCGAATACCTACCCCTCGGTGACCCCGCATGAAGGGCCACTAGGACGCAATCATGCAGATGGTGATCGCTAATAACCACCTTAGTGTAGCTGCAGGGGGTACAAAGGGCAATTGTAAAGACTGGAAAGTCAAAAAAAGAAAAAACAAAGAAATAAACATATAAATTCATAAATTCCACGTCGGGATAACTCTACAGCTAGGGCATCACGACCTGGAACAAAGATGCACAATATAAATGCATACAAGCCAGCATGGCCTTCATTAATTACCTACCAATTTAAAGAAACATCTAAAAACATGGGAGGCGCTGAAGAAGTTGCATTCAATGAGGAAAGTTAAATAGCATGACCCGAAAATGTCTGAAAACAAAACCAAAATTCATTTAACCACTTGACCACTGGGCACTTAAACACCCTTAATAACCAGACCAATTTTCAGCTTTTGTTGCTCTCACATTTTGAATGACAATTACTCAGTCATGCAACACTGTACCCATATGAAATTTTTGTCCTTTTTTTTCACACAAATAGAGCTTTCTTTTGGTGGTATTTAATCACCGCTGGGTTTTTTATTTTTTGTGCTATAAAAGAAAAAAGACCAAAAATTTTGTAAAAAAATGAATTTTTCTTTGTTTCTGTTATAAAATTTTGCAGATTAGTAATTTTTCTTCATACATTTTGGCCAAAATTTATACCACTACATATCTTTGGTAAAAATAAGTACAAACTGGTGTATAGTATTTGGTCTTTGTGAAAGTTATAGAGTCCACAAGCTATGGTGCCAATATCGGAAAATTGATCACATCTGAAGTACTGACGGCCTATTTCAATTCTTGAGACCCTAACATGCCAGAAAAGTACAAATAAATGACCCCTTTTTGGAAAGAAGACATTCCAAGGTATTTAGTAAGAGGCATGATGAGTTTTTTGAAGTTGTAATTTTTTCCCACAATTCTTTGCAAAATTAAGAATTTTTTTTCCTTTTTTTTTTTTTTTTTTTTTTAACAAAATTGTCATAATATCAGGTTATTTCTCACACAGCATATGCATACCACAAATTACACCCCAAAACACATTCTATTACTCCCGAGTATGGCAATACCACATGTGTGAGATTTTTACACAGCGTGGCCACATACAGAGGCCCAACATGCAGGGAGCGCCATCAGGCGTTCTGGAGCACCCAGGACAATTCTGACATTTCTCTCCTACATGTAAAAATCATAATTTATTTGCTAGAAAATAACATAGAACCCCAAAACATTATATATGTTTTTTTTGGCAAAGACCCTAGAGAATACAATGGTGGTCGTTGCAAATTTTTATCTCGCACGGTATTTGCGCAGCAATTTTTCAAATGCGTTTTTTTGGGAAAAAAACTGTTTTGTGCTAAAAAAAAACAAAACAGTAAAGTTAGCCCAATTTTTGCATAATGTGAAAGATGAAGTTATGCTGAGTAAATAGATACCTAACATGTCACTCTTCAAAATTGCACATGCCCGTGGAATGGCGCCAAACGTCGCTACTTAAAAATCCCCATAGGCAACGCTTACATTTTTTTTACTGGTTACATGTTTTGAGTTACAGAGGAGGTCTAGGGTTAGAATTATTGCTCTAACTCTAACGTTCACGGCGAAACCTCACATGTGTGGTTTGAACACCGTTTTCATATGTGGGCGGGACTTACGTATGCGTTCGCTTCTGCATGCGAGCACATGGGGACAGGGGCGCTTTAAATTATTATTTTTTTCATTGTTCATTTTACTTTATTTATTTTAGTTTGAAATTTTTTCCCCCAAAAATAATTTTTTGATCACTTTTATTCCTATTACAAGGAATGTAAACATCCCTTGTAATAGGAATATGGGATGACAGGTCCTCTTTACAGTGAGATATGGGGTCAATAAGACCCTGCATCTGACCTCTAGGCTGGGAAGCCTGAAATAATAAAAAAAAAGATTCTGGCTTTGATCGTATTGGCGAGTTGGTAGAAGCACTGGAGGGTGGGGCGTCTATGGCTGGGTATTGCAGGGTATCACTGAGTATGGCTGGGTATCTCGGAGATACCCTGCAATACCCAGCCATACTCGAAGTATGGCTGGGTATGGCAATTTATGGCAGGGTATTGCAGAGTATTGGCGGGTATTGCAGAGTATTGGCGGGTATTGCAGAGTATTGGCGGGTATTGCAGAGTATTGGCTGGTATTGCAGAGTATTGGCTGGTATTGCAGAGTATTGGCTGGTATTGCAGAGTATTGGCTGGTATTGCAGAGTATTGGCTGGTATTGCAGAGTATTGGCTGGTATTGCAGAGTATTGGCTGGTATTGCAGAGTATTGGCTGGTATTGCAGAGTATTGGCTGGTATTGCAGAGTATTGGCGGGTATTGCAGAGTATTGGTGGGTATTGGCTAGTATTGGCAGGTATTGACTGGTATTGGCGGGTATTTCCGAGTATTGGCGGGTATTTCCGAGTATTGGCGGGTATTGGCGGGGTATTGGAGAGTATTGGCTGGTATTGGCAGGGTATTGGAGAGTATTGGCAGGGTATTGGAGAGTATTGGCAGGGTATTGCAGAGTATTGGCTGGTATTGCAGAGTATTGTCAGGGTATTGAGGGGTTAATTGTCGGTGAGCAGCGATGTGGGCACTGCAGATGCAGCCCACAGCACTACTGACACCGATCTCTTCCCCCCTCCGCTGTACCGATCAGGGGAGGTTTGTTTACAAGTGATCACGCCGTCATTTGACGGAGCGATCACGTGGTAAATGGCCGCGATGAGCCCAGCGGCCACGGATGCTCTCGTGCGCGCCCCAGGGGGCGCGCGAAAGCAGAATTCTGGGAGGCCGTTAATTAACGGCCTCTCAGAGTTAAACAACCGCCCTGAAGCCATTAATCGGCTATGGGCCGGTTGTTAAGTGGTTAAAGTAAGGGACACTGGGACGAATAGGGACAAAAATAATTAAACAAATGAACAGGGGAGGTTTGTTTACAAGTGATCACGCCGTCATTTGACGGAGCGATCACGTGGTAAATGGCCGCGATGAGCCCGGCGGCCACGGATGCTCTCGTGCGCGCCCCAGGGGGTGCGCGAAAGCAGAATTCTGGGAGGCCGTTAATTAATTAATAATTAATTAATTATTATTAATTATGTGCTTCCCCTTTTCAACCTGAGACAATCTTTGCGAATGTCGCTGAGTACCTGAAGATAATCCATGGTTGCCAAATTCCCAGGAAACTCTCCACTCTTTCATCTGCCTGAGCCCTTGTGTTTTCCAATTCGTAGATGTCTACAACTCTGTGTAGCCAATCTTTCACAGAAGGCACAGAAGAGAGGACTTCCAGTGCACTGGAATTAAAGATTTTGCCGCGTTCAGTAGATGTACGGTGAGAGAGCGCTTGTATCTCTTCAGAGACCAGCTGGATATGTGTAACAAGCAGCCAGCAGCATCCAGGGCCAAAGTGGTGCCTGTCATCTCCCTAATGTGCTTCCTCACTGCATCCCAAAAAGGGACAATCCGCGGACAATGCCACCAGATGTGCAGTAAGGAACCCACCTCTCTCTGACACCTCCAACAAATTTCGGGAACCTGCGGGTTCCATCTGTGTAACCTTTGGGGGGTTAGGTACCATTGTGTCAGTAATTTAAAGGCCGTTTCCTGAATTTTAGTGCTGATTGAGCACTTATGAGCTAACAAACAAGCACTCCTCCACTGCTTCACACTAATTGTTACCTGTAGGTCCTACGACCATCGTCTCCTGGGTCCGTCCCCCATTGGCTGTTTAGCCTCCTGCAACCACTCATATGCTATCGAAGTAGCCTTAATAACTTGTGCACCAGAGAGACACACCGACTCAAAGCCTGTCAAGCGCCTATTAAACGTGCCCAACTTCCCGTGCGTCTGTAAATAACTCCGCAGTTGGAGGTAAGTCCAGAAAGTCAGCCTGAGACAGCCCAAGTCCCCTTTCATTTCTGGGAGACCTTTCACCTCATTGTGCGTGTAGCAGTCCTTGGCTAGTAAGAGTCTGTCTCCAGTGATGGTCTGAAGCTGTGGGTTACCTAGCCCTGGTATAAAGTCTGGATTGTCGTGAAGTGGTGTCAAGGGTCCTCTGCCTGAAGTGATTTCGGTCTGTAGGGGGAGATCCTGTATCAGCCTAAGTGTCGCCCCGGTTACCGGGTGTCGTTTCAGGTCGTCCGGATATGCCACCCATGGAATCCAGGGTGAGAAAGTCAGCGGTAATGAAAAGATTGACTTCTCCAACGCAACCCAGTCCTTAGTGTTGCCATGGCAGTGCCAATCTATGATTCTCGCCACATGCGCAGCCACATAGTAGTTGTGAAAATCAGGTATTCCCAGTTCTCCAAGCTCCTTTGATCTAGTCAAGGATTCGTACTTAATTCTCGGCTTTTTGTGCGCCCAGATAAATTTCATGATCAACGATCGGAGGGCATGGAACCAACGCCTCGGGATCTTGATGGGAAGTGTGCAAAACAAATAAAGAAGCCTGGGGAGAACTGTCATTTTGACGATCGCTGCACGTCCAAACCATGAGAAGTTTCCCGTGTGCCATCTCGCCAGGTCTTGTTCAATGGCCTTAAATATGGGCGCAAAGTTTTGCTCAATGGTCTGGGAGACCTGCGAAGGCAATTTAATTCCCAAGTAATTCAGGGAGTGAGATTCCCATCGAAAGGGTGAATTGGCTTTCGTCGAGATAAGCGTCTGGGTCGGTAATGTCACGTTCAAGGCCTCAGATTTCGCGTAGTTTATTTTTAGGTTGGATATGTATCCATATTGTTTAAAAGCATTCAACAAATTAGGGAGGGACGTGTGGGGGGAAGTCAAGTAAAAAAGCAAGTCGTCTGCATAAGCTGCGACCTTGAACTCCCTGCCCGCCAGCCGAAAGCCGCTTATGGAGGGCTCTAAATTAATCAGCCTAATGAACGGCTCCAGGGTCAAAATAAATAACAGCGGAGACAGTGGACAACCCTGTCTTGTTCCATTGGCGATACGGACCCTCTCGGATAGCGTGCCATTTATTTTCAGTTGAGCCGTGGGATCCCGGTATAAAGTCGAGATCCAGGCTAACATGTTTGTACCCAAACCCACATGCCTACACGTGGCCATCATGTAGTCCCACGCCACTCTGTCGAAGGCCTTCTCCGCGTCCGTAGACAGGAGAAGGCCCTCGACCGCACCCCGTTCCGCCGCGTGGATCAGCAGCAAGGACTTAATAACATTGTCCTTGGACTCTCTCCCCGGCATAAAGCCCACCTGTTCCGGGCCTATCAAGTTAGCCAGGAACGGTTTTAATCTTTCCGCCATAATTTTAGCAAAAATCTTCAAATCTAGATTTAAAAGTGAGATTGGCCGGTAGCTTGCACACTCCGAGGGGGTCCTTCCCTGGTTTCGGTATGACCGTTATAAAGGCTGAGAGCCAGTCCTGTGACGCCCTCGTAGATTGGGGCAAGAAGTTCAAGGCCTTCCCCAGTGGTCCATCTAGAAAGTCAATAAAAGTCTTATAATAGATCGCTGTGTACCCGTCAGGGCCCGGACTTTTTCCCAGTTTCAGTGCTTTGATTGCCTGCCTAATCTCCGTCACTCCTATCGGTTGTTCTAGAGAATCAGCATCGGAGTTATCAAGGGAAGGAAGACCGCTCTTAGCCAGAAAATCTGCGATAATCTGGGTTCTGTCGCCTAACATGTCTGGTTGTCTATGTTGTCGTGGCAGGTTGTAAAGATTGGAATAGTATGCATGAAAATGGCCTGCGATGGCTTCTGTAGTTTCATAGTTTCATAGTTAGTAAGGTTGAATAAAGACACCAGTCCATCCAGTTCAACCTGAGTGAGTGTCTACAATTGTCTCTGTACATTGCACACTCACATCAATCCCTACCCTCAAAGAGCCCACAATCCAAGGTCCCCATTCATATACTAGGGCCAATTTTGGACAGAAGCCAATTAACCTACCTGCATGTCTTTGGATTTTGGGAGGAAACTGGAGTACCCAGAGGAAACCCACGCAGGCACAGGGAGAACATGCAAACTCCAGGCAGGTAGTGTCATGGTTGGGATTTGAACCAGTGACCCTTCTTACTGCTAGGTGAGAGTGGTAACCACTACACCACTGCACCACTGTGCCGCCCTGTAGTGATATCCAAAGAGCCATTGGACTGCTTAATGCCCAATATGGCATTGCTGTAGTTCTGCTCTTTGAGGGCTCTGGCTAACGTCCTGCCTGTTTTGTTCCCCGACTCATAGTAGACTCTTTTCCTAAAAAACAGGAATCGTTTAGATTTTGTTTCAAAAATCCGCTGGCACGTTTTTCCGCAGGTCCAGCAGTTCCCTGGCCGAGTGTATCGAGAGCGACTGTTTGTGCAATGTCTCTAGTTTGTCAATACGGTCGGTCAGTGCCAGTACTTCCCGTGTCTCCAGTCTCTTACGTTGTGCCCCTAATTTCATCAGCTCTCCCCTCATCGTACACTTATGAGCTTCCCAGACAGTCAAGGGGTCGATATCTGGTGTGTCATTTCGCGCAAAGAAATCAGCAATAGACTCCTTCAAATTGGGCAGCAACGTCTGGTCAGTAAGTAAGGAGGAATTCAGTCTCCAGGATTGCGCCCGTGGGGAGGGTCCCGTCAGGGTCAGAGTGAGAGCGATTGGGGCATGATCCGAGATCGTTTGCAGACCGATACGGGTGTCTGTCAATTTAGCTAGGTCATTCCGGGAAATGAAAAGATAGTCTAATCTAATGTGCTTTTTGTGTGGGATGGAGTAAAATGTGTAGTCGCGCCCGTCCGGGTTCCTAAATCTCCAAGCATCAATCATATCTAAGGATTGCAAGAGCTTTTTAATACACTGGAGAGTCTTATATCGCACACACGTTTTGCCCGTGGACGTGTCCAATAGCGGGCTCAACGGTATGTTAAAGTCTCCCCCCAGAACTAGGCAGCCAGTTGCAAAACCCATTAACTGATGGATCAGATGCCTGCAGAACGTCAAATGGCCTTTGTTGGGGAAGTACACATTTGCTATACTAATGGGCGTACCTCCATATTTCCCCTTAATGAATATATAGCGTCCTTCCGTGTCAGCTAACTGCTCCGCCAACTCAAAAGGCGCATTTTTTGAATTAGGGTTGACACCCCTTTGGATTTGGCTAGGTTATTTGTGGAATGAAAAGCCCTGGTATAGGTCGCGTCAGTAAGTCTAGGCACAGCATTGGTCTTAAAGTGTGTCTCCTGTAGTAACACAAAGTGCGGCTTACCCTTCTTGGCTTCTCGCAACAGCGTGGTGCGTTTTTCAGGGATATTCAAACCCCGTACATTATGCGATATCACGGTGGGTGCAGCACCCAGGGATGTATAGGCCATGGTGTGCGGCCAGGAGACTCGTGGTTCGGAGGGCCCTGTGCACTGGAAGAAAAAGCAAAAAGTTAAATAACAGTATCAGTGGGTGGCTATAGAAGCGTGGAATCAATAGCAGGTAATTTAGTTATATTACTCCAGGGGGTTGACCCAAGGCCCCAAGAAAAAAGAGATCTAAGGCTGTAGTAAAAGGAGAACAAGTATTATCACTAGATAGTTCCCTATCCAGCTACGATGTGGTGGCCTTGAAAGAGCCAAGGCACCTTGTGGGGGAGGGAGGGAGACGACAACTCGGGACTTATATGAACCAGCACGGATTCCTAAACACTGTAAATGAATTTGTTGTCACGTAAAGCTATCTCCACTCGACGCACGGCCCTAATATGTAAACTTATTAAATAAGCGCATTAATCAACCCTGAGGGAGTGGGGTCCCGCGCCCCACCGGAGTGAGGCGCCCGACCCCAAACTCCACCTGTATTAAAGATCATATATCTAAACATACATACATATGCATACATATATAGCACTGCATACACAATGAACTGAACAACACCTCAAACTTCGGAAACCCCGCAGCAACCACTGCCTTCCAAGCGTCGTGGTGGCGTTCCAACCCCGTCAACATCCTGCAAACCATAAAATGCATGTCCAGCCTCCCTCCGAGCAGGCCAAGTAGCTTTGAAAGGCAGAGTAGTAGTCCGCTGCAATATAGTAAACATGAGCTGAGTCCCCTTAGATATGGGCTTCAACCCCTTGGGGAGCTCCCTTCCCGGTCTTGAGAGGGGCAGTCCAGTTTGTCCGAGCAAGGTGCCAGTCAATCTTCCTCGTGCAGATGAGTCGATGACAGGTCAATCCCCGTAAAGCAGTGAAGCCTACTGAGCCGTTTGAAGGAGAGAGGCGTTAGGCTTGGTGCCCCCCAAGGGGGGGTCGAGATGCTATATTGTCCGCCGACGGGTGCTGCAGGGCAACCAAAACAGCACAAAGGAGGCCATCAAATGACGACGGACCGTCAACAGTCACGGTTTGTTGAAAGTAACAGGAGCAAAAGTTGGTGACGGTGCTGTGAAGTGAGCCGCGTCCTTTATTCTCCAGACCTGTCCCACTCCAGGGCACCTCTCAGGTTGGGCGTGCCAACTTTCGAGCTTCCAGCTTTGCCATATTTCGGTTTCTTATTGCTGTGCTTCTCCGGAGTGGCAAACGGCGAGCGCACTTGGTTTTTGCATTTAGGGGGAGGGCGAATTCTGCATACCAATCCGGGAGCTCCACAAGTTCCAGACCTAGATTTGCACAAAAGTCCGGTAGGTCCAGAGGAGATCGCAGCACATGTTGGCGACCGTTAGCGGCTACTATAAGTGCAAAAGGAAAGCGCCACGTGTAGTTCAAACCTTTTTCTCTCAGCTGCTCAAGCAAGGGGCGTAAGGCTCTGCGATTCCTGAGAGTGATCTGTGATAAGTCCTGGAACAGCATGATAGTTTCACCATTAAAAACAATCCTATCATTCCTGCGGGCCTTGCGCATTATGGACTCCTTTAGCTGGAAACTTTGGAGACAGCAAATCACATCCCTGGGGGGAGCATTATCTAAACCCCTCGGTCTAAGGGCCCTGTGCGCCCGAACAAACTCAATCACAGTGTCCTCTTGTCTTTCCAGGAGACTATTGAACACTCTTTGTAGCGCAGGGACTATTTGGTCAGCATCCACAGATTCGGGTATTCCCCTCACCCTTATGTTGTTCCTTCTCCCCCTATTATCGAGGTCTTCCAAATGCCTGTTCATTTCAATAAAATGCTGTGCATGTGCCGTTGCTACTTCATCCAGTCTATGTAGGGCCTTGTCCCTCTGCTTGCCAGCATGCTCTGTGGCTGCCAGTTTTTCAGTGAGAACCACCAGGTTCGTTTTCAGGTCGGTGATTGCGGCAGAGAATGTAGATTTAATGTCCGCTGTGAGGCAGGACATGTCCGCATATGTCAAGGGCTGATTAGACTTCGTTTTCCCCCTACCTGGGGCCTCCGTGGCCGAGTCTGAGTCTCCGCTCTGGTCCACCTCATGGCGGGGAGTCGGCGCCATCTTGGATTCGGCCGCGCTGCTCCTGATGGCGGAGCTGTGTTTAAACAGCTCCGAGATGTTTCTTGCTGCCGAGGGTGTCTGGCCGCGTCTGGGGCGAGAGGGTGCCGTGCTGCAGTGCTTTTTACCCGGCATTGAGGGCTGTGCGGTGGGTTTTCAGGCCGTAGGGCCGCGCGTCCGACGGAGCTCACCTAATGTGCTGCCATCCTCGTTGCGCGTCAAGCCACGCCCCTCGGACTTTATGAATTTATATGTTTATTTCTTTTTTCTTTTTTTTTGACTTTCCAGTCTTTACAATTGCCCTTTGTACCCCCTGCAGCTACACTAAGGTGGTTATTAGCGATCGCCATCTACATGATTGTGTCCTAGTGGCCCTTCATGCGGGGTCACCGAGGGGTAGGTATTCAGCCACACGTAGGCACTGTTGATGGGTTTGTGGGTATGGATGGTTTTGATTTGTCCAGATCCATGGCGTGTGCCTATATATACAATTTCTTTCATGCAGCCCTTGATTTTAATTGCATATGTGTTTCCTTTTTCTTTTGTAGAATCGTTGTCTCTCCCTTTGAGATTATATTCTGTTGCCCCTGAGGAAGCCATTTTTATGGTGAAACATGTAGGGAAGGACTGACCAGACAGCATCTTAAGGCCATCCCCACCTCGGCCTAATACGCTGCAAATTCTTGGCTGTCTGAAAATTGGTAGAATATATCTATTCTATGTTTAACCATTTAATTGTCTAATTTTTCCTTTTATGTTTTTAGTATTTTTACTTTGTGTGATATTTATTAAAATTTGGTAATACTATTTGGTTTTCTTTTTTTCTGTTTATTTGTATCTATGCACCGTGATAATCCCATTTTCTTCTTTTTGTTGCTTTTGATGTGATTTATTCAGGGATGAGGTGCAGTATCTATAATTGACTCCTTGCCACACAATTCCTACAAAACAATTTCTTTATGTACTATACAACGTTTCATTCATCTATTTATAATAGATAAATAGTATATAATTTATATATTTTTATGATTTCTAGTGGAGCCACTCTCTAAATTCTGAATGTAAAAGGAACGTATATACAAATAGACGCTTGTGCATAGCATCTTCAGCTGTTACTATCCATGTTACATTTCTGTGCAACGGCAGCTGGCTGTGGTGAGAGACCCCCTCTCAGCAGGGCCGGTGCTACCACTAGGCAAACCAGGCAGCAACCTAGAGCACACTGCTGCCCAGGGCACTCAGTCACTGGCGTTCCTACTTGCTTCTCTCTCTCTGCAGCAAGCAACTAAGTCTCAGCATCAGCAGGCAGCTGCCGATCTGTTCGGTCATGGTGCCAGAGGCACAGCGGCAGTACTTTGGTCATTACTACTACCATGTTATACCACTTCCTCTCCTCACTCTGAAAGATCTGAAACTTTTATAAGACCTCAACGTTAGTAAGCTATTGGACACTGTGCTGGAGGACTTGAAAGTTTGGCAAGCCTACCCTTTGACTTGGTTCGGAAGGGTGCTTAAAATGTAAATCCTACTGAGAATAGTGCGCCTACTACAAACAGTGCCCATTGCTCTACCACAGATCTTTTTAAACATCTGCAACACACTTTTATGACTTTTGTTTGGCACAGGAAATAGCTGACCAGACATTGCATTATACTAAAAGGCCATTGCTCTGGTACGCATCCTAAATTGATGTCACGACGCTCCAAATAAAATATGGGTACCTTCTGGAAAAATCACTGGCAGGTAGAAACTTAGCAGGGGCTCTTTGGGTTCCATCTGGCTCTAGAGGACTTTCAGACTGGATGTCCCCCCGGACTCGGAACACCTTGATGGTCTAGGACAGATCAAATGTATCAGGCCAGTGTGACAACAAGGCTTCCCCATTAACACCCCTAGGGGGATTCCCATGGTTCCCACCGAGTGAGGATATTGGATTTTTCTGCTCTTGGGGGACTAACAGTAACACAGCCTGTGCAAAATATGTCCCCTGTTGTAAACTTTTACCCCTTGCTACGCTACAATCTTCTTATGGGAAATTCCCCCTAGCAACATGTAGATGTTTGCAACTTCAGGACTTCTTATGCAAACTGACTCCCAAGTTGAGACCGCTAGATACCCTCTTCACATTTGAGTCCATGTGTGTTAAACTTCCAGACTCTAGACACCTACTATCCTACTATGTTTTTTTTTGTACTTTTATTTTACAGGAGAATGGGTAGGGGTACATTGTACCTCATACTCATTCACATAGGGTGGGGGGCCGGTATCCGGGGGCCCCCTTATTAAAGGGGGCTCCCGGATTCCGATAAGCCCCCCGCCCGCAGACCCCGACAACCAACGGCCAGGGTTGTCGGGAAGAGGCCCTTGTCCTCATCAACATGGGGACAAGGTGCTTTGGGGTGGGGGGGGCCACGCGGCCCCCCCATTCCCCAAGGCACCCCCCCATGTTAAGGGCACGCGGCCTGGTACGGCTCAGGAGGGGGGGGCGCTCGCTCACCCCCTTTCCTGGCCGGCCGGGTAGCGTGCTCGGACAAGGGTCTGTTGTGGACTTGGGGGGGACCCCCACGCCGATTTTTTTCGGCGTTGGGGTTCCCCTTTAAGTCCATACCATACCATACCATAGACGTCTCCTTCGCGGGCCCCGCCTACCTGGAGACCCGCTCGAAATGAGCGGACTTTTCTCCGGGCGGGAAAAGTCCGCTCATTTCAAAAGTACGGCGGACTGGCATACACACGGGCTGATTGTCCGCCGAAATGCGAGTACGACGGACAGTATTTCGAAAATGCCGAAATACTTAGTACGCCGGACTGCACGCTGAAAAAGTCAGCTGAAGCCCACAAACGAGCAGACTGTCCGCTGAAATGTGTTTCGTCGGACTAAGTAGGCCATACAGTCCGCTCGTGTGTACGCGGCATTAGTCTTGTAGGTTCTAGCTAACCACTGGCCAGTGGGAATTCTATTCACACAAACACACACAGAGTCTGCCAGCGTTGGGGCCCTTTAAATCCTGTGTTTGAGTACTCAGACTTTTGTGAAGTAAATTTGTAATCCACAGAATGGAAAGGGGTATCTTCACAAAGTGTCACAAAGATTAACAGATGTGGAGATCCACCTTCAGATAAAGCTGCATTAACAGTAAATAGGACCTAGCAGCTAGATCCACATACACAAGGATGGCAGAAGATCTCTCACCATTAGATGCACTTGATATATCTTCCTTCCAGCAATTGGTAGATTGATTGCTGTCTCAGTTGACTGGATAGTGATGTGAGCAACACATGGCACAGAAACCTCCAAACAGGATAATGATGATGATTGCTGCAGCACTGAAACTGGTCTCTAGATTTCTCTGCACTGTTAGCACATCTTCAGTAATGATGTGGAGGGAGTGGCATCCATGGGCTCAGATGACCACAACCATCCTACATCAAGCTCATCATCACTGTCATCTTCTATTGTTGTGGCCTCATCTGGCAGTAGAGGTTGAGACCTAGTAACTGGAACTTGCCTGAAAGAAGATGGTTTGGGTAATGACGTCTCTGTTCTCACAGGTACCCTGACGGTTTCACTCAGAGGTAGTAAATGATTTCTATGCCAGGTCTTCAGGGGACCCGTTTTTTCATCAGGCCGAATTTGGTATACAGGAAGACCAGGCAGTTGCTTGCAGACAACATATTGTTGAGAACTCCAACGGTCAGCTAACTTATGCTTTCCAGAAAGACCCAGATTCCTCAGCAACACCTTGTCACCCTGCTGTAAATCATGAATCCTAACTTTCAAATCATAATTCTTACTGTTCCGCTGACCTCTAACACCAGAAGCTTTCTGAGCCTATCCACATAGCCCCTGTAGGATGTAGTGGAAGTTCTGTCTATTGAGACACCGAAGGCCAAGTCCACTGGCAGACGCGCTTCTCTTCCAAACATCAGTCTATATGGTGAGTAACCCGTCGCGTCATTTTCAGTACTGTTATAGGCATGAACCACAGCGGAAATGTGCCTGCTCCAATGCTGTCAGATGGAAGGGTTCCAAGCATGTCAAGGAGGGTACGATTAAACCTCTCTGGCTGAGGATCCCCTTGAGAGTGGTAAGGCGTCGTTCTTGATTTTTTGATACTCAGAAGATCCAATAGCTGTTTAATGAGCCTGCTTTCAAAGTCTCTTCCTTGGTCAGAGTGAATTCTCTGAGGTAATCCATAATGAACAAAGAATTTCTCCACTAACACTTTGGCGACTGTGACAGCTCGTTGATCTCTTGTTGGATAAGCCTGGGCATAACGGGTGAAATGATCAGTCACTACCAACACATTCCCTTGACCACTCGTGTCGGGTTCCAGACACAAGAAATCGATGCACACCAGATCCATAGGACTTTGACTCTGTAGATGACCCATTGGGGCAGCTCTGGAAGGCAAAGTCTTTCTCTGGATGCAGCGAAGGCAGGAGCGACAGTAACTTTCGATTTCAGTTCGCATACACGGCCAGTAGAAACGATCCCTAACTAACTTAAATGCTCTATCAGGTCCCAAGTGTCCATGTTGATCATGTAATGCATTCAGCAATGTCCCCCTATGCTTCTCCGGGAGGAACAGCTGCCAACTCTCCTCTGGATCATCCGAGGGGCCCCTTCGGTAGACCACTCCATCTGAGAGCTGCAGTCGATTCCACTCCTTGTGAACCACTCGAGCCTCCTTTGGGGAGTCTGCTGTGAGTAGAAGTTCTGGGCGACCACTCTCCAAGGCTTTCAAAGTCAGAGAACAAAGGGGATCTTCTGTTTGATCCTTCCTCAAGTCTTTCTTGGAAAGGGTAGGCAGTCCCTCATCCCTCACTTGGGTCAAGTCACAATAGAGCTTTGGGACCCCAACAGTGGTGACTCCAATGGCTTTGGCCCCTATCGCTCCTCTGGCTCGGTACTCAATCCCTTGACATAAAGCCTGAATGCCTTCTGTCGTCAGTTGAGTCCACCCTTCTGTATGAGTTAGCGGGTCATAGGGTCTCCTTGACAGAGCATCGGCATCCCTATTAACAGCTCCAGGTCGGTACTTCAAGCTAAAACGGAAACTAGAAAGTGCTGCCAACCATCGATGTCCCGTGGAATCCAGCTTGGCCGTGGTAAGGACATATGTGAGTGGATTGTTATCTGTTTTGACTTCGAATTCTGCACCATACAGGTACTCTTTAAGCTTGTCCACGACAGCCCATTTTAACGCCAAAAATTCCAACTTGTGGGTAGGGTAATTTCTCTCAGATAGAGTAAGGCTTCGACTCACATAAGCAACCGGTCTCAGATGTCCATCATGTTCTTGGTACAACACACCACCTAGTCCTTCTCTGCTGGCATCAACATGGAGCTCATAGGGCTTGCGGTTGTCAGCGTAGGCTAAAACTGGTGCATTGGTCAAGCTCCGTTTCAACTGAAGGAAAGCTTGTTCGCACTGATCAGACCACTCTCCCTCTATGGACTCCCGAGACTTTCTCGCTCCACTGATTTGCCGGACTACTTCTGGGACCTCTTGCTCTCCATCACCTCCAGCCCGCAAAAGCTCAGTGAGAGGTCTGGCTATTTTGGCAAATCCCTCCACAAACCTCCTGTAGTAGGAGCAGAACCCAAGAAAAGATCTCAGCTCTTGCACATTTCTGGGCCTGGGCCAAGTGGTAACGGCTTCCAACTTCTTGGGGTCAGTGGCCACTCCCTCCGCTGAGACAACGTGCCCAAGGTAGGTGACTGTTGACTGGTAGAACTGGCACTTCTCAAGGGACAGCTTCAATCCCTCTTCATAGAGTCGCTTCAGAACCTTCTCTAGACGCTCCTCATGTTCTTCCAAAGTCCGTCCAAAGACAATTATGTCGTCTAGGTACACTAACACTTCAATTAAGTTCATATCACCAACAGTCCGTTCCATCAAGCGTTGGAATGTAGCAGGGGCTCCAGACAGACCCTGTGGCATCCTTTCAAACTCAAAGACCCCACTGGGCAGATGAAAGCGGTTTTCTCCCGGTCATCTGGATGCATCGGGATCTGATGGTACCCACTTCTCAGGTCTAACACGCTGAACCATTTGGCACCTGAAAGGCATTGCAGGGCATCTTCTATTCGTGGAGTGGTGTACTGGTCTGGAATGGTTCTTTTGTTGAGAGTGCGATAATCGATACAGAGCCGTAATGACCCATTTTTCTTCCTCACCACCACAATGGGAGAAGCATAGGGACTTCGGGACTCCCGAATAATTCCCGTCCTCTTCAACTCCGCAATATATTCTCTAAGGTCATCTAAATCAGCTAATGGTATTCGTCGTGACCTTTCCCGAAATGGCCTATCCTCTTGTAGACGAATATGATGCTGTGCACTCTCTGCGCATCCCACGTCAAACTCATTTTTAGAGAAAATTTTCCTCCACTTTAAGAGTTGTGTTTTTGCCCGTTCTTTCCATTCAGATGTCATAGGAGAGCCTTTTGGATAGAAATACTCCTCTGGTAACTCTTCCTTGGCCTCCCCCACTACACTGTGTTGTGTGATGGGTGTGGCTGGATTTACCTGCCCTATCATCATTCGGGTCCGAAGCTTCACTGGAGAATCAGTAACATTACGAACACTGACAGGAACTTTTCCATGGGTTCTCTGTAAGGCCTTCATAGAGATTACTTCTGGAATCAGTTCCAAACCTGAATTTGTCTTCTGTGAGTCACCTTCAAGGATAACATAAGGACCAGGTTGGTCCCAATTCAGTTTGACTGAAGCCCGCAAACATGTTACTTCACCTGGCTGCAAGACCTTTTCCATCTTGTCCAACTTCCACAATTTTCCCACTCCTTCTGTTGGGGCCTTTTGTTCATGGACCAATCGCTGGTACACTGAGCGCAGCATCGGATGTACACTTTTAGCTGCATCTTCACCCTCTGAGACCAGAGGAGTAAGTAACCGACGAACCAAGTCAGTGTTCGCCCCCACAATCAAGGAACTCCGATTAGCCCCCGGGGGGCGGGGACATACAATGGCCAATGTGTCGGAAGTCTCTTTCTGCCCTACAACAGATGGGCCAAATTCAAGCTTGACTGGAAGATATCCGTCATAGGGGAGCTTCTTAGTTCCTATACCCCAGATCTCTAGACTTTCTAACTTCTGCAAGGGCAGGTGTTTCAGGTGTTTATCATAGAAATCACGGTAAATTAGAGTCACTTGGGCACCAGAGTCTAGAAGGGCTTTTGTGTATACACCTTCCACCTGAACTGGCACTATAGGAGAAGGACCCACCAGCTTGTCAGGCAACTTGCTTGGTTGTTTTGATGCAGCTTGCTTGGCTGTTTGGGCTTGAATCCCTCTTTTGGCCTGGGCCCGTTTCCGTTGTCGTCTTGACTGACTGTTTTGGTTGTGGTGTGCACCGATCTCCCGTGATCCGGGACCCGACTCTGAGAGTAGCTTGGGCAGCCTAACTGAGGCTTTGGGTGAGGCTTGGTACAAAGGTTTAGGCCTTACCTGCCCTTCATTTAAGACTTGTGAACTGGAGCGAGTTGACTTAGATGGGCACCCGGCTGGCTCCCTCACCAGGGCCCTCTGGAGTTTCCCGCCGGCTTATGAGGTACTCTTTGTGGCTTTGTTGGGCTGGGACAGTCACGTTGATAGTGACCGATACCCCCACAATTATAGCAGGCCACTGAACTAGAGGGCTCTCCAGCAGGAACATTCTGTTTTGCCTCTGCCCTGGATGGTTTCAATGTCTCCCCCCCCCTCTGGTATGGCAATTCTGGCAGACAGCGATGTCATCAACTCCATCATCTGTGACATCTGAGTTTTCAAAGCCATTACTTCGGACTGGACTTCAACTATGCCCATGGTTCCTACTTCTACGGTGAAAGCCGCATGTGAAACACTAGCAGCTTTTTTAGCCTTAATTAAAGCCTCTTCTTCTAGGATAGTTTTGACCAATTTGGAGTAAGTCAATGGCTTGTTCTGGTCTCTAGCCCGAAATTTCATTATTATGGGATCCAGTGGGAGTGCTCCTTTAAGAATTTGATCCAACAAAGCTTTGCTTGCATGACTCGGCTCCATGCCTCCTTTTAGAATGACCTGATGAAGGATTTTATCCAGTCGTCGGACATAAGCGGATAACTCTTCTCCTTCATTTTGATAGGTGTGTGAGAACATATAAATTAGCTCAGCACAATCCTCCACCCCTCCAAAAACCTCTTGTAAAGCTTCTAGACACTCAGTGGCTGTGCAGCCTGGCTTGTCCCTTTTTAGATTTCTGATTACATCTGAAGCAGGAGATCTTAGGCTCTCGATTAACCTTTGTCTTTTTACTGTGTCAGCGACTTCCCATTCTTCCACAGCCTGCACTGCCTGATCTATCCAGGTTTCGAAATCCTCTTCCCCGGATGGCACAGGGACCTTCCCAGAATAGAACCGCAACTTTTGATATCCATAATTGGCAGATGTGGCTGAGTTTTGTGCCAACGTTTCCACCAGCTTTCCCATATCGGTAAAGAATGTAGCAGGAGGGAACCCTGTAGTTGGGATGGAAGTAGTAGCTGATACTCCTGGTCCTGATGTTGTTGAGCTAGCCTTTTCAGGGTGATCATCCAGCATACTTGGCCTTATAAGCTGAGCTTTGAGATCCCCTGGTAACTGTATGCTATCTCCCTGGAAACAGGTCGGGATTCCTCTTTTCCATTCTAGCAAAGCATAGGTGGAAGAGGCTATCCGATCAACTTTCAGGTCCAATATGAATGTTTTCTGATCAGGCATCAAAGCCGACACTACTTGCTGGACCTGTTTCTCAGTCCAGGTGGCACCAGTGAGACTCATAATTACACAGAGCCCCAACCTGCCATTTTGTTCTTCACACCACTTGGCAGCAATGACCGGGTCCATCATGGTGACTTGGCTGGTAGAGGTAGTCATCACTCTGTGACAGAGACCAGAAGGTATCCCGGACAAGCCCCCACATGTAGCGCCACCCCCGCAAGGGCCACTGTAATATACGGGTCTTCTGTCCCACACCAGTGATGACTCACCCTCCCCAGGATCTCAGTAACACGAAAACACTGTTTAAACTTTTAGCTGGGCTTTATTAGAACTAGCAAAAAGCCCTGAAAAGAGATAAACCGATTAACAGAATACAAATATTAAGTGCAATAATATACTACAACTTCTCAGTAAAGGAAAACAGGATTTGTGTTCATTCACTTTAACCGCCAGTGGGAGACCTTGCCTGAAATGCACTGAACAAGTGGTGAACAAACTGTACAACACAATACAAAGAATAACGTTCAATAATTTCCCAAAAGTGATATTACTGACTATAAGATCCTACCTAAGTCTTGTAGGTTCTAGCTAACCACTGGCCAGTGGGAATTCTATTCACACAAACACACACAGAGTCTGCCAGCGTTGGGGCCCTTTAAATCCTGTGTTTGAGTACTCAGACTTTTGTGAAGTAAATTTGTAATCCACAGAATGGAAAGGGGTATCTTCACAAAATGTCACAAAGATTAACAGATGTGGAGATCCACCTTCAGATAAAGCTGCATTAACAGTAAATAGGACCTAGCAGCTAGATCCACATACACAAGGATGGCAGAAGATCTCTCACCATTAGATGCACTTGATATATCTTCCTTCCAGCAATTGGTAGATTGATTGCTGTCTCAGTTGACTGGATGGTGATGTGAGCAACACATGGCACAGAAACCTCCAAACAGGATAATGATGATGATTGTTGCAGCACTGAAACTGGTCTCTAGATTTCTCTGCACTGTTAGCACATCTTCAGTAATCAGGCAGAATAACACACTGCAAACTCCCCTCTCAAGTGTGCACCTTCCTTATGAGAGTCACAGGCTCTGCAAGTGTTCAAGAGATAAACACATGGGATACTTTCTTCTGTCTGCCTGCCACCATGCCAGTCTGTCTCTCCTCCTGTGTCCTTCTCCTTCTCCCCCAATCACAGCTCTCCTGAGTAGCTATCCAATCCTGTCTTTCATTGTTTTTGTTGTTAGGGGTGGGCTTCTTTCTTAGCTACAGCAGGACCCAATCAGCTTAGCCAGAAAATGCAATGCAATGTTTCAGAGAGCAATATTCTGCATATATTACAGAGGCAATACTAAGCCTGTGCTACACCCTTTTTCAAAATCACACTGTGCCAAGGCACATGTCAGCAGATCTGTGAGGGTGTCATTACCAATTAATAGCACTGCTGTATATCTGCTAAGGGGCAGCACATTTCTGTGGTGTCAGGAAAGCGATTTTGCATGCATTCTCGACACACACAAATGTGAATGCAGGCTAAATGTCTAATTTCTGTTACATTGGTGGTAAGTGTAAATAATTATATTATATTATTATTATACACGATTTATATAGCGCCAACAGTTTGTGCATGGGAGCCACTGGTAATGACACAGTACAACTGAAGCAATGTGTTACTTCAGTTTGCTTAACCACTTAAGCCCCGGAACATTTCGCTGGCCAAAGACCAGATCACTTTTTGCGATTCGGCACTGAGTCAATTTAACTGACAATTGCGCGGTCGTGCGATGTGGCTCCAAAACAAAATTGATGTCCTTTTTTTAAAAAAAAAATTGCTTTCTTTTGGTGGTATTTGATCACCCCTGCGGTTTTTATTTTTTGCGCTATAAACGAAAAAGAGCGACAATTTAAAAAAAAAAGCATTGTTTTTTACTTTTTGCTATAATAAATATCCCCCAAAAATGTCTAAAAAAAACATTTTTTTCCTCAGTTTAGGCTGATACATATTCTTCTACATATTTTTGGTAAAAAAAAAAAAAATCGTGATTATTGATTGGTTTGCACAAAAGTTATAGCGTTTACAAAATAGGGGATAGGTTTATGGCATTTTTATAAAACATTTTTTTTACTAGTAATGACGCAGATTTATTGTGACTGCGACATTATGACAGACACATCGGACATTTCTGACACATTTTTGGGACCATTGTCCTTTATACAGCAATCAGTGCTATACAAATGCACTGATTCCTGTGTAAATGCCACTGGCAGTGAAGGGGTTAACCACTAGGTGTCATGGAGGGGTTAAGTGTGTCCTAGGGGCGTGTTGCTAACTGTGGGAGGCGTGGCTGTGTTTTACACATCACTGATCTCAGGGAGCAGAGATCAGCATCACTGTTGCTAGGCAGAACAGGGAGATGCTCGTTTACTTTAGCATCTCCCCGTTCTTCTGCCCCGTGAGACGATTGCGGGTATCCCTGTGGCGATTGGACTCATGGAGGTCCCGACCGGCATGCACGTGTGCCGCCGGTGGCACACACACGATGGCATGGTGGCAAATTTAAAGGGACGTACCCGTACGCCCATTTGTTTGTCCATGCCATTCTGCTGACATACATCGGCGTGCGCCGGTCGGGAAGTGGTTATTGCACATGTGCTGATGAGGTCAGCACATGCAACTACAGGGATATCTCATAAACCATGCAGGTTTAGGAGATATCCAGTGTAGCTACAGGTAAGCCTAATTATAGGCTTGCCTGTAGTAAAAAGTGGTTGTAAAGGGTTTACAACCACTTTAAGCTGGTGGGATTTGTCATCCAGTTCAGTTTTGAATAGACTATGAGATACTATTAATAAATACAATTTGTTATGATTGTTATATAACTAAAATCTATTACTGAAGGTTTATGGAATAGTATTTAATTTTGGGTTACCCCTTAATAAACACTGTGGTCATTATAGCCTATGAAATTTAAAGGGATTGTAAAGTGATTATTATTTTTTTTTTAAATAACAAACATGTTATACTTACCTCCACTGTGCAGCTCGTTTTGCACAGCGTGGCCCCGAACCTGCTCTTCTGGGGTCCCTCGGCGGCTGTCTCTGCTTCCTCCTGCGGGTACTTCTCACATTTATGCGAGCTCCCTCGCATGGTGAGAAGCATCTGCGGGCGTGCTCCCGTGATACAGCGAGCAGCTATAGCCGCTCGCTGTATCACACGGCCACGCTCCGCGTCAGTGGATGTGATTGACAGCAGCACGAGCCAATGGCTGCGCTGCTTTCCATCCATCCACTCCAGCCAATCAGCGGCCAGGCTGAACGGTGGAAAGGACGTCGGGGGACGAGTGCGGGACTTTCGAGGGGTGAGGTAAGTAAAACGGGGGGGCTGGGGGTGCCGGGACTGTCAGAGGTTTTTTCACTTTAATGCATAGAATGCATTGAGGTGAAAAAACATTTACCTTTACAACCCCTTTAAGGTTGTGTTTGTCCATTTATGTTTTATCCATAATCCTGTGTGCTGTTCCATGATTGCGCCTCTAGTGTTCAAGTGGGGCTCCATGGGACAGCTCCCCTCTTATGTTACAGGTTACTCTGGGAGATGGCAGAGGCTGGGAGTGCATAGGAACAGCACCCTTTTGGCTAATTTGGGCAGGCTGGTGCTGCACAGAGGGTATAAAAGCAGTGGTTTGCCTGCTCTGGCAGCCATCTGAGGAGAGCTGTTGGAGGTTGAAGGGCCGCTGCTGCTCCCACCCATCTTACCTTCTTTCAAATTCATTTGCTAGGCTGATTGTTAGTAGGGGTTTGTCATCCAGTTCAGTTTTGTATGGACTATGTGATATTATTAATAAATAAAATTGATGATATGATTGTTATGTAACTTTAAGGCTAAAATCTATTGCTAAAGGTTTATGGATTATTATTTAACTTTGGGTTACCCCTTAATAAATTCTATGGCCATTATAGCCCATGAAAATTAAGGTTGTGCTTGTCTGTTTATTTATGTTTTATCTATAATCCTTTGTGCTGCCCCATGAAATTGCCTTGCAGACATACTGGGTAAATGTATACCCTGACTTTGTTTTGAGAAACATGGTATGTGTGGAAACACACACAGAGTCCTTCATTCACACATTAGAACCCAGAAGACTGCTAACTACTTAAAAAGAATGCCTGTTTAAATCTGCCATTCACACACAACTTGTATTCTTTGAATGCTACATGCTTAGATGTTGCCAATTTACAACTTAGCAACTCAACAAAACGCAGTCTAAGGACATCTTGTGGGTACAAATTGGCAAGAAATTATGTTTCTTTAGAAAACCAAAAGCTACAAAGAAGAGCTTGATTTATTTACATTTGCCACATCATTTTTATTACAAAAGAAGTTTATTTACTTTTTATATACTTTACAGTATGTCATTACATGTTTCACTGGATAGCTAGAAAAAAAAAGATTTTCATACTGTGGCAAATAAACGACCCATGAATACTAACTAGTCAGATTAATTGTAAAATGTCTTTGTCTGCTTCAGTGGTCCATCTAAGAGACTGCATAGTCCACCCAAAACTCATACTATAGATTTAGATGGATGTAAAAATTGCTGACTTATCGAGTTTGCTATAATTCTCAAAAGGGTCACTAAATTAGCCAGAAGAAGCTATTTTACTGCATTCATTATGCATCATAATTTTCAATTCGCATACAGTATCTCACAAAAGTGAGCACACCCCTCATATTTTTGTAATTATTTTATTATATCTTTTCATGTGACAACACTGAAGAAATTACACTTTGCTGCAATGTAAAGTAGTGAGTGTATAGCTTGTATACAGTGTAAATTTGTCATCCCCTCAAAATAATTCAACACACAGCAATTGATGTCTAAACCTGGCAACACAAGTGAGTACACCCTTAAGTTGAATTGTCCAAATTGGGCCCAGTTAGCCATTTTGACTCCCCAGTGTTATATGACTTGTTAGTGTTACATGGTCTCAAGTGTGAATGGGGAGCAGGTGTGTTAAATTTAGTGGAAGATGAATGGAAGGCTATATATAGATACCTCATCCAAACAAGAAATTTAGAGAAAAAAGTGCAATTATACAGACGGTATAAGAAAGAGATGCAGCAACCAAAATTATATAAAAAAATATTTGTTATAAAAATTACAAATAATATATATAAAACCCATTAAGAGCAAAGCTCATGTGTAAATATAAGTTGTTGGCCAAACTGTGTTGGCTTGTAATGTTCTGTCAAGTGGTTGACACATTTTGCAATCTCCTACCTCAGGACCGTTATATATTGACAAACAACAGTAGGCCTATCCAAAAGAAATACAATATAATTAATTAAATCCAAACATACAGGGTGAACAGCATTACATTTATATCATAACCTCAAAAATTTAGGAAAGAAGGAGATTTACACTTACATGCCCTCAAACTTAAATTGGGTAATGGCACACCATGCGTAATGTAGATGCAGATTGTGTTTGATATGATACCATCAACAAATACAGAAAATCTCAAATTTTTTGCTAGGAAGATTTTGAGATTATTATTTGTTGATGGTATCATATCAAACACAAGCTGCATCTACATTAGGCATGGTGCGCCATTACCCAATTTAAGTTCAACATGGCACCTCATGGCAATGAACTCTGAAAAAAAGAATAGTTACTCTACAAAAAGATGATCTAGGCTATTAGAAGATTGCCAAGACCCTGAAACTGAGCTGCAGCATGGTGGCCAAGACCATACAGCAGTTTAAAAATGGACATATGGAATAATTTTCTTCAAAGTGTAGCTGATCATCAGAACTTAACAGAAATACATACTCCCATTTCCTTACTATGTACTTTTATGGAGGACCTGGATCTAGTACTCTGGGAACAAAAAGGAATCTCACTGGTCTCGGACCTATGGGAGAAGGATAGGTTAATTCCTTTTGAGACCCTGGTAGGCAAATATTCACTACCATCATCAGCTTCTTTTACTTATTTACGACTTGCTTCCTTTTTAAATCAACACAGGGGTACTTCAATTAAAATACCGCACCAGGCATGGACATTCTGGTCTGATGTGGCAACAGTCAAAGGGGGGATTTCCCTTTTCTATTACCTGTTACAAAACAAGAGTCAATTTAGCAGGGTGTCTCCCCTTCAGAAGTGGGAGAGAGATCTTGCTATATCCTTTTCTGACGATCAGTGGAAGGTAGCGATACAAAGTAACTGTCGCTTCATCAGATCCATTTCTCATTGGGAGACAACACAGAAAATTTTGCTTAGATGGTATTATACCCCCTACATTACAGCGAAGTTCACAAAGGGCACTACACATGATTGCTGGCGGGGTTAGTGCCCCCATCTCAGAAGTTTTTGGAGGGGTGTGTTTTCGCTAATCTCAAAAATTACAGGCATTATTAGGAAAGCAACTCCGGAATTAGCAATTTTAAATATGCACATAGACCAATTTCCTCCACCTCTCAGAATGATTACAGTTCAGATTCTATCAACGGCTAGGCTCCTAATTGCTAGAAACTGGAAAACTCCTATCTCCCCTAATGTCAGTGAACTTATTAAAAAAGTGGATGAGACTTTCAAATATGAACAGATTCTTAATTCAATTGAAGGGAAATCTTATAGACTATATTCTCAATGGTCACCTTGGATTGATGCCAGAAAAATTGTATAAGCTTCTGCAATTTTTTCTTTACTTTTTCTTTATCTCTTTTTTTTTATAACAAGTTATACAGAAGGAGATACAAAGTTGTAACATTACAAAGATATATTTTGAGAGGTTTGGCACCCATTTTCATGTCAGAGGATGAGATTTGGTATCTCTTTTGTAATGATGTTGGATTTACTCTTTGTACAATTCTTCCTGTTTATGGTCATTGATTTGAGATGTTTGCTGTATTGTATTAACCTCTCAATAAAAACTATTTAAAAAAAAAAAAGATGATGCACAAGAAAGCCACCAAACAGTTTGCTGAAGACAAGCAGACTAAGGACATGGATTACTGGAACCATGTCATATGGTCTGATGGGACCAAGATAAACTTATTTGGTTCAAATAGTGTCAAGCATATGTGACAGCAACCAGGTGTGGAGTACAAGGACAAGTGTGTCTTGCCCACAGTCAAGCATGGTGGTGGGAGTGTCATGGTCTGGGGCTGCATGAGTGCTGCCGGAACTGGGGAGCTAGAGTTCATTGAGGGAACCATGAATGCCAACATGTACTGTGACATACTGAAGCAGAGCATGATCCCCTCTCTTCGGAGACTGGGCTGCAGGGCATTGTTCCAACATGATAATGAACCCAAACACACCTCTAATGCCGCGTACACAAGATCGGACTATCCGGCGGACTTAGTCTGGCAGGCCAGAGTCTTTTTCTCAAAAGTCCGGCGGACTTAGAAAGAAGTTTTGTCAATCCGGCTGTCCGTGTGTGGGCAAGTCCGTTCATTTTGAATGCGGCTTCTGGGTAGACGGGACTAGCGCAGGAAGTCAATGTTGCGGACTTCTCCTCTATTTTCTGCTAGCTCTTCTACTAGCGGAGGAGCCCGACTCTCTTCATCTTCGTCACCGCCACCGTCCGGGGATCTTCTTCTGACTTCGGGGGTCTTGTCCCCCTCTTCGGTTCTCCTTGCCGGGCCTCCGCTATCTTCTTATAGCTCTTTTACTAGCGGTAGCCCGGGGTTCTGTCGCCGCCGCCTCTTCTTCCGACTTTGGGTGTCTTGTCCCCCTCTTCGGTTCTTGCCAGGCCTCCGCTTTCTTCTTCCAGCTCTTTTACTAGCGGTGGCCGGGTCTTCTGTTGTCACCACCTTCTCTTCTGCTTCCTTGAGATGTTGACTCGATGCTCTCTCTGGCCGCAATGATAGGGATGCGTTGTGTGGCGACTTATATAGGGACAATGGGCGGGATCACCGGGTGATGTCACATGGTCACCCCACCCCCTTATGACGTCTCAGTCCCGGAGGATGCTGGGACTGTGACATAAGGGGGCGGGGTCACCATGTGACATCTGGTGACCCCGCCCATGTGTTGTGTTTTTTTGTTACACTTTTTTTTTCACCAGGTGAATGGGTAGGGGTACATGGTACCCCAATACTTCTTCACATAGGGTGGGGGCCAGTATCTGAGGGCCCCCTTATTGAAGGGGGCTCCCAGATTCCTATAAGCCCCCCGCCCACAGACCCCGACAACCAACGGCCAGGGTTGTCAGGAAGAGGACCTTGTCCTCATCAACATGGGGACAAGGTGCTTTGGGGTGGGGGGGCCGCAGGGCCCCCTTCCCCAAAGCAACCCTCCATGTTGAGGGCACACGGCCTGGCACAACTCAGGAGGTGGGGGGCCACTCACTCGTCCCCACCCCCTTTCCTGACCGGCTGGTCTGATGTGGACTTCGGGGGGGGACCCCACACCATTTTTTCGGCATAGGGCATTCCCTTTAAGACCATACCAGGTGGCGGGGCCAGCGAGGTGTCAATCTCGCCAATGGAGGTGGCGACATTGACCTCCTGCGCTAGTCCCGTCTACCTGGAGCCGTGTTCAAAATTAACTGACTTTTCTCCGTGTGTGGGCAAGTCCATTCATTTCAAAAGTCCGGCGGACTCCCTCCATAGTCCGGCGGTTTGTCCGCCGGACCTAGTCAGCCAGAAAAGTCCGGTCGTGTGTGGGCAGGTCCGCTCATTGGGAAAGTCCGTGGACTTCCACTGCAAAGTCCGCCGGATAGTCCGATCATGTGTACGCGGCATAAGACGACCACTGGCTTGCTAAAGAAGCTGAGGGTAAAAGGTGACATACTGGCGAAGCATGTCTCCAAACCTAAAACCTATTGAGCATCTGTGAGGTGGAGGAGCGCAAGGTCTCTATCATCCACCAGCTCCATGATGTCATCATGGAGGAGTGGAAGAGGATTCTAGTGGCAACATGTGAATCTCTGGAGAACTCCATGCACAAGAGGGTTAAGGCAATGCTGGTGTTAGGGCTGGGATCAGGCCTTCCTTCTCTGAGCTGGCTACTCAACTGTCAGTTAATTGCCAGCTCCTATCTTTACACAGTGACTCACTTGATGATCGCTGCCTTCACCTGGTCAACATCACTGAGATTCTCTCCTATGTGCCTGTTGAGGACTTGCTTGGCTGACATTGCTTCTGGCTCCAGATCCTGCTTGCTGTTTCACTATGCTGATTTCTGGCTTGTCTGACTATCCGTTCTGGTTACCGAACATTGGCTATGTTTTGACTATGTTTGTTCTATTTACTTTTATTATTAAACAAGTGTGATTTAACTGTACTTCTGTCAGTCTGATTTGTGGTTTCTGAGATCTGGAAAATAATGGTGGCCACACAAAATATTGAAACTTTGGGCCCAATTTTGACATTTTCACTTAGGGGTGTACTCACTTTTGTTGCCAGTGGTTTAGACATTAATGGCTGTGTGTTGAGTTATTTAAAGGGGACAGCACATTTACATTGTTATACAAGCTTTACACTCACTATTGTAGCAAAGTGTAATTTCTTCAGTCTTATCACATTAAAAGATATAATAAAATATTTATGGCGCATGCGCGGCAGGGGTCTACTGGAATCTTACAAAGACGTTCCTGAAACCATAAGGGCCTTTATCAAAGACCTGCTCCCTGAAACACCTCAGAATCGACTGGAGCTCGATAGGGCTCATAGGGTTCTTAGGCCCCCCAGGGAAGATGGTCTCCCCCATGATATTGTGGTGAAACCACACTTATATTCAGTGAAGGAGGAAGTAATGAAGAAAGCCAGAGCAATGTCCAAAATAATGTTTCAGGGACACCAATTGCAAGTTTTTGCGGACCTCTCCCCGTCCACTATACAAAAGAGGCGTGCATTGAAACCGCTTCTTCAAATTTTGACGGACAAGGAAATTAAATACTGGTGGCTCTTCCCGTTTCAACTGAAACTGCTCTTCAAAGGCAAGGCTTACACCTTTAGCTCTCTACAAGAAGGAGAAAAGCTTTTTCTACGACTGGGCCTCATCACTCAGGACCCGAACGCCATGCAGCAGGACCCTCAACCACACTCCGCGAAGAGACAACTCCCAACCAGCCCCTTGAATCCGGTCTGGGAATCGGCAAGATCCAAGAAATCGAAAGGACAATGTTCCTCCATGAATCCCTTGGGATTGACTTCTGATCCTGTTCCAAATTTTTTTTCCTTTGTTTGGTTTTTCCCCAACTTTCCTGACCGTGGGGAGTAACGGGAAGGGCACACCAGTGATGTGCCTCCACGCCTCAGCTGAGGCGGTCTCATGGGTCTCCCCTCACGGAAAAGACTCTTGTTCCTAAAATAAATACAATATCCCCTTTTTTTTATATATATTTTTTACAACTCGATTCACCCTCCCCCTTCCCCTTTTATATTCCCCCACATAATTTGCTCAGGGTTGTCTATTTTGCTGGACGTCAGGTTACTGTTGAGTAGCCCAGTTAATTGTTTGTTACTAATGTGAATACCTACCTGTTGCCACGTTCTCGCCCTCCCTTTGCCTTTTCCGAAGGGGAGTCGAGTTCAGGCATTTATAGCACTGATGTTGCTAGAGCCCTATTTTATTGTTCTCGATCTACTGTAAGAGACCTACCTGCTGGGGTGGTGCTCATGCACCCCCTCCTGTCTAGTAGAACAGATACTTTACCCTTCTCTGGATGGGAACGCTCCCCGTTTTTCTTCCCCTTCCGGGGGGGAGCTCACGGAGGACCATGCACCTTTTGTGGGAGGTCCCAGTCACCTCCTCTCCTCAGGGGACTCACTTGTCCCCGGACTTCTCTTCTTGCTCTTTCTTCCCCTCTTTCCTGCTTACTCTTACCTATCTCTTTCTTTCAGAAGTCGTCCGGAAGGGTAATTCACGATTCCTACTAATGCTCAGTGAGGTCTGGACCTTGGACTGTCTTGATTCCCTTGGACCGCGTTTGGTAAGTGCCTTTGATTTTCTTACCCTTCTTTAAGCATCTGCTGGAAACTCTCACACCATTGTTAGAGGGCACAGTAGTCTTTGGCGGTGACTCTAACACTGCATTTGACCAGGGGCTGGACAAGGCCCGCCCCCGGGTACGCGCCTTGTCAGACCCACTAAACAGAGCCTCCGTATAGCCAAACTACTTTGTCAGCACAGTTTAGTTGACATATGGAGAGAAGTGAATCCCACCCTGAGAGATTTTACCCACTTCTCTAACCCCCACCAATCTTTCTCGAGAATAGACCACATCTTGGTTACCCCATCATCCATCCCACTGTCGAACAGGGCATACATCAAAGACGTGGTCTGGTCGGATCACTCCATGGTGGTTTTGACTCTCCAGCGCCCAGGGATTCTTAAACCCAGTAGACGCTGGTGACTTAATGAATCCTTATTGAGTGACCCTAGTCAAACTGCGGCGATTCAACTCAAAATCAAAAATTACTTCCACACTAATGACTTGCCGGATATTAGTTCCTCCTGTCTCTGGGCTGCTCACAAGGCCGTCCTCAGAGGATACTTTAATACAAATGGCCTCCCAAGTTAACAAAGCCCATAGGACTGACATTGATAGGTTGGAGTGGGAGTTTTCAGCATTATCTAAAAAGCATAAGGCTAACCCTGGATGTCCCCACTTCGACTCTAGACGCGGCCCAAACGGCTATAAACTTATCGCTAACTACTAGGGCCGAGAAATGGTTACGCTAGAATCGAACCCAATATTTTTACCAGGGTGATAGAATAGGCTCGATGCTAGCACGCAGACTAAGTTCAGACCCACTGCGCTCCCCAAAATCAAAATCCAAGGCGGAACTTTGTCCCAGAATCCTCAACGTATCATGGGACAATTCCACACCTTCTACCAATCCCTATACATTAACAAGGACAGTCTGTCGCAATTGGAGGTGGATAGATTCTTGGACTCCGTTCAGAGCCCAGTCTTGGAGCCTAAACACCGACAGATACTGGATGCTCCTATCTCTCCTGCGGAGGTTTGTACAGTGATTAAGCAGTTGAAGGCTCACTCGGCTCCTGGCCCGGATGGCTTCTCTGTACCCTATTATAAATCTTTCTCCACCACCCTAGCTCCCTACATGGCCCGCTTCTATAATGATCTTAGACAAGGCGGTCAGTTAGATACCTCTATTAACACGGCCTTTATAACGGTTATCCCTAAACCAGACAAAGACCCCAGTTCCGTCTGCAACTATAGGCCAATATCTCTTATTAATAATGATCTAAAGCAAGGTTCTGCAATTAGTGGACCTCCAGCTGTTGCAAAACTACAAGTCCCATCATGTCTCTGCCTTTGGGTGTCATGCTTGTGGCTGTCAGAGTCTTGCTATGCCTCATGGGATTTGTAGTTCTGCAACAGCTGGAGGTCCGCTAATTGCAGATCCCTGATCTAAAGATTCTGACTAAAATCCTCACAGACCGCCTGGCCTCCTTCATTAGCCTAACAAAGACCAAGTGGGCTTTATCCCGGGGAGACGGGGCCTGGACCAGACACGTCATGCTATTGACCTGATATCTCTTCTCAATTCTAACTGGGACAAGGGGGCACCCAGACAGGGATGCCTTTTATCCCTTGACCTACAAAAAGCCTTCGATTTCATGGCCATACATCTTTTCAACATTGCAGCGTTGGGGCTTCGGCGACTCGTTGCTCAACGTTTTGCGAGCACTCTACCCCCTCAGCTCAGGTGCATCTGCAAGGATTTTACTCTGAATCTTTCCCCGTATTAAGGGGCACAAGACAAGGGTGTCCTCTCTCCCCATTAATTTTCACCATCGCAATTGAATCTTTGGCAATCTCCATCAGAAATGATCCGAGCATCCAAGGCATTCAATGTGGCACACAAACCCACAAATGCGCCTTAATTTGTGGATGACATACTATTATTTGTCTCCTCTCCTCTAACATCTCTTCCCAATATCTGCCGCCTCCTGGATGACTTCGGTACAGTGTCGGGGCTCAGGGTTAACTATAACAAGTCCCAAGCGCTTAACATCAATATTCCAGGTTCGCTCCTTGCCAGGCTACGGGAGAGCTTTCGGTTCTCTTGGAGTGACTCGTCCATCACGTACTTGGGGATAAAACTGACCCCCAGGGTGGAACCCCTCTACCGAGCTCACTACCCACCACTATATAAAAAACTGGAGAAGGATTTCTCCTGGTGGTCAGGGCTCTCCTTATCCTGGTTGGGCAGGATCAATACGATCAAGATGACCTTACTCCCCTGAATACTATACTACTTTAGAGCCCATCCGATACTAGTTGACAAAACCCACCTTGAACACTTTCAAGCCAAAATCATCAAATTCATTTGGGGTAAGAGCGGCCACAGATTCTCAAAAACTGTTTTATTTAGATCCAGGTTGGAGGGTGGGCTTGGCTTGCCCAAACTGCTCTGGTACTTCCAAGCAGCACAATTAGCCCAGCTTTCTACTGTCTATTCACGATGGGAGCATCCTGACTGGATACACATTGAGAGGCAGGCGGTCCCCCTCCACACACTCCCCCTCCTCTGGAGTCCCAGGAAATTAAGACCTCCAATTCTGTCCCCAACGCTGTCCCATTCGTTTGCCTTTAGGACACTCTGAAACGCAACGACCATCTAACCTCCCCCATGGAACCTTTGAAACACCTATTTCACAACCCGGAATTCCGCCCGGGCCTTGACATAAGAGCTTTCCAGTGGTGGCTTGATAAAGGGTTATACAGAATAGGGCACTTCCTTAGACCCCTTGGCCCACTCTCTAATGCATTCTGCATCAGTAAATTGGATATGCCCAGGTCTGAATTTTTCAGATTTGCACAGATATCCACGTTCCTTCACAAACAATGTAAATCACTTCCAAATGGCCCACAAATAACTCCATATGAACACTGGTCTAGGCAGGCCATCGAGCAGAGGGGTGAGATCTCTCTGATCTACAGGGCGCTTTCATCCAGACAGTCCAAGACACCTTTTATGCTGGCATGGGAAGAGGATCTAGCTCAACACTGGAGCTTGGAGACTTGGCAAAGGAATTTCTCCCAATCATACAAAGGCATTTTGAATACTGGCCTCATAGAAGCTAGCCTAAAAGTTTTTACCAGATGGTATTTGGTGCCCATGAAATTGGCTAACATCTTCCCAGCGGCATCCCCCCTCTGTTTTCGGGGCTGCAACCTCAGGGGCGACATGTTACATGTTTGGTGGTCTTGCCCCAGAATAAGTCCTTTTTGGCGTAAAATCTTCTCATGGATCAGCAAAAATCACCTCAAGGTCTATTCAACCATCTCCCCTCACTGCTCTCCTCAATTTCCCTGTGAAGGAAACTTCCAAGATTACACAATGCCTCATCTACTTTATTTTGCTGGGGGCCAAGCTTACCCTGGCTAAAGCCTGGAAAAAAACATCGGTTTCAACCTTGCTAGCTAGAAGAAGGATCTCCTGGCTAATGAACCAAGAAAAGATGGATAGTGTAATCTTGGACCGTTCTGAGAAATTCTACTACACTTGGGAACCTTGGGCATCATTTGTGGGAATCACACTCCGGCACTAACCTCCAAAGCCTCCTAGATTGATCCATGCCTCTTCAGACGACTTGCTTCCGCTTTTCTACGCTTTTATTCTTCCCTCTTTGTCTTTCTTCTCCTTTTCCTCTCTAAACACAAGGTTAAGGCACCCACACAAAGCAGCTCACCCGTGACCGGGGTTATATATCATTTACAACCTGGTGGGGGCGCTCCTATGTTCTATGTAATACATTGTACATATGTTGCCCGAGCCTGGCGCTTGCCGGCAGCTCAAAGGCATGTTATTTAGTTTAGACATGACCCGTTTTAAGCCATGTTTTCATACTGTTATGTTTCTACCACTCCTTCAGTGGGGCTGGGAGGAGGGGTTTGGTGCTGCAGCGTGATCCCTTTTGGGGCGGCGGGGCACCCCCCCTCAGCTAAGCTCTCCCCCAAGTGAGAGACATTAACCGAGCATCATCAGGTGCCTACTTGCTTTTGGGCCCTGTTGTCTTCTTTAAAAGTCTGGTCGTGTAATCCCATTATCTTCGCCTTAACCTAGTTATTGGGTTGTTATATTATTTTTTCATGATGTCTTATTACCCACATGGAGTTTGTCATTCACATAAGGGCGATGAGCCCCATTATACTTTTGTATTTCCATGTACTATTACCTCTTGTGTGAAATAATAAAAATCTATTGAAACGAAAATATTTATAAAAATGTGAGCAGTGTACTGTACTTGATACTGTACATATAGTAAATATCACATAAAGGTACAACCATTATTTTGTACATGAAATCGTTATTAAGCCATTTAAATAAAAAAAAATTCTCTCAAATACATATTTTTTTCTTACAAACCATGACTTTGTCCCCATCGATTATGTCATCATCAAAAATTCCTAATGTTCTTTTATTATATGCACTATATTTATACAAGTGAAATTTGATTGCTTCCATGGCAAACATATAGGGTATGAATGAAGAGATTTAACATCCAAGGTAAACCACAGAAATCCTCGATCCCGCTTCAATATTTCTATATGTGCTAGGACCACATTAGTCTCTTTAATGTCACCTGGGTGTATTTTTTTTATCTTTTCATCAATGACTGAAGATGCCAGTCCACCCATTCCTTTAAGGTTCTAGGAGGGACCCAATACCAGCCACTATGAGGTGCTCTTTTAAATCATTACTATGATTGTTGTAATTGAGAGACCTATCAGTCATTAAATGTATGTAAACATTTTTTTTTTTTTTTAGAAGTTGCTAAAGAGATACAACTTTTTCTTTTCTTTTTTTTTTCATTTTCAAAAAAATATTGAAAAAAAAGGAAGTACATATTGATATGTGAAAATTGCGGACAAAACATACTGTAGGCTAGTTACAATGTCCATACAAGGATAATAAGAGACATAGTGTGCACAGGTGAGCATAACCTTGAATTTATTCCAGTTCCCAGGCAGGGGATCCGGAGGGGGGAAAGGGGGGTACAGGGGAGAAGAAAAGAGAGGAGGGGGGGTAGTTAACAATAGGGAATTAACATTAGTATTCAGTTAGTAAGCTGGTTAACCTGTCCTCATGTCATTCTTAGCGCAGAGGGCTCAAATTACTCTAAAGGAGAGAAGAAGGTAAGGGCTGCCGCAAGGGGTAGTATTTATATTATAATCTGTTACAGGGCTTAGCCCTGGGGTCAGATAGCCAGGGCTTCCAGTGGTAGTGGAATTTCCTTAAATTAATTTGTGTTTTTGCAAAGAGATATTCCATCAGAGGGTGCACATTTAGAATTTCAATAACATTACTGAGGGTGTATAGAGTTGTTTCCAACGGCGGGCAATAGCCAGATGAGCCGCTATAAATATATGTGTGACAATAGGATGGAATTTCGAAGGCCAGACTGAGAGGTCCAGGCCAAATAGGGCCATCTGTGGGGTAACGACACGAGAAAGGCAGGTAACCTCTTGAATAAGAGTGGAGATGTTCATCTAGTACGCACCTATGGAGGGACATCCCCACCATACATGAAAAATATGACCGTCCATGTTACAGTTCCTCCAGCACTTGCTAGATTGAGTAGGGAAAATGCGAGCCAGTTTTACGGGGGTGTAGTACCAGTTGTATAGAATTTTAATTACGGTCTCCCAATGGGAGATGTTTTTGGAGAGCACAGTGGGAAGGCGAATAGCCGGTACCAGAGTGATGGGGGAATGTGAATGTGTAATGAAACTGAGGTGAGAATATGGCGTATTCTCAAGTAGATGTAGAAATCCTTGTGGGAGATGAGGTATCGGTCTGAGAGTTGTTGAAAGGAAAGAAGATGGTTGCATTGAAAGAGGTCCCCAAGAGTTCGGATTGCCTTGCGATAACCATTTCTGTATTGGTATATCCGGGGAGAGAAGGAAAATAGCTGCAAATGGTAGTTGGCGGAGAGCTTGGGGATGTATTCCACCTGAGACCTGTGATATAGATTCTCAGATATTTAAAGTTGCATTAATAGTAGGTAAAAAGGAATGTGTGGGGTGAAATCCCAACCATACAGCTTCCAAGAGATGCGAGGGGGTATGCGCCAAGTCTGCGGCTTCAATTAGAGTCCAGGGCTGTAGTGAGGACATATCCCAAAGTCTTCTAGTTTGATCTAGTAAAGTGGCTTTGTAGTATAATCTAAGGTTAGGAACCCCCAGACCAGCATATTTCGTAGGTGTGTAGATCAAGGAGGCCTTAACGTGTGGTTTGCGAGCTGCCCAGATGAAGTTGTTAATAATTCGTTGGAGTCCAGCAATATCTGATTGCAGCATTGGTATTGGTAAAGTTCTGAACAGGACATGTGGTAAAAGGAACATCTTAGATAGGGCTATCCGGCCTGCCCAGGAGGCCTTCACAGATAAGAGCGATTTGGTTATAGCTTGTAGCTTCTGGGTAAGTGAAGCAATGTTAGCACGTAGGATTAGAGAAGTGGGGGAGGTCAGCTGGATGCCCAAGTAGGTCATAGAGGAGCTGGAGGCCCAGGAAAAAGGGGACACGGAGGAGATGTTTGTTCTGCGCTGTGGGGATAAGGATATCCCCAACATAGCAGATTTAGAGTGGTTCAGATTGTATAGGGAGATCTGACTAAATTGTTGTAGGAGATCACAGATCGGGGGCAGGGATCGTAATGGGTCAGTGAGCCAAATAACAATATCGTCGGTGTATAGGCCGATTTTATGGGAGCTTTGATCAACTGTCAGCCCAGCTTTTTCTGAGTGAGTTCTGATCGCCTGCGCCAGTGGTTCAATCACCAACGCAAAAATGAGTAGTGAGAGAGGACAACCTTGTCGGGCTCCGTTAGTGATGGAAAAAGGGGAGGACAACAATCCCGATGTGAGGACTTTTGCGCTTAGGGTAGAGTAAAGACCGAGGATGGCTTGTCGGAATGGGCCGTGTATACCAAATTTTTGTAGGACAAGGTCTAAATATAGCAAATTAACCTGGTCGAAAGCCTTCTCTGTGTCTAGCGAGATCAGCAGAGGATGCACTTGACGGTGCTCCGCCCCCTGTGGATCATGTCGATGAGTTTGCGGGTGGCATCTGAGGCTTGCCTGGAAGGAATGAAGCCTACCTGGTCTGGATGCACTAGGTTGGGAATATATGAGGCTAAGCGGGTAGCTAGCAATTTGGCATAGAGTTTAGTGTCCGTGTTGAGGAGCAAGATGGGGCACTAACTGGCCGGGTCATGTGCAGGTTTACCAGGCTTGTGAATGGTAGTTATTATCGCTTCGAGGGATTCTGAGGGGATCTCACCAGTGTTTAAAAATCTATTAAAGGAGTTGCATAGGTGGGGTGTGATTTGGTCCATGTATGTTCTGTAATATTCATTTATGTAACCATCCGGACCCGGGGATTTATTTAGTGGAAGCTCTCTTATGGCTTTGAGGATTTCTAGGTGGGAGAATGGCTTGGCTAGGTCTTCAAGTTGCGAAGGGGATATCGAGGGGATCTGAAGAGGGGTAAGGAAGTTTCGTATTAATTGTGCGGTGGGCTGCGATTCCGACGCTGATAGGTAGAGGTTGTATAATTTTGAGTAGAAGGCACCAAATTCATTTGCAATGTCTTTGGGGTTTGAGAATTTGTGGCCTTTCTGGCTTAATAAAAAAGGAATCCTACACTGTGCTGCTTTCTTTTTATATTGCTGGGCCGGGTGTTTCCCTGCCCTATTGCTCTGAGAATACCAAGTAAGGTGAAGGCGCCTAAGGTAAAAATCATGGCTTTTTTTAAGGAAGGAACTAAGTTCTTTTGCATTGGCCAGAGTGGGACTTTGTTTATTTATGAGTTCAATCGCTTTAATACATTGCAGAAAGGAGATTATTGCAAACATTTTCTTTTTCTTTTCCTGGGCCCCCAGCTGAAGAAAAATTCCCTGAATGACCGACATATGCGTGTTCCAGAGTGTGGTTGGGTTGGAGCCAGTGTTAGTGCGACGGAATCCCGGGAACAGATTAGATCCGATATAACTTCTTTCTTTGCCACTAAGTAGTGCTTAATTGTAAAACGCCAGAGTGTATGTCTGGAGGTGGGAGGCGAGAGAAAGATGGTAATGGATACTGGAGCATGATCCGACCATGTGATAAGGCCGATAGTTGCTTTGTTACCTTTTTGTAGTAGGGACCTGGAAACCAGAAACAGGTCGATCCGAGAATAAGATCTTTGGGTATGGGAATAGAAGGAGTAGTCCCTCTCAGTACCGTGCAGACACCTCCATGGATCATGGAGGTCTTCCAGGGAGGCTATTGAGGATAGAGCCGTGGACGTCTTGCGTTTTGGGTTGGAGGAGTCCATCTGGGTATCTAAGATCTCATTGAAGTCGCCATATATTATAATTTCGTGTTTGGGGTAGTGTTGGATCTTGTGTAGCACTGCTTTATAGAAGGATTTCTGGCGGGCATTAGGAGCATAAATGTTTACTATGACGAGGGGGTGGCCGACAAAATTAGGTATCTACCCGCAGGGTAAGGGTGGCTAAGGGTAAAGGATACTGAAGAGTGGACTGCTATCATTATTCCCCTCGTCTTTTTGTCAGCGCAGGCATGAAAGCAATGGGGGAACAGTCTATGAGTGCATAGAGGGGGGTTGTGATCGGGAAAATGCATCTCCTGGACGCATAGTATGTCCGCTTTCTGACTCAAGGCCTCGCTCCAAAGGAGTGACCTTTTAAAGTGGCTATTAAGGCCTTTAGCGTTTAAGGAAACAATTGTGAGCGACATTTCGTTAAGATTGGGGAGTCAGGTATCGGATAGTTGCACAGTACTAGGGGAGGACAGGCTCCAATTAGAGAGGGAGAAAGGGGAAGGAGAGGGTGGAGGGACAGAAAAGTAGCAGAGGTTATTAATAGACACAGTGGGATGTATGAGCAGGTCTGGGTCAGATCAGGTACAATGGACCCAATCGGAGCAAGCAGTGCTAGAACTATGCAGATACTAGAATAGATTAATAACGTATCTTATAAAACAAACTCGGATAATACGTTTGAGAATGTAGAAGTATAAACCAATAAACGTGCTTGGCACACCAAAAGTTATGAAGTGCGGAAGGGATAACCTAACTGATTCCTCTCCTCCACATAACTACAACATATGATAAACATACTGATGATGAATAACTAGCAATAAACCTTAGTTGTCTCTAGGAGTGTTCGGAGTGCTGCATGATACAGAAGGGTGACTTGTGGCTAAGTTAGAGCGTGCGATTCCCACGGGTTGGAGATCTTGGAGGATGGACTAGCAGGAGGGGTGTGAGGAGGTGCTTGGGTTAGTAAGCCCCAATTAAGGAGTTGTTTGAGACCTTCCTTAGGAGATAATATAGCAACTTGTTGGTTGCGATGGGTCACGAGGAGCTTTACAGGCTGGCCCCATTTGTAGGCAATTTTTCGCTCATTCAGTATAGAAGTGACCGGTGCAAAGGCTCTACACGCCTGGGAAGTAGTCGCTGATATGTCATTGTATAATGTCACTCCATGGAAGAGATCTGATAGTGAGCGCAAGGACCTTGCTGTGCGCATAATCTCTTCCTTGACATGGAAAAAGTGTACCCTTGCCAAGATGTCTCTGGGGACAGAGGCTGGGAGATGTTGCAGTTTGCGGATCCTATGTGCCCGATCGATGAGCATGTCTTGTGTCATCAGTGATGGCACAAGTTTGCGGAACAATTGGTACAGATACGGTACGATTTCCATGGCTGCTAGAGATTCAGAGACCCCTCTCACCTTAACATTGTTCCGCCTCGAGCGATCCTCGAGGTCTGCGATTTTTAGGTGAAGCTGGGAGACCATAACAGCCTGCTCATCTTGTATATCTACCATGGCGTTGTGTGCTTTAGTGGCTTCAGACAAGTGTTGCTCTATATGGTCTGTACGCTGCTCTAAGGAGGTACCTTCTCCTGTATCTGGTTAATAGAAATCCTTTAAATCCCTATGCAGTTCTGTTTGCAGGGACAGTAGCATGGCTTTTAGAGAATGCTAAGATGCTGGGTTGTCTGTGGTAGGGTAAGCAGCAAGTGGCTGTGAGGCTATTTGATCTGTGGTGGGACTACAGGTCCAAGCGCCATGTTGCTTCTTAGAGGGAGGCTGCTTATCAGGGGACTGTGTTGGAAACTCTGCAAGCCTCTTACCTCTGTCCCCAGGGGAGATGGAGTGTTCACTCGTCTGATCCATGACATCGTCCAGCACGTGGAGCGGAGAGGAGGCCGCCGCAGGGCTGTTAGGCGGGTGCTCCGGGTTTCCCAAGTCCCGGCCGGCACCATTTTGCGGATCCTGCTGTGAGGGCTTCATGTAGAAGTCCAAGAGTCTGTGGGGTCCCTTGAGCTTGGCTTTCTTCTTGGACATAGTCCGGAGGCTGTCTTGTATGCAGTTGGCCGTGCAGCAGCTTGTCTGGTCAGCGGGAGATGGCTGGCTGTGCTTGTCTATAGTGTGGAGGAGCGGAGCGGTGTTTTCATGCGGCCATCTCGCTCAGCGGCCAGGCCACGCCCTAACTTTTTATTTTCTAATAGATTGAATCTATCAGAGAGAAGTGGAGGTTTGCATAGAAAGTGAGAGGTCCATTGGATCTATAAATTGGAGCCACTGTTCTCTTATTCATCAGCTCTGGGTCTCTTTCTTAGAAAAGCAGTGATAAGGTTATAAAATGTGGGTTAATAACTATATATAACCACAATAATTATAGAGAGAGCTTTTTGGAGTGGTCCTTATTCTACAATAATTTCTAATAAACAAATTAAAATTTCTGGTAAATAACATTTAGTGGGCATCATTTATCAAGATTGGTGTGGATCTACATTGCTAGATGATGTGATCTACAATCAATTTGAAAATATTGTAAGGGGTGTGTATATACAGCAGGGCCAGGACAAGGTCTTCAGGTGCCCAGGGCGAATAGGAAAACTGCGCTCCTCCTCCCACCCCCGCTGTGAAAGCTACAGTGCCTTAAAACAATGGGATCTATACTGGAATTTTTTTTATACAAGTATTGACAGCAATTATCGACTTAGGCGTGGTTCACTCTGGAGCAACTTGTCAGGCGACATAGTCACCTGACAAGTCACGTCCCATTCAGTGCAATGAAACCGCTTCTAATCGGAGTGACTCAAATCTCTCCACCTTAGGTTCCTGCACTACTTGGGGGCAACACTGCCTTCTATTAAAGAAGTCGTTTGCAAGCTGCGCTGATGTTGTGCTGTGCGGCTTCAAAGTCGGGTGGCGCTGGCTGGGAAAGGGGTTAACATCTAGGGGAAATCAAAGGGTTAACTGTGTGCCGAACAATGTGTAATGTGGGCTGTTTTTCACTACTGATTGATTTGTTTCTTTTCCCTGCCAAGCACCCTTGTTCCCTCTGTACAGAGTGCTGTGTTCATTAGCAACACAGAGCTCTGAGCTGTAATTAGACACAGCCAATCAGCAGCTCCCAGCCATGAATAATTGGCTGGGATATACTGACAGACTCTTGCTCTGTACAATCACAGAGGAGTAGGTGAGAGGAGCATGCACCTGAAACAGGCAGAGATGTGTGGGTACGTCCCGAGGCCCGTAGCTGCAACCGCAGGGGTGGGTTAGCAAGTGGTTATTTAGCAATGGTATTGGTTATATGCAGCAGGAAGGGGGTTCGTCACTGAAGCGTTAGTGGCCAGTGGCAGTTAATCAACCCCTTTGTGCTGCATTAGTGGCACCAGTGTCAGTGTTAACCCACTGGTGCCACTAATGCAGCACAAAGGGGTAGTTTGGGAGTGACAGTGCATTAACCCGCTTCCTGCTGCATATTACCAATACTGTTGCTATTTAAGCAAATTCCCCTCAACACCCCCCCCCCCCCCCCCCCAATTCAGAATTAATTATACCATCTGCAGATGGCAATCTGCTTACTTGTGTAATGATGCCCTGCTTGATTCCTCCTCCTTGACCACACTCCCATGTTATAGCTCAGACGGGCGGCAGCACACCATGCTCTTTTTCCCATCCCAGCTCCCGGCCAGCCTCTCAGTGATGCCACGCCAGCCTGGACTAGGAAGTGCCTAGTGGGCAGAGATTACGCCACCTGATAGGGAAGTGAGGGGCAGGGCGGGGCTGGTGTCAGGCTGGTGCCGAGTGCAGGAGCACACTGGGCTCATGCTGTTTTTATCTATGTAGCATGGCTGGTACACCTGCACTTCTACTGTGCCCATTCCTCCAATCTGGAATCTGATCCCCGCTGAGCAGACGGGTGGCTTGTCCTTGTCCACCGGCTATCTTCGATGGACAGCCAGATGTAAATGGACTATGTGTCCATTTACACTCCATGGCCATTCAATTTGCTAGATGGATGGGGAATGGATCCCTGTCCATCTGTTTTTAGCAGACAGGATTGGATTAGATATCACCGGGTGTTAACCCGCCGCTCTATAGAGGGCAATAGAAGGTATGATTGGGTCCACCTAAAAACTGACAGGCGGACCCAATCGGTCTGCCTGTGTGAAATGGGCCATTGACTGCAAGGAATTTGAGCTGGACTTTATTATTTAGTTTTTCACTTTCATCTGTTTCCAAATACTTTTTACATGGTTTGTAAGCAGATAATTGCTATGCACTATCTAGACCTGGAATATTGACTTTCTTTAGCATTAGACATGAAGTCCACTGAGGTTTTGTTATGTTCCGTTTGTTACTGTAGCTCTGATGTTTACCTTTTCTTTTGGATTTGTTTTGCAAGACCTTGCTATTTGTATTGGGTGAATAAAATGTGGTTATTAGATTGGGTGTTGGGGATACCCAAATCTGTTATTGTAAGCATTATTTTTTTTTATTATTATTTGTGGACAATCAAGCAGCTTTTGTGCACTGCAACCCAATTTGGTTAATTATTTATGAAACAAACATAGCAAATGTTGCACTGGGCAATTCAGAACAAAAGCTTCAAGATTTAATGTAATTTAACTTTAGAAATGTCACCTTTGTTGTCTTTGCTGCAATTTGTCCAATTGCTTACCTCTACTACATTTTTCAACATGTCAGCTATGCTGTATTTACTACTCCAGTCTCAAAAGGCTTCAGGCAAAGAAATTTAAAATATTAAGCTTTCCGCTAATAAAGATGTCAGAACAGATGAAAGAGGATCATACTTCAGTCCCCAGCACCTGCCAGGACAGGTGTCTAAGTTTAAAGGCCAAAGCCAAGGGTCATAAAAGAAGGTGATTGAATTCTCAGAATCTATGCATTCAATGATCTGATTTTATAACCACTTTGAAGCATTTTTGATCTAAACATTTATCTAGAATGTTGTAAAAATAGAAAGTGTATTATTCTAAAATAATATTTCTATTTGGTTAGAGCTTTCAAAAAAAATACAAAGAAGTTATATGCCTTTGAATGCCATATCAAAAAGATGAATTATTAGCTAGGTAAAGCAAATCTGTAGAGAGAAGTAAGGAAAATTCCATAACTGACTAACTTATAATACTAGTTTCCTGGAAGTCATGCTGATCCAACGGCTTTCCTATGTTCTAAGTCACTGATTTAGCATACGTATGGAGATAAGAAGCTTGACTTTACTCTTATCTGTATGCTTTTTATAAGTCAGTATCTGAAAGTATTGTACAGTCCAAGAAGAAAAACTGTCTGAACACTAAGCCTAATGTAGTAAAAGCTTAATTGTTCTGGACCTAGAACACAAAGTCCTGCATGGGATCTCTTCCTCTGCTGAATCTATTTATTCCTGCATGGGATCTCTTCCTCTGCAAAAATCCATTTATTCATTGATTAACCGCTTCCCGCCTGCTCTATAGCCAAAAGACAGCTACAGCGCAGGCTTAAATTGCCAGGAGGGCATCCATGTACATCCTGCATGTGCTGCCTGGGTGCCCCTATGGGCAATGATCAGCGAGTCCATGAGATTCGGCTATGAATATACAAAGCAAAAATAAATAAAGTCCAAATAAATGTGCTGAATGTTCTGATCCACAATGGGGAAAAAAACTTTTGAAGCACAATAGACCACAGACACTCCAGGACTTTTCAGGTGCAAACACGCCACCCCCACATGTGTCCCCACTCACTAAATGGCGATGACCACTTCAGGCTTATGTGATGGTATCCAGAGAAGCTTAGGAGTGGTGTTGTGCACATCAGATCAAAGGATATCTTGGTGGAATTTCTCAGGAGAATCACCAGACACCAAAAAAGGATAAAAAAAAAATGGAACTGATAGTGAAAAGTACCATTTGAAAAGGGATTTATTCCATATACAAATGGGTACTTACAAAATAGTTGATAAAAACAGGCATGTAAAGGGATTATAGATGGATCTGGATGCTGCTCACGGCGTGCGTTCCAGAAACCAGGAAGTGCGTTCCAAGGAGCAGGAGATGACGTCAGTGCCACCGGAAATACATCGACATGTTTGCCAACCTACAGGACGTTATCAAAGACTATTTGCGAGCACCACATTTACATAATTTTACATTTCTAGTGAGTAGCACTTTGTGTGTGGCAGCTGCTTTAGTTTTCTTTTTCACAGTTTTTTTCACTATTCAGCGCAAGTTTAAATTTTATATTTTTCACCATGAGATTCGGCTGATCACAGATCGGTGTAAGAAGCTGATCCCGGCCAATGACAGCTGATTACATGATGTAAATAGAAGCCAGTAATCAGCTTATTTTTTTCCCCTCAAGCTGACAGCGTGAGGAGAAAAAAAAGCTGATTACCAACTTGTGTAAATGGGACATCAGTCTAAGGTCCCTAACTGACATTCATATACTAGGGCCAATTTAGACAGAAGCCAATAGACCTACAAGCATGTCTTTGGAGTGTGGGAGGAAACTGGAATATACCCACACAGGCACAGGAAGAACATGCAAACTGCAGGCAGGTAGTGTCTTGGGTGGGATTCGAACCATCAACCATTTTTACTGCAAGAGTACTACCCACTACACCATGGTGCCTCCCAGTTCACCACTGTGCTGCCCACCTACCAGTGCCCTTCAGTGCCATCTTTCAGCACACTATCAGTGCAGCCTCATCAGTGCCGCCTCATCAGCGCCCATCAGTGAAGCCAATCAATGCCCATCAGTGAAGGAGAAAAATTATGTATTTGCAAAATTTTATAACAAACTATGAACATTTTTTGTTTGTTTAGCAAAACTTAAAAACCCAGTAGTGATTAAATACCACCAAAAGAAAGCTCGCTTTGTGTAAAAAAAAAAAAAAAATGATAAAAATTTCACAGTGTAGCAAGACCGCGCAATTGTAATTCAAAAAGTAACAGCACTGAAAGCTAAAAATTGGCGTGGGCAGGAAGGGGGTGTAAGTACCCAGTAAGCAACTGGTTAAGGAGGTCCCTGGTAGGGTTTTGTGTTCTTGGTCCCAAGCATTAAAACTTTTACAGCTTTATACTTGGTGTAAAGCTTGATTTTCTTTGAATACTACCTCATGCAACTAGCATTCTCAGAAGGTGACAATTGAATGAATAAAATTAGGTCTGCTGCTATTCTTAGCATATGGCATCTGGATTTAAGATTTTTAGAAGGCTTTTGATGACTGCTCTCATCAGTAGTAAAGGAAGCAGACTAAAATTCTGAGGATAGTTAAGTATGTTGCAATTTGATGGAACAAACAAGTCATGGAATTCCAAGAAGAGTTGGGTCAGGGCTGTGTCCAGAGTCCATCAAAAATTGCCAGTATCACCAAACGGTGTGTTTAAATTAATATTGCAACATGGAGAAATTTCACTGAAATTGATTTTTTTTTCCTTCAAATTTATAAAAATCAGCCTTAAATGTGGCAAACTGCTTTGACAAAATGTTATATTATAAAAATCACTTTGATGGTATAGAGTATAAATTCGGATACGGATAAACTTTAATATATCCTTCAGTGTCCACACATTGCTGGAGAGGTTGCAGACAGAAGGGAACTGTTAGGAGAATACCTGTTGTGAGTGGAGACCAATCACCAATAACGTCAGGCTAAGCACAGTTCTCAGTTCTGTAACAGATTGAATTGTCTACAGCTTTAGACTGATGATCAGTGTTTGGTTCACAAGCCAAGGTTGGTGCAGGAGAAGTGTTTTGTAGATGGGGTCACAAGCCAAGGTTGGTGCAGAAGTGTTTTGTAGTTGGGGTCATAAGCCAAGGTTGATACAGGAGAAAAGTTTCATAGTCGGGTCACAAGCTAAGGTTGATTCCAAATAGCAATAGAGGTAGCTTGAGGCAGCAGGCAGGATATGAACAACAATAATCAGGGAAGTCCATGAGAGGAACAAAAAGTTCAAGGTTAAACAGAAATCCCAACACAAGGCAGGGTTGTCCAATTAATCAGGTAGGGGGCTATCCAGCATATCAGGTAGCTCAGTGAGAAAAGTCATTGCTGGACACAGAAGAGGTCCCAAGTTCAAGTCCAGGCCCTTACAGGATCATTCCTACATATCTGGTGGTCTTGGCCCCATTATTAAAATGTTTTGGATAGATATCCAAAACCTGATCACCACAGTTATGCAATTCCAGTTGGAAGATGACCCTCTCCCAGTGTTATTTCTTGCCACACATCTGCCTATTAATAAATGTAAGCATACCTTGATACCTCAATGCAGACAAGTCTTAAATCTTTAAGAAAAAATTATGTGTAGCACTATATCAAAGTATTAAAGTACAAATATATATATATATATATATATATATATATATATATATATATAAAATCTTATCTTAAGACAGATAAATCAAAACCAAGATTACTAGTGCTCCATGAGCTCAAAATTCTAAACATTAATTAAGTGAAAAAAAATATATAATCATATACAACTTAGTGCTCTTATACTCCTACAGTGCAAGTGCTATTAAAGTCCCAAAAAATAAATTCTGTTCCAGATTAGGTAAAAACTTCCAAGATGTATTCTTCATGCATGCAACATCACCACCACCATGGAAACGTAGGAGGCTTACTAGAAGACTTGGACTTAGCTAGGCATATGCCCTCCAAGTCATGCAGACTTATAGATGGAATTCAACCCAATGAATGTAGGTAGCCCATCGACTCAACTTGCACCGCAACATCAATTTGGCAAAGGTACATGGTTATCCAGTGAAGGATGGCGTGGTGATATCCTACGTAGAACCAAAAAATAGATATCCAACATAGCGTAATGTTGTCACGAAAATAACTTTAATATAAAAGGTGAATAAAAACACTCATATTTCGACGGTGTCAAAAAACAGCATATATAAAGGTGTATGCAAGTGATGTCTGCAGAGGAGTCCACCCAACGCGTTTTGACTACGGAGTCATCATCTGGGGTGTGGACCCCCCTCTCAGCATAGCTCATAAATTTATGATGACCCCAAAAGTACATATCTTAGTATCAACCGTTTAAAAAAAAAAAAAAATACTTTTTAATACCTGCCTCGGTGTACAATTTATATATTTCCATCTATAAAGTTAAGAAATCTATCTAATTGGGGCTTTATAGATATAATTATACCTCACAATAATCTCTGTGAGTTTGGATTCAACCAAGTCTTGATTACGAGCTCTAACAGCCAATAAACAACCATTGGTCAAGCCTCACAATGAAAACGAGGCTTGGCCGTGCTGATTTCCAGTTTTAGGTTCGTGCATCAAGCCTCAATCTAAAAGAGAGGCTTGGCTGGCAAACAACCAGCACGCAAACCAAAGAGAACCAACCGGCACTGCCTACATCCGTAGCGATGCCAGCCAGCCTCAGAACACAGCACAAGTGAGGCGCGGCTTAGATATCACTCAGTGCGTCCCATCACCAACATGTCCACATCATAGATACATCATCCGGGCGGACTAGTGAGCCAAAAGCAATGCTGAAAGCAACCTATCCACCACCCCAATAAACAGAAAGTCTATTTGGGACAGTACCATAAACCAGAAAAAACATGAAAAAGAATATAAAAAATGAATAACAATAAAAATAAATAGAATGAAAATTAAGATAGAAAAATAAAAAAAATAAAGATAAAAATATGTAGATAATACTAGAATAGATATAAAAAGAAAAAAAATATATAAATAATAAGAAATAAAAAAAACGGTGGAGACAGAGGATGGATGCGCTGTGCTAGAGGGAGAGATCACCCATCGCTGGATCAGATCAGCCATCGCTGGACCCCGGAAAGATGATCATCCGTCGCTGGATAGCAAGAGTGGATTACCACCGCTGGAATCTTTTTTTAAATTTTTAATAAAGGACTTTTGCAATGGTGTGTGTGTCTTTTTTAACTATTTTTTACACTTTCTTTGTGAAATGGTAGGGGTACTTGTGTACCCCCTTACCATTTCAAACGGGGGGGCGGGATCTGGGGGTCCCCTTGTTAAAGGGGGCTTCCAGATTCTGATAAGCCCCCCCCCCGCCAGGGTTGTGGGGATGAGGCCCTTGTCCTCATCAACATGGGGACATGGTGCTTTGGGGGGGGACCCCAAAGCATCCTCCCAATGTTGAGGGCATGTGGCCTGGTACGGTTCGGGGGGGGGGGCGCACTCTCATCCCCTCCTCTTTTCCTGCGGCCTGTCAGGCTGCGTGCTCGGATAAAGGGTCTGGTATGGATTTTTAGGGGGAACTCCACGCCATTTAAAAAAATAAATGGCATGGAGTTCCCCTTAAAATCTGAAGGGTCTGGTATGGATATTTGGGGGGAACCCCGCGTCATATTTTTATTTGACGCAGGGTTCCCCTTAATGTCCATACCAGACCTGAAGGGCCTGGTAATTGAATTTGAGGGAATCCCACGCTTTTTTTTTTAATCAATGACTGTTTTCTGTATTACGGGGAGCCGACAATTCATTATAGCCGCGAGTGAAAGTGTCATTTCTGCAGGGACAGTTCTAAGCGCGGGAAACATGCGCCCCTTCACAGGCATACTATAGACACCCCCCAGGTATGAAATTTAAAGGAATATTACACTTTTATTGTTTCACTTTAAGCATTATTAAAATCATTGCTCCCGAAAAAAAGTCAGTTTTTAAAACTTTTTTTGCATTGATACATGTCCCCTGGGGCAGGACCCAGGTCCCCAAACACTTTTTATGACAATAACTTGCATATTAGCCTTTAAAATTAGCACTTTCGATTTCTTCCATAGACTTGTACAGGGTGTTCCGTGGCTTTTCGCATTTGCCATGAACACCCCAAATTCTTCGTTGTTCGGTGAACAGGCGAACAGGCAATGTTCGAGTAGAACATGAGTTCGACTCGAACTCGAAGCTCATCCCTACTGAGGGTACAAGAGATACAGCTAGTAGAGGAATGGAGGCATTGATGTTTTAAAGAATTGTTAACAGTTGTCAATACCTGGGCACTGTGGATTGAATTTACCACCTCTGACACTTATAAACAGCTATTATCATAACTTTTATGATTGCTGATGCATGGATTTTTGCTTTTTATAGCTTAGCAGAATTCGGTTGGGCTAGGGATAGTTTTTATTGCTTTGGCTGTTTGTTTTTTCTCCATCCCAAGGGAACTGCGGTTCTTTTTCTCTGTCCTTTGTTAGTCCCCCTTCCCCTATCTTCCCTTCTTACCACTTTTTTTTTCTCACCCTTTCTAAATTCCTCCTCTTATCCTCTAATAGAGCTCATGGCAGTTACTGTATGTGGGCACCACTAGGCTTGCCTTCTGGGCCTCTTGGCTTCAAGTTAGTATTTTATATATAGGTTTTGTTAATCTTATTTTCCTATTTTTTTTCATGTGTATTGGTTATGTTTGCCAACATCCTCAAGGGGTCACCTGGGGAAACCACCGTGTTACAGTTAAGAGTCTGCAGAATATGTAAAGTTTTATACACCTGACTGCCTTCTCTACTCTTATGGTGTCATTGTTATATTGTTGTTCTCTGCATTTTGCATAAATAAAGATTTATAAACATGCCAACACTGACATGTTAACTAGTGATTTGGTTTAAAAAGGCATTTTACGGTCAAAGCTTAGTTTAGTCACATTTTTGCCATATCAGTGCCAGCACTGTATGGCCTCGTTCACTTTGGGTGTTATAAGTGTAGCACCCTCTACTTTAGGTAGGTTGCTAGAGGTAGTTTTTTTTTGTTTTTCAGCCAGTGCAGGTAAATTAAGGCAGGCCTAGCAGGCCTGTTTGTTTTGGATCTGGGGGCTGGGAATGGTTGAGAGCAGGGGTAGGTGACTGACATCTGGCTTCATCTCTCTGCCACCTCCCTCTGGTTTCCAGAAGGTGGAGAGAGTGGACTGGAGTGGCATGGGGTGTATTTGGGAGCCCTGACCAATCCCCAACTAGGATTGGCAGGGGGCAGGCCTCCTATATATACCCAGGGTCAGCCTGATGGGGGAGGAGTTGTCGGGTGGAAGAACTGAGTGATGGAGTGTTAGGCTGTCGGGGCCTTGGAGGGAGCCCCCTATCTGGGGGGGTAACCTTGGGCCGGGGCTCGAAGAGCTGTGAGGGAACTCCTCCATACAACCCAAACAAGGGGTGTCCTAAAGAGGAGCAGATGAGGACAGCGGGGAACACTTCTGGGCAAATTATCAGGAGGGATCCATCTGTGGTCCAGAGAGTGACAGGCACAGTCAGAAGATCTGGGAAAGACGTGGATGTAGAGTCAGGAGTGGATGTAGAGTCAGAAGGGAGAGACTGTGATATTGCTGGCGTTGGAGACAGTCTGCTGCAGTCAGGAAGGTAGGCAGAGTTCACACGGGACTGACTGGGACCAGTAGTACACCAAAGTACGGCTAGCACAAAATACTTTTTCTTCAATGCTATTGGTTATTACATCAAAAGGGGTCTGCAGGCTCCTGCCAGCAAATGGCTAAAGCCCCATACACACTATCATTCTTTTTGCTGAGTTTTTCCTTAAGATTTACCAAAACCATGTAGTGCAAGGGCCTGTTTGATTGCATACAAATTCAAACTCCTAAGGTTTGACCTCATATTATATGGTTTTGGTAAATCTGAAGGAAAAACTCAGCAGAAAAACTGATATTGTATATAGGGCTTTATCCTTAACTGTTAGGCCTTATTCCGAGTGGGTCCTAACCACATGCTAGTTGTGCTAGGAACTGAGTATCACACAGTAGAGGAAGTAACAGGTCATTAAAGAAGCATTGTGCTGGGGGAGTCTGAAGCTTTAGAGACTGTGGATAGAAGTTCCAATCAATTACTTAGCTATTTGTGCTATTGATCTGGGCATCCCATGTTCCCTTTACTCCATCCAAGTTAAAGCCCTCAATAAAACAACAAAAAAAAGCTTATGAACTGTTCATTGTGCAGTAAGGAGTGACTAGAAGTGAATGCCGAGCCGACCAGGGTGATAGGTGGAACTACTACACACGGGGGCACCGCTACATTAAAAAAGCCAGTAGTGTTAGCTGTAGAAAGATGTAGCTATAAAATGAGTTTTGCAGTAGCATTTTTCATGTGTGCATGGACACATAGGATAACATGCTGGGGAGTTTACTTGCTGCAGAAAAAAAATGCCTGAAGCCAAAAACAGCAGCTGTAAAAACATCCAGTGTGCATGAGGCCTAATAATGGCTTAGTTGATGGCAGTCATGTGAAACCCATGTCAGTAATGTTACTTACATTCTCATAAAAGCCGCTTAATAAATTATCAGTGCTGACAATGTAATTACACGACTTTGTTAGAAAACAAGCATGTGATTTTTAGTTACTAATTTTGGAAAACCAGTTCACACTAGAAAATATGTTCAGTCTTCCATATGGAACAAATGGCCACCTTCATTCAACTCCCTTCCTCTGGGCTCTTGCTATTAGAGATCTGCCCCCAGCCTGTGAATGGACATTGGGGGTGATGTAACAAAGTGATAAAAATCCTGCCACTCTGCTTTCTCCTCCTATCATCATGCTTTTTTGTTTAGGGAAATTAAACTACTCTCCCCTTGTACTGCTTCTTTTTCTCCCAATCTAAGCCCTGCTTTACAAGAACTGCAAAAGGTTCAGATCAAATGTAGGTACTCATTTACATTTAAAATGATTAAATACAGAGCTACAATAATATGTCTAATAATAATATGTCTAATAATAATATCCACTTTCATATCCACAGTTTTGCTCATTTGATCACAAATTCATTGGAAGAATCCAAACAAGCCCATAAGATCCTACTCCAGATTAGACATAGTTTGGGAAAATCTGTGAGGGATATTTGTGGCCGCTGCTTGACCTCTAGGGTTGACATGTAAACGTAGAATTATTACTGTTTTAATTAAATGGGCTTTAAAGAGGAAGTAAACCCTGATGAGTTTACTTCTTCTTTCATTCCCTGCAAAGGTAAAGCATAATGGACTACTATGCATTGCATAGTAGTCCATTATGTGTCACTTACCTGACACAGGAGCCAGCGAAGTCACCGCTGTCCCCTGTAGTCCGGCGCATCTATCTTCTCGTGGGTCTCGCTGCTCCGCCGCTGTCATTCGGCGAAGCCGCGATGACGTCACTCCCGCGCATGCGCACGGGAGCCACCACGCGCGGCCTATCGTCGTTGACGGCGGCATGCTCAGTGCACCTGCGCGCCGCTGTCTACGGCGCATGCGCCGTAGACAGCGGTGCCTGTCTTTCGGAAAATATCTCCTAAACTGTGTAGGGTTAGGAGATATTTCTTGGACCTACAGGTAAGCCTTAATCTAGGCTTATCTGTAGGTCAAAGTGTGTTGTAAGGGTTTACAACCACTTTAAATATATTTTGTTAATGCTATTTGTTGTCCAAATATAGTTAGAGAAACTTTATCAATCGCGTAAGTAATAGTCAGATTCTTATCATAATACCTGATAATTTTTCATAATCACGGACATGTTGATTTTTGCTGTTATGTTCAACTGTGCAAAAAACGATCCCTTGTAAAAGAAGTGTTTTTTTTTTGTTCACCGATTGGGAAATTTATTTTTTCAATGTTTTATTTAGGTACTCCCGCATGTTTACAGCTAAAGTTGTCTAAAAGGACCATTTCATAATGTAACCTAAATACAATTTGTAAGGCAGCTATAATTAAAGTGATAGTAAAAAAAATAACAAGCATGTTATAGTTATCTGCTTTGTGCAATGCTTTGCACAGAGCAGCCTAATCCTCCTCTTCTCAGGTCCCCTGCCAGTGATCTGGGCTTCTCTACCCTGCTGAGTGGCCCCATAGCAAGCCGCTAGCTTTGGGGGCACTCGTGTGTGCTCACTCCTGAGCCTCTCTCTGTGTGTCCATTGCTGTGTTTGAGACATGCACATTGCCAGATGGATATTGGCTAAGGTAAGTGGGGATGGGGAACTGCAAACTGAAGGTCAGCCTTCAGACCCATTTTGATAAATCCACTTTTAATGCAAACAAAACAACTCCTTCTGGGTGATTAATATATATTGCAGGGATTTTAACAAACTTTGTTGCAGATTCCTACCTTTTGCTATTCTGAATAAATTGTCTGTGCCCAAGAAAATACATTTCTGGGGGAGCGTTCCGTACACCAGTGGTCATCAACCCTGTCCTCAGGGCCCACTAACAGGCCAGGTTTTATGTATTACCTTGGGGAGATGTGGATTACAAGACTGCAATCACTGAGCAGCAAATCCTATCTCTTGTGATGTATTTCAGTTATCTTGCAAACCTGGCCTGTTAGTTCGCCCTGAGGACAGGGTTAATGAACACTGCTGTACACCATCCTTGTACAGAATGCCTCCAGGTTGCCATATTGCATTGAATATTACATAAAATTACAGATGGAAAAAGGAAAGGTAATTTTTAATAATGTTATAATACAATATGGCTAGTGTTGCAATTGTATATACAGTACCATATTATTTATTTATTTTTTAAATATTGATTTTACCATGAAAGTGGAGAAAAGCAAAACACAAATCAAAAATGAAGCATATATCCTGGCCATCATTGACAAGCACATTCCAACAAAGGGGTACTGATCATTAAGGTTGTAATGAGACCTATATTGGATAACTGTCTACTTAAACCTTCTTCCATCAAGTGTGTGTGAGAAGACATAGGTGTAATTTAGGTATTTTACTTTTAGTGAGACAAGAGGAAAAAAAGATTTCAGCAACATGGAAGAAGGGGATGCAAAGTTTTGAGGAGAAATAGAAAAGGAAGACGAGAGTAAAAAAAAAAAATGAAGTCAATAAATAAATATGTTAATACATAAATGTTGGTGGAGAGTTTTGTTTTGTATTTCTTAAAGGAAAAATCTAATAAAAGATAATAAAGGCTACCTCAACGTGCCTGATGAGGCAATAATATCAAATACAGTAAAACCTTGGATTGCAAGCATAATTTGTTCCAGAAACATGCTTGTAATCCAAAGCACTTGTATATCAAAACAAAATTTCCAATAAGAAAAAATGGAAACTCAAATGATTTGTTCCACAACCATTTATTCATCCAGTTCAAACACGCAAACACTGTTAAAGTCTATGGGACACAAACGTGAAAAATCAAAAGTGATAATTGTAAGGGTTAATATGCAAGTTATTGTTATAAAAAGTGTTTGGGGACCTGGGTCCTGCCCCAGGGGGCATGTATCACTGCAAAAAAGGCTTTAAAAATGCCAGTTTTTTGGGGAGCAGTGATTTTAATAATGCTTAAAGTGAAACAATAAAAGTAAAATATTCCTTTAGATTTCGTACCTGGAAGGTGTCTATAGTATGCCTGTAAAGTGGCGCATTTTTCCCGTGTTTAGAATAGTCCCTGCACAAAATGATATTTCTAAAGGAAAAAAAAGTCATTTAAAACTACTAGCGGCTATAATGAATTGTCGGGTCCCGGCAATATAGATAAAAGTCACTGAAAAAAATGGCAAGGGATCCCCCCCAGTCCATTACCAGGCCCTTTGGGATATTAAGGGGAACCCTGCGCCAATTTTGTTTTTAAAAAAATGGCGTAGGGGTCCCCCTCAAAATCCATACCAGACCCTTCAGGTCTGGTATGGATTTTAAGGGGAACCCCATGCCAAAATAAAAAAATAGCATGAGGATCTCCCCAAAAATCCATACCAGACCCTTATCTGAGAACGCAAACCTGGCAGGCCGCAGGAAAAGGGGGGGGGAAGAGAGAGAGCCCCCTCCTGAACCATACCAGGCCACATGCCCTCAACATGGGGTGGGTGCTTTGAGGACAAGGGCCTCATCCCCACAACCTTTGCCCGGTGGTTGTGGGGGTCTGCAGGCAGGGGACTTATCGGAATCTGGAAGCCCCCTTTAACAATGGAATCCCCAGATCCTGCCCCCCTGTTTGAAATGGTAACAGGTACATTGTACCCATACCATTTGACAAAAAAAAGTGTCAAAATGTAAAAAAAAAACACAAGACACCTCTTAGGACAAGTCCTTTATTAAAAAAAAAAAAAAAAAAAAAAAATGTCTGTCGAAGTCCATTCATCTTCTTCTCTCGGACCAAATTGTTCGCTATTCTGAGAACAGGCAAACACACGATTTTCAAGTCAAGCTTACGTTCAACTCGAGCATCGGGCTTGTCCCTAGCGGTGAGGAGGATGCTCTATGTGGACAGCTTTACCTGCATGCTTAGATGTGCCTCTTTTAATCATCAACCATGTGAGTTGCTAAATGTTGTACCTCCATTAAATGTAACCATATTGCTACACTTAGAGGCACCTCTCCTTTATTTTACACTAAGTTGTGACATGTCCCTACTCTTATATCAAGACATCGCTTGTATATCAAGTCAAAATGTATTTAAAACTTTTTTGCTTGTCTTGCAAAATGCTCTCAAATCAAGTTATTCTCATACCAAGGTTTTACTGTACAGAGGACATGCATTTGTATTGAAACAAAAAGTCCTAGGGTCAGAGAAGATGTAAATCCAAGCTGAGGTTATCCTTAATGTTTTGAGGAGACAACCTTGTTAGGTTCCAGTATTTTGGTTTGAAAATATATTTGGCAGTTCAAGTGATAAGACAGAAATGAATGATGACCCAATCACACAGCTGAAATAACTGGCATTTTGGTGATTTTAAAGCAGAACTTAATGCACAAGAAATTGTATCAGGCAGAATTTTTCAGGAAGAAACATACTATAGTATGTTGATTTCTGCAATTTGTCCTCCAATTTCCCCTTGCTGCATAGCAAAATTAAATTAGAAACAACACAGTCAGCAGGACACTTTTACAAAGATCTCAGTTGCTCCCTGTGCTGTACTTATCATTTAGAAAAGACAATGGGCTGTGTGTACACACTATAGCCAATTCAAAAGATATTTCATTATTACCCAATGTACATACAGAAGTATTTATTACACACACAGAAGGTAAAATGAGAACATCAGATAAATTAATCTCATGTGATCATTTTACACTAGGCTTAATAAAAAACAACATTTGTTGACAAAACAAAACCTTTGAATATACTGTATTAAGGAAACGAATATTAATCAAAATATGAAATTGTATTTGATGTCCTTTTCAGTTCTTTATTTTTAGTTTTTGGACAACACAAAAAAGTCTAAACCGAAAGGGCAAAAATGTAAAGAAGCAATAACACAAGCTTATTTGTTATTCTGACACTTTTTTTCTGTTGTTTATGAAACCTCAAATGTCATCAAAATAGACTGAAAACATGCAATAAGTAAGAAAAACGTAAAACAAATACATTTCTGGGATACTTATTTTTGTGTTTTCTGATCTCAATCCAAGAGAAGATTTATGAAAAGTGCTATAATTTCACCAGTTGAGAGAAAGGGACCCAACTAACCTAAGGCAACTGGAGCAGCTTGCTCAAGAAGAGTGGGACAAAGTGTTCATTGAGAAATGAAGCCAGAGTTAAAGTGCAATTATTGCCTCAAGGGAGTGTCCGACAAAATATTAGGTCAAGCGTGCCACTAAAGGGTATGTACCACAACATTTCATATTTCTGATATTCTGTAGCATGTACTTGTGTTAAAGAGTATTCTGTTGTCTTCGTATTTCTTCCTTTGTGTGAAATAACGTGTAATCCTGCCAGTCCCCCTGCTTTCCTATTTCAATTTGACCACGCTAGGCATGAAAGCACATGTGTCCCTGTATGGCAGCATGGTGAGTTTTCTGGCAGTGCTGGAAGAGCCAATTTGTCCTCCAATTACTGGGACTTATGCTGACACCCCCTTCACAGCTATGTACTGGGAAAATCAGTGTACTGCTGTTTCTCTGCCTCCTGCTGACCCCCCCTGCAGTTCCCATCCCCACCGCTCTAAACCCCTTATACATGATTGCATAACCTCTGTTATATGTATACACAAATGTTTTGCCTCACATTTCTATTTAAAACTGAATGGGTTGTCTTACAAGGTGAGGGTTCATATATACTTTAACCACATAACAACCAGCCCATAGCTAAATAACGGCTACAGGGCGGTTGCTTAACTCTGGGAGGACGTACTATAACCTCCTCCCAGAATTCCGCTCTTGCTCGCCCCCTGGGGTGCGCACTTGAGAGCATCCATGACAGCCGGGCTCATCTCATCCTTTACCACATGATCGCTCCGTCAAACATCCAATCCTTCCCCTCTCTGCACCGATCGGTACAGTGTGAGGGGAGAGATCGGTGTCAGCAGCGCTGTGGACTGGATCTGCAGTGCCCACAGCGCTGCTCACCGACAATTAACTCTGCAGTACCCAGCAATGCCCTGCCAATACTCTGCATCACTCTGCAATGCCCTGCCAATACTCTGCAACGCCCTGCCAATACTCTGCAATGCCCTGCCAATACCCAGCAATGCCCTGCCAATACCCTGCAATGCCCTGCCAATACTCTGCAATGCCCTGCCAATACTCTGCAATGCCCAGCAATGCCCTGCCAATACTCTGCAATACCCAGCAATACTCTGCAATACCCTTCCAATACTCTGCAATACCCAGAAATGCCCTGCCAATACTCTGCAATACCCAGCAATAATCTGCAATACCCAGCAATACTCTGCAATAGCCTGCAATACCTTGCCATACATTGCCATACTCGGTGATACCATGCAATACCCAGCCATACTCTGCAATACCCAGCCATACTCGGTGATACCCTTCAATACCCAGCCATACCCGGTGATATTCTGCAATACCCAGCCATACTCGGCCATGCTCAGCCATACGCTGTGATACCCTGCAATACCCAGCCATACTTGGTGATACCCTGCCATACTCGGTGATACCCAGCCATGCTCAGCCATGCTTGGCTGTACTCGGCCTCTGTATGTGGCTAGGCTGTGGAAGTCTCACACATGTGGTATCGCCATACTCAGGAGGAGTAGAAGAATCTATTTTGGGGTGTCGTTTTTGGTATGTACATGCTATGTGTTAGAAATATTGTATAAATGGACAACTTTGTCTTAAAAAAAAAAGCATTTTAAACCACTTCCTGCCCGCTGGCCGTCATTTAACGTCCTTGACTTTGCGCGAGGATATCTGAATGATGCCTGCAGCTTTTTCAGCCGGCGATTCCCTACACCATAAGAATGATCATAGCGGCTGTTACTCTGCTTGAACATTCTTACAGGAGGCTAGAAGGGACGCCCCCCCCTCCCTCCGCCCTCCGGTGCATCTGCCGACTCGCCAATACGATCAAAGCCAGAATCATTTTTTTTTATTTCAGGCTTCCCAGTCTAGAGGTGAGAGGTGGGGTCTTAATGATCCCATATCTCACTGTAAAAAGGACCTGTCATGCCATATTACTATTACAGGGAATGTTTACATTCCTTGTAATAGGAATAAAAGTGATCAAAAAATTTATTTTTGGGGAAAAAAGTGTCAAACTAAAATAAAGTTAAATAAACAATAAAAAAAATAATAATTTTAAAGCGCCCCGGCCCCCATGTGCTCGCATGCAAAAGCGAACACATATGTAAGTACCGCCCACATATGAAAACAGTGTTGAAACCATACATGTGAGGTATCACTATGAACGTTAGAGCGAGAGTAATAATTTTGGCCCTAGACCTCCTCTGTAACTCAAAATATGTAACCATTAAAAAAATGTAAAGCATCTCCTATGGGAATTTTTAAGTAGTGACGTTTGGCGCCATTCCACGAGCATGTGCAATTTTGAAGGGTGACATGTTAGGTATCTATTTACTCGGCATAACTTCATCTTTCACATTATGCAAAAAACTTGGGCTAACTTTACTGTTTTTTGTTTTTTTTTTAATCACAAAACATTATTTTTTTCAAAAAAAAAAACACGTTCGAAAAATTGCTGCGCAAGTACTGTGCGAGATAAAAAGTTTCAACGACCACTATTGTATTTTCTAGAGTCTTTGCTAAAAAAAACATATTTAATGTTTTGGGGTTCTATGTAATTTTCTAGCAAATAAATTATGATTTTTACATGTAGGAGAAAAATGTCAGAATTGGCCTGGGTGCTCCAGAACACCTGATGGTGATCCCTGCATGTTGGGCCTCGCTGTGTAAAAGTCTCACACACGTGGTATCGCCATACTCGGGAGTAATAGCAGAATGTGTTTTGGGGTGTAATTTGTGGTATGCATATGCTATGTGTAAGAAATAACCTGATAATATGCCAATTTTATGAAAAAAAAAAGGAAAAAAAAAACCTTGATTTTGCAAAGAATTGTGGGAAAAAATGACAACTTCAAAAAACTTATCATGCCTCTTACTAAATACATTGGAATGTCTTCTTTTCAAAAAGGGTTCATTTGGGGGGTATTTGTACTTTTCTGGCACGTTAGGGTCTTAGGAAATGAGATAGGGTGTCAGTACTTCAGGTGTGATGAATTTTCAGATATTGGCACCATAGCTTGTGGACTCTATAACTTTCACAAAGACCAAATAATATCCACCAATTTGTACTTATTTTTTACCAAAGATATGTAGTAGTATAAATTTTGCCCAAAATTTATGAAGAAAAATCACTAATCTGCAAAATTTTATTTTAAAATTTTATTTTAACAGAAATGAAGAAAAATTCATATTTTACAGAATTTTCTGTCTTTTTTCTTTTTGTAGCACAAAAAATAAAAAACCCAGCGGTGATTAAATACCACCAAAAGAAAGCTTTATTTGTGTGAAAAAAAGGACAAAAATGTCATATGGGTACAGTGTTTCATGACTAATTGTCATTTAAAATGTGCACCGAAAAGCTGAAAATTGGTCTGGTTATTAAGGGGGTTTAAGTGCCCAGTGGTCAAGTGGTTAATTATGTCTATGCTTTCAACTGTCTGTTCTGTGGACTATGGAATAGAGAATGATGGATGATATTTAATTGTGTCCATTTCAACTAATTTTGCAGCAAAATTAAATGTATGGGGAAAAAGTGGAGGGTGACAATGCAATGGCTGCAACTGTATACATGTAGATAAATTGTTTGTCTGGCATCACTAAATGGTGGACAATGTTTCGGATGTGGACCAAGTAACAGTCCTAACCGGATAGCAGCCATGCCAATAAACAGCCTGTGTGTCATCTGCTGTGTCTCCCTCTTTCTGCATCCCATTCCACTGCTGCCATTCTCACAGCAGGGCAGAGGGCAGGAAAAGCAGTAGGTCTGAATGGAGGGTGGGGACTGCCCAACTTTTCAAATAACAAGCGGGTAATTGATTGCTAGGGCGTGAAGCAGCCTTAGCCACTAATTGCCTACTTGTTAAATTGAAGATTTGGGCAACCCCCTTGCCCTGATGTTTGTTAGGACTATGAAGGGTGGCAATAATTGGGGGGGGGGGGGGGTTGATGTAAATAAAGCGGAGGAGACTTATATGAAGGGAGGACTGCGATGTGAGGGAGAGATGTGATGGAAGGGAGAGGGGAGACTGTGATGTAAAGGGGACTGTGATGATCATGAAAGGGTGACTATGATTTTAACCGCTTCAATACTGGGCACTTTTACACTCTTCCTGCCCAGGCCAATTTTTAGCTTTAGCGCTGTTACACTTTAAATGACAATTGAGCGGTCATGCAACACTGTACCCAAATGAATTGGTGGTATTTAAATTTCTTGCAAAAAAAAAAAAAAAAAACCCCCAAAAATTTGGAAAAAAAATGGCACAGGTTGGCAGCACTGATGGGCACTGACTGGCAGCACTGATGGCCACTGATGAGATAGCACTGAGGGGCACTGATGAGATGTCACTAATGAGGAGGCACTAATATGCAGCACTGATGATCACTGATAGGCGGCACGGATAGCTGGCACTGATGGGCACTGATAGGCGGCACTTATGGCAATGATAGGTGGCACAGATAGGCAGCACTGATGGGTGGCACTGATGGGCAGTGTAAGGCAGCACTGACTGGCATCACTGATGGGCACAGATTGACACAATTTGCAACAGTGTGAAAGGCTGCTAAAAAAGGCCCAGACAGCTGAGCTGTTTGAAGTGGGCCAGGAGATAACAACTCCACAATCTGCTGGAATAGGGTGGCTGCTCTACTTTTCCATGATAGTTGCCTCGTTGGGGTTGTGCCTCACCCTCACTTTCCTCCTCTGCTCTATCAGGTACCCAAATCACATCAGTGACTTCATTATCACAATCCCCTCCATCCTGATCATCACTGGAGCCAACTTGGCAATACACTGCGGCTGGGAGAACATGACTGCCAATTTGTTGTTTATCAGTGTTCTCCCCTCTCTGTAGGCTCATGTTCCTTCCCCAACCTTCCTCAACATCAGAACCAAGATCTAAATCAAGTAATGGCTGTGCTTCATCAAGGAGCAAGTGGCTGACGCTGTGTTCAAATAACTCAGCTGACTCCTCCATGCCTAATGCTGGGGCTATGGCAGAGGTAGCTGTGGACAAGGGGGCAAAATAAGCCACTCTGGCAGCTGTGGTGGACTGTGCACTAGTCCATACTTGGGAGGATGAGGAGGATGATGATTGTTTAGAAAGCCAGTCCACCACCTCCTGCATGCTGTGGCTGGATAGCACAGGCAACATCATTAAATAGAGTAAATGATGCCCTGCCTGTAGACGAACCATGTCTACTTTTGCCAGTGGACACACTGCTGGCCCCCTCACAGTGCCATGGTAACGTCTGCCTCTCCTTGTTGGCTTCCAAGACATGATTTCGGGGGGATGGAAGTCAGGGTTTGGTGCACTTTAACTTAAGTGCTTACTACTAACTTGAGTACTTACTGCACTAATGCACTGAAATAGCCTGCCCTGAAATAAAGTAGTAGTAAACTCTCATTCATTATTTTTACTTACAGGTAAGCTTATAATAAAGCTTACCTGTGGGAAAAAAGAATATCTCCTAAAAATACTCTGTTATAGCCAGCAGCAGCCAGTGACGTCCCCGGCGCATGCGCACTGAAGCAATTGCATACCCGCTCGTTCCTTTAGAGCTGTGTGCTGCAGCTAAAACTCTCGCACGCATGCATGGGAGTGATGTCATCACAGCTTGGACCAGTCAAGGGGCCACAAGGGATGAACCCGAAAGGAAGTCCGGGTGTGGATTGAAGCACCTACAGTGATGACAGCGCACCGCTGGAGGGCTTTGTTTTTGTTTTGTTTTTTGTTTCATATTTACCTAGGTGGATGCAGCATCGGACTGATGCTGCATCTGTTCCCCGGCGCCTCTGCACTGAGAACCGAGTGATCGAACACCGCCGATGGCTAGGCTCTCACAGCTCCCTGAGCAGACCGCTCTGACCCCCCTCACTTACTGAAGTGCTGAGCTGTGGAGGGGTGGGGAGCGGCCATCTCAGCCTCTCAGCGGCTTGCTGAGAGGCTGAGACGGGCATCAGTCCAGGCACCTGGCGGATCCAGATCTCTGCTGAAAATGAGTCACAGGAGTGCAAAACTAATTGCGCTCCTGTGATCTATAGGAGAAGCCCAGCCAAACGAGCAAAGGCTGGACTTCTCCTTTAACCACTTAAGGACTGCCTCATGTAGATATACGTTGGTATTTTGAAGAGGGATATCTTGGTAATGGCAGCAGCTGCTGCCACAAGCAAGATATCCCTCTTTACAGGAGGTGGTCCTGTGTGCGATAACAGTGGTCTCCACGGCGGGTTCGCCGCGAGATCACAGTTATCAGCGGCGGGAGAGGTGCCACCCCCCTCCTGCCGCTGTCCCGTGCCCTCCGCCACTTACCGGAGCCGTCGGTAGCGGGGAGGCGATCAGGTCCTTTCTTCTGCTGGGTATGGAGACGAGTGAGGCTAAGATGGCCCCCACTCGTCTCTATACCATAGGAGGGCGGAAGCAACATCAAAACGTCACTTCTGCCCATACCTCTTAAAGGTAAATTTTTTTCAATGTCATTTTTTCAAATTACATTTTTGTTTTTTTGTTTTATTGCATTTAAGTCCAAATATGAGATCTGAGGACTTTTTGACCCCAGATCTCATATTTAAGAGGACCTGTCATGCTTTTTTCTATTACAAGGGATGTTTACATTCCTTGTAATAGGAATAAAGGTGATCCTTTTTTTTTTTTTAAAGTGTAAAAATAAATTAAATCAAGTAAAATAAATAAGATTTTTTATTTTTTTTTAAAACACCCCGTCCCATCGAGCTCGTGCACAGAAGCGAACGCATACGTGAGTAGTGCCCGCATGTGAAAACGGCGGTTAAATCACACATGTGAGGTATCGCCGCGATCGGTAGAGCGAGAGCAATAATTCTTACCCTAGACCTCCTCTGTAACGCAAAACATGACACCTGCAGAATTTTTTAAATGTCCCTTATGGAGATTTTTGAGGGTAAAAGTTTGACACTATTCAACGAGCGGGCACAATTTTGAAGCGTGACATGTTGGGTATCAATTTACTCGGTGTAACATTATCTTTCACAATATAAAAAAATTGGGTTAATTTTACTGCTGTCTTATTTTTTTTATTCAAAAAAGCGAATTTTTTCCCCCAAAAAAGTGCACTTGTAAAGCCTCATACACATGATAGGACTTTGTACAAACTTTCCCTTGGATTTTTGTACAAAGGGCGTCGGCCCTGAACTTGTATTGCATACACACAGCAGGACTTTTTCAGCCAACTTTCACCAAATCACGTGGTTTTTATGCTCTTTACCGCCACCTTTGGTCAACTTCTGTATTGTTGTCTGATCTTTTGCATTGGTTCTGAGCATGCTTGTTTGTACTTTGTACAAAAGTCCTATGGTTTTCTGTACACACGATCAGACTTTGCTCCATCGGACTTTTGTTGCCAGAAAGTTTGTCTGTTCGCACAGCCAACAAAAGTCAGATGAAAACCAAAAAAGTTTGTCTGATGGAGCGTACACGCGGTCGGATGTTGCTCCAAAACAGCTAATTTGCATGTTTGTTGTCAAAAAGTCTGATCGTGTGTATGGGCCTTAACAATGACCACCATTTATTCTCTATGCTGTTAGAAAAAAAAAATATATAATGTTTGGGGGTTCTAAGTAATTTTCTAGCAAAAAAACAAACTGTTTTAAACATGTAAACACCAAATCTGAAAAAGAGGCCTGGTCCTTAAGTGCTTAATAATGTGCTAGTATGTAATGCATACTACCACATTATGCCTTACAGTGCCTTACATTTACAGGGGGGAACTTTTTATTTATTTAGAGTTTATTACCGCTTTAATATGGAGTGTGTTTGATAACACAACCACTTATTTCTGACTGGAAGGAAGGATGGGTGAAAATAAGTATGGCATGCAATCTGTAAGCCTAGTGGCACCAGGATGTAGAAAAACTGTTGTTTTTTTCCCCCCATATCAGTAAAGTTTTAAAAAATCGCCCATTGTTGAATTAATCTTATGCAAGACTCCTCTCTAATCTCTAATTATCGCTAAACTCAAGCTATCTCATATTTTATTAAAAGTTAAAATCCAGAAGGATTCCATTTTGTTTTTTCTTTTATTTAAAAAACAAATAATATAGCACTAAAGCAGCATATTGATATACTGACTGTGAACCACAGTTATTTAAGGAAGTCTATATGATGGGGCGTGAATCTGGATTTAATAGGACTGATTTGTATGTTCATTTTCAATGATACCACTAGAGGTCTCCTTATTCCACAATTTAGAGCTGTCAATATCAGTCCTTTATGTGAAAATTGTATCAAATTCACAAAATGTAACAGCCCATTTTATAATGTAGTCACTCAGTGATGAAATTACTCATAAAAAAAGACTCTAACTTTGCTATTCTTTACATGGTACTCTATACATGAAATGATCCAAAATAGTCATTAACCACTTTCAGACCGGACCATTTTGCTGGTCAATGACCAGAGGTCTTTTTCCAATTTGGCACTGCGCTGCTTTAACTGGTAATTGCGCGGTCATGCAATGTTGTACCCAAACAAAATTTGCGTCCTTTTTTTCCCACAAATAGAGCTTTCTTTTGATGGTATTTGATTGCCTCTGCGATTTTTATTTTTTGCGATATAAACGTAAAAAGACCGCAAATTTTGAAAAAAAATGATATTTTCTACTTTTTGTTATTAGAAAAATCCAATAAACTCAATTTTAGTCATACATTTAGGCCAAAATGTATTCAGCCACATGTCTTTGGTAAAAAAAAAGTCAATAACTGTATATTTATTGGTTTGCGCAAAAGTTGTCACATCTACAAACTAAGGTACGTTTTCTGGAATTTACGCAGCTTTTAGTTTACGACTGCCTATCTCATTTCTTGAGGTGCTAAAATGGCAGGGCAGTACAAAACCCCCCCAAATGACCCCATTTTGGAAAGTAGACCCCCTAAGGAAATTGATAAGTGGCATGTTGAGCCCATTGAATATTTTATTTTTTTGCCTCAAGCGATTGAATAATGACAAAAAAAATAATTTTTTTTTTTTTTACACAAAGTTGTCACTAAATGATATATTGCTCACACATGCTATGGGCATATGTGAAATGACACCCCAAAATAAATTCTGCTGCTTCTCCTGAGTACGGGGATACCACATATGTGGGACTTTTTGGGAGCCTAGCTGCGTACGGGGCCCCGAAAACCAAGCACCGCCTTCAGGCTTTCTAAGGGCGTAAATTTTTGATTTCACTTCTCACTACCTATTACAGTTTTGAAGGCCATAAAATGCCAAGATGGCACAAAACCCCCACAAATGACCCCATTTTAGAAAGTAGACACCCCAAGCTATTTGCTGAGAGGCATGTTGAGTCCATGGAATATTTTATATTTTGCCACAAGTTGCGGGAAAATTACAAACTTTAATTTTTTTTTATTTTTTTTTTCACAAAGTTGTCACTAAATGATATATTGCTCACACATGCCATGGGCATATGTGAAATGACACCCCAAAATAAATTCTGCTGCTTCTCCTGAGTACGGGGATACCACATGTGTGGGATTTTTTGGGAGCCTAGCTGCGTACGGGGCCCCGAAAGCCAAGAACCGCCTTCAGGTTTTCTAAGGGCGTAAATATTTGACTTCACTCCTCACTACCTATTACAGTTTTGAAGGCCATAAAATGCCAAGATGGCACAAAACCCCCACAAATGACCCCATTTTAGAAAGTAGACACCCCAAGCTATTTGCTGAGAGGCATTTTGAGTCCATGGAATATTTTATATTTTGCCACAAGTTGCGGGAAAATTACAAACTTTTTTATTTTATTTATTTTTTCCACAAAGTTGTCACTAAATGATATATTGCTCACGCATGCCATGGGCATATGTGAAATGACACCCCAAAATAAATTCTACTGCTTCTCCTGAGTACGGGGATACCACATATGTGGGACTTTTTGGGAGCCTAGCCGCGTACGGGGCCCCGAAAACCAAGCACCGCCTTCAGGCTTTCTAAGGGCGTAAATTTTTGATTTCACTTTTCACTACCTATTACAGTTTTGAAGGCCATAAAATGCCAAGATGGCACAAAACCCCCACAAATGACCCCATTTTAGAAAGTAGACACCCCAAGCTATTTGCTGAGAGGCATGTTGAGTCCATGGAATATTTTATATTTTGCCACAAGTTGCGGGAAAATTACAAACTTTAATTTTTATTTTTTTTTTCATAAAGTTGTCACTAAATGATATATTGCTCACACATGCCATGGGCATATGTGAAATGACACCCCAAAATAAATTCTGCTGCTTCTCCTGAGTACGGGGATACCACATGTGTGGGATTTTTTGGGAGCCTAGCTGCGTACGGGGCCCCGAAAGCCAAGAACCGCCTTCAGGTTTTCTAAGGGCGTAAATATTTGACTTCACTCCTCACTACCTATTACAGTTTTGAAGGCCATAAAATGCCAAGATGGCACAAAACCCCCACAAATGACCCCATTTTAGAAAGTAGACACCCCAAGCTATTTGCTGAGAGGCATGTTGAGTCCATGGAATATTTTATATTTTGCCACAAGTTGCGGGAAAATTACAAACTTTTTTTTTTTAGTTATTTTTTCCACAAAGTTGTCACTAAATGATATATTGCTCACGCATGCCATGGGCATATGTGAAATGACACCCCAAAATAAATTCTACTGCTTCTCCTGAGTACGGGGATACCACATATGTGGGACTTTTTGGGAGCCTAGCCGCGTACGGAGCCCCGAAAACCAAGCACCGCCTTCAGGCTTTCTAAGGGCGTTACAGTTTTGAAGGCCATAAAATGCCAAGATGGCACAAACCCCCCCCAAATGACCCCATTTTGGAAAGTAGACACCCCTAAATTTAGGGGTACACTAGTGAGACTAGGTAATAAATGGCGGGTGCCCTGAAACTATAAAAAAATAACTAACCAACCAGCGTCACCTGTAACAGTTATATGGTGATCACTGGTGAAAGGGTTAACTAGGGGGCAATCAGGGGGCTTTATGCGGTAGTATATGGGGGTCCCTGGCGCTATAAAAAGCTGCGGCGAACCTAAATACCTACCTGCCTAACTAGTGTCACCTGTGACACTAATACAGCGATCAGAAAAATGATCGCTTATTAGGCTGGGTTCACACTGGAGCGATGCAGGAACGCCACGAATCCGCGGCGGGTTCCCGCATCACATGCCTCCCGGCGGCAGTTCACACTGCCCTATGCGAACTGCTGGGAGTGTCAGTGAAATGTTAATGACACCCCCAGATCACTTCGCATATCGCAGTGCAATCTGCAAACTCGGATCGCATGGTGTGAACACCCATGCGATCCGATTCTGCTGCGGACCAAAAAAAGGGTCCCGTGCGAGTTTGTGGCGGGTGCGGCGGGTGCGACACGAATTCAGCCATACTATCTGTATGGCTGAACTCGAATCGCACAGAGATCGGATGTGATTTGCACTGCAGTGCGGTGCGAATCACATCCGTTCTCATAAACCGCTGCAATGTGAACCCAGCCTTAGTGACACTGGCGACGGGGGGTGATCACGGGGTTAAACCTTTATTGGGGGGGTTAGGGGGGTACCTTAGAACTAAAGGGGGCTAACCCTAACTGCCCTAACAGTTATTACAGTCACAAATGACACCCGCCGGGTGATCAGGGGGTTAAACCTTTATTAGGTAATAAATGGCGGGTGCCCTGAAACTATAAAAAAATAACTAACCAACCAGCGTCACCTGTAACAGTTATATGGTGATCACTGGTGAAAGGGTTAACTAGGGGGCAATCAGGGGGCTTTATGCGGTAGTATATGGGGGTCCCTGGCGCTTTAAAAAGTTGCGGCGAACCTAAATACCTACCTGCCTAACTAGCGTCACCTGTGACACTAATACAGCGATCAGAAAAATGATCGCTTATTAGGCTGGGTTCACACTGGAGCGATGCGGGAACGCCACGAATCCACGGCGGGTTCCCGCATCGCATACCTCCCGGCGGCAGTTCACACTGCCCTATGCGAACTGCTGGGAGTGTCAGTGAAATGTTAATGCCACCCCCAGATCACTTCGCATATCGCAGTGCAATCTGCAAACTCGGATCGCATGGTGTGAACACCCATGCGATCCGATTCTGCTGCGGACCAAAAAAAGGGTCCCGTGCGAATTTGCGGCGGGTGCGGCACGAATTCAGCCATACTATCTGTATGGCTGAACTCGAATCGCACAGAGATCGGATGTGATTTGCACTGCAGTGCGGTGCGAATCACATCCGTTCTCATAAACCGCTGCAATGTGAACCCAGCCTTAGTGACACTGGCGACGGGGGGTGATCACGGGGTTAAACCTTTATTGGGGGGGTTAGGGGGGTACATTAGAACTAAAGGGGGCTAACCCTAACTGCCCTAACAGTTATTACAGTCACAAATGACACCAATGCAAAAAAAAAAAAAAAAATGCAATTGGTGTCACTGTGACTGGGGGGGCAGGGGTAATTGGGGGGGGGGGTGATCGGGGGGTGAAGGGGGGGTGTGAGTGTGCCTGGCATGTTCTACTGTGTAGTGTCGTGTTGGTGCAACTCACCGATCCTCTCTCCTCGGTGCCGGAACGAAAAATACCGACACGGAGGAGAGATTACATCACTTCCTCTCCTGTGTTTACATTACAGGAGAGGAAGTGATGTCACGGAGCATTTCTATTCGTCGGGAGCGATCGCGAGGGGGTGGCCATGAATGAATGGCCGCCCCCTCATCCCGGATCGCTCCCGAATGAATACCGACCGCCGCAGGCACCGGGGGGGGGGGCCCAATCGGGCCCCCCACCCGCGGGAAGGCAGGGACGTATATATACGCCCATATGCCTGCCCGTGCCATTCTGTCGACGTATATCGACGTGCGGCGGTCGGCAAGTGGTTAAAATAACCACTCAAGTAAACTATTTATGAAATTATGAGCTGCTTATCATGAAGGAATCAAAGTGCTGTCACACTAATTGACTGCGTTCATTTCCAGCCATACTATTTTAGGATTATTTTAATTCATGTGACTTGCACATATTTTGCTGTGATTTGAAAATAATAACCTGGAAAATTAGCAACCAAAACCACCATATGGTGCAAAATCATATGTAGCAGTAAATTAAATGTTTAATATGCATATCCGAAATATTTCTTCAGATTCTAAGGATAAATTCTATTTAAAGAGCCAGGGCAGGAGATGGAATTGCAGAAATTGCACAATGTTTAAAGTGAACCTGTATCTTGGGTATACTAGGGAAAGTCATGCCCTGTACACACGACCGGTTTTCCCGTCGGGCATAAACTCTGAAGGTTTAACCGACGGAGTTATGACTAAGCTGTCTTGCGTACACATGATCACACCAAAGTCCGACCATCAAGAACGCTGTGACATACAACACATATGATGGGACTAGAAAAAGAAAGTTCAATACTCAGTGTGCCACCGTTTCGGCTCCTTCTGCTAATCTTGTGTTAGTAGAAGTTTGGTTAGAGGCGATTTGCGCTTTTCAGACTCCTGCTTTTTCAGATCATTTTACTGCTGTTCAGTTTGTGCTTGTGGGTTTGTATCTGGTTTTCAGTGCGTGCAGTCAGTTCGTATCTGTTTTTCAGTGTGTTTTTGTCCTCTCGATGCTGATTTTCAGCTCTCTCTTCACAGGCCTTGCTGTTCTTCAGTGCATTCTGTTAAGTTCGTTCTGCCCAGCCGACCGTTTTGAAACCATGTTGTGGGTATGTGCTCCTCGTAGAGTTCATGCTGTATGGGGGCTTGGTGTTGGGGTTTATACTTTGACCAAAGTCCACTCCATGAACAGGGTAGGGAGGAGTTCATGGACCAAGAATTGTTTACTCCAGCGAGACCAATTCTTGCACATGCCTTTGCTTCGTGAGATCCAGGAGAATAATCCTGATGATTTCAGGAATTTTCTCAGGATGACGGACCCTGTTTTTCACCGTCTGTTGGATTTACTCACCCCTTATATTAGGAAGCAGGACACTTGCATGTGGCAAGCCATTACTCCGGAGCAGAGGCTAGTCACCACCTTGCGGTACTTGGCGACTGGGAGAAGTCTACAGGACCTCAAGGTCTCTACAGGCGCCTCTTCTTAGGCTCTGGGGATATTTATTACAGAGACCTGTTCTGCCATCATTCAGATCCTGCAGAAGTCACCTCAACCCCCCCCCCCCTAAAATTTTTACAATGGACCATCGAGGGGGAGGAATATGATAAGTGGACCTTCGATTTTTGTCTGGAAATACTCCTTAAAACATTTTTTATACTGTTGTAGGCCAAGAATGTTTTTGTTTAATCTGCTTGCAATGTTATGTGCAAAAGTAATTATATTTTTCTTTCTGTTTTGACTCCATAGTTCCCTTCAACGCCACAGGAATGGCAGACTGTAGCCTCCCCTTTTGCGACCATTGGGACTTTCCCAACTGTGGAGGGTCTATAGATGGGAAGCACGTCCACATCGTGCCACCACCCCATTCGGGGTCTTACTATTATAACTATAAGGGGTTTAATAGTATAGTGTTAATGGCAGTTGTGTTGGCACAATATGAGTTCCTCTTTGTGGACATGGGGAGATTGGCCAGATGTCGGATGCAGGAGTCTTTGCCCAGACAGAGTTTTACCAACGTCTCCAGACTGGTGGCCTGGCATTGCCACCTGATGCGGACAGCATGGAAAGACTCCCGTTCTTTATCCTTTCTCCTAGTACTCCTTTCTTGCTGATGAAGCGTTTCATCTGGGCAAGCACCTGATGAGGCCATTCCCCCAAAGGACCCTCCCCCCCGGATAGGAGGGTTTTTAAAAACCGGCTGTTCTGCCTGTTTCTGATAGCAATCCATATGGCAGACTACAAAGTCAACCATATTATGCCAGACAATGTCTAAAAAATGTTTTAATAAAAAAAAAAAAACAATATCTTATAAAATCTTGAATTGTCTTTATTGTTTGTGTTTGTTTTTGGCGATCTCCTAGGTTCTCCTAGTGCACTTGTAGTGCCAGGTGGATTTTATTTTAGTAAATAAGCCCCATTGTCACTGTAAACACAAAATTACTTTTTTTCGATTTTTTTTACATTTTTGTTTTTTTTTGTTCAAAACACAACATACAAAACTCTGGGACTTGCAAAGTTCAACGTAGAAAACCGGAAGGCAATATCAGACATTATAGTATGTCCTAAATGTCTGTTGTATTGCTTTCACCAGATGGGCTGATGTCACCCCTGTAAAAGCTAGACATGTGCACATTGCAATATTTTGTTTCGGAATTTATTTTTTGTCCGAAAAAATTCATTTATTTAGTTACTCCCGAAATTCATTTTTATTAATTTTGTTTTTTGTTAAAAATTGCATTCGTCCGAAAATCCAAATTAATTAAGGTCAAATCTGTCATTGGAGGCTTATGGTGTTGAATGTTCAAAGAAGATTCGACGGAGCAGCTAAACTGTATGACTCCATATAGTTTATCTGCTCTGTTGAATCTTCTTAGAACTTTCGACAGACACCATAAGCCAAAGATTCGAAGTTTGTATGTTTTTTGCTGCTTTGTCGAATATTTGTCGTTCATGTTTTATGTATATAGTTCAAACAGAAAATGGATTGGTGATAGTGATCACTGATCAGACAGGTAACAAGATGGGGTATATAGAATCTATATAGAATCTCAATCTATAATATAGAATCTATAATAATAAACCCCCCCCCCCCCCCCCCAACACGGGCAGCCTCTAAGACTATCACAACACTAGTATCACTATCAGGTTCACAACACTAACACAATAGCAGCAGATTATTATAAAAAAAGTTAAGTTGAACTGTAGCTTGCTTCACTATTGTTCTGCTGCTGTGCTTACGCTTAATTGCTAAATAATTTAGGTTCTCTGACAAACGGACCAGCTAAGATTGACTGTCTTCTGAAATGATTCAGTGTGTGTCTCTCTCTGCTAGCAATCGTAAGTGAAAGTAAGTTGGCTGTACGTGTGTACTTAGTTCTAGCTATTTTACTGCTCCTCCTCTTTGGTTACTATCAGCCAATAACATTCATCATCAACATTTTTATTTTACTTCCCCTACCCAATTCCAGCAGTGATCTTTTCTATGTCGAATCTTTTCTCTCTATGTAGAATAATCCTGGACTAATAGAGTTAAGGTTAGGCACATTCGACCACAGGTTCGATATACACAGATTGTTATTGTCAGCATCATGTCGAATCTCCTATCTATATCGAACTGTTGTCACAACGAAAATGAAAATAAAGCATTTGTTTATGTCGGATCTTTCGTTTTTCGGATTCTGCACTTTAGTTATCGTTTGTTAAAATGATAACCAAAATAGCTGAAATTCGGACAAAAATGCAGTCGGACAAAAATGAATGCACATGTCTATATGATACATTGTCCCACTTTAATTATCCCCAACGTGATGTTAAGTATGGATAACACATGGGCGTTACCGGCCACCTTCCACCAATAAGGGGTGCATATTCAAATGACACATTTCCTTTTTAATTTCTATACGTTTTTATTGGAAAATTTTTGGTGATAACAGAAAAAATAAATAAAGAAAACAAGGATATAACGGCCACTATCTCAGGAGTGAATAATGCATCACTAGTTGAATCTTAAGCAGTGGTAATTGCTTCAGACATAAATGCTATCACGGTGACATACAGCATAGAAATATGACTTTAAGCCCCATACACACTATTAGATTTTGTGCTGATTTTTGTCTTCAGATTTACCAAAACCATGTAGTGCAAGGGCCTGTCAGATTGCATGCACATTGAAACTCCTAAGGTTTGACCTCATATTATATGGTTTTGGTAAACCTGAAGGAAAAAAAATTAGCAGAAAATCTTATAGTGTATATGGGGCTTAAGTCTTTTTATACTTATCTAGATAGGTCACCGCTCTCCTGACGCCCCAACGGAAACAACCTGCGCCTTGGAGGGCGAGGACCCAAGGTTGTTTCCCATAGCCATGAACATCAGTTTATTCTGTTGGTATTGTCATCATATGTCGGCATTAAAGCTGTAGTAAACCCAGTTTCAAAAACACTTACATTCCCAGCATGCCGGAACTTTCACATTGGTTGTGCTCTTAACCAAACTTTCTAACCATCCAATTGGCTGGTTTCATAACTGATCACATGTACAGCATTATGGCAGTTGAAGAATCATTAGAGGCCAAGATGGCAGCTTCCTTGACTGAAAACAATTGAAGGGTTTACTTACACTTTAACATTTGGGAAATCTGGATAGTCATCCCCGAAAACCCAATTCGGAACAGTAGTAGTAGTAAAGTAATTATGTACAACTATTCACCACAGTGTGTATTAGTAAGGCTGGGTTTTCTATTATTTTGAGGGAAATTCACCTTTTGGAAAGCTTTGTATACCATTCTAGCCATCTATTCTCTCTATGTTGAATATTTTCTCTCTATGTAGAATAATCCTGGACTAATAGAGTTAAGGTTAGGCACATTCGACCACAGGTTCGATAGACACAGATTGTTATTGTCAGCGTCATGTCAAATCTCCTATCTATATCGAACTGTTGTCACAATGAAAACGAAAATAAAGCATTTGTTTATGTTGGAGCTTTCGTTTTTCGGATTCTGCACTTGCGTTATCGTTTGTTAAAACAATAACGAAAATACTTGAAATTCGGACAAAAATGCATTCTGACGAAAATGAATGTACGTCTAGTAAAAGCCAAATTTTGAAGATGCACACAATTTGGGAGTCAAAATGGGTATTTACCTCCTGATCCCATGCCTAATGTCAACATGTGCTATCTTCCATCATGGGGGATCAATGGACGTGTTTTGGGGGTGCAACCCCTTCCTCTCACCTACTTCATTTGGGAGGAAGGGGTTGCATCCACAAAACGTATACATTGAAATCCCCTGATAGCAGATAGCACATGTTGACACACAGTGTGCATCATTAATATTTGACTTTTACTAATTACAAAAAAAATAGTTTTTTTTAGAACAGTTCTTAAAATGGTTGCATTTTGAAGATCTTTTAAATTCTCCCCAACACATCAACCATGTTCTTCATTTGTTGTTCAAGAACATTTAATTTCTTTCTTATGATGTTAATTTCACGATTCCATGTCATGATGTCCTGGATTAGGAGTTGTGCACTTGCACTTGTGAATTTTGGAGCTTGCTCTTCCACAACCAGCAAATCACCTAAACATTTTGGGAAAAACATGTATTATAAATATGTAGGCATAAATATATTACCTGAAGCTGGGGTGTCAGACACTCACCTGTTGTGGTGACAAGTTTGCCCACTTCCTCTACCTCTCCTTCCTCCAGATCCTCGGGGTGTGGTGTTTTTGGGAGTTCCCCTTCTCTGTCAGGTGGGGGTTTTCCTGTTGTCCTCTGTTGATTGGTGTCCTCCAAGTCTTTGTTCCCCTATGAGAATGAAACAAAAGGTATACTTTAGCACACAGATATTTAGGCATGACCAAATGTATTTAACCTGTATCTGCCCAAAACATTGTAGTTAATGAGCGAACAATGTTTACTACGGCCGATTACTGTGCCCTCTAACCTAAACCCAGTGGCAGCCAGGAGGAGGCCGTGCCCAGTGGCAGCCAGGAGGAGGGTGGGCCCAGTGTTAGCCAGGAGGAGGGTGGGCCCAGTGTTAGCCAGGAAGTCAGCGGGCCCAGTAGGATCCTCACCCAATCCCAGATGCCTCCCCTCTGCCAAAAGGCCCAGGAAGGGGACAATGACAGAGGAGGCAGCACTGGGCTCATTAGGGAAGCAAGCGATGTCCTCGGGAGCCACCCTGGTGCTGAAGAGGCCTATGGCTGCTAGCTAGCAAATAGATTGCTGAAATTGGAGGGGGGCCAACGCCTCCTCTGTGAGGGAATTATTGTTGAGGCCCTTCAGAAGAGGTTGAGGGGACAACTGACTGAGAACTGCCATGTATATGAGCAAGTCCATCCTCCTCCACTTCCTGCCACAAGTCCACCTCCAGAGGCACAGCCTCCAAGGAAGGCTGCAGGGGAGACTGCAGCAAAGAGAAGAAAGTGATGACCTGGGTTCAGTCTGGTATGACAGAAGATGCAGGCTGGTGTAGTACAGCAGACTGGGGACACATATGTCATCTGTTACTGGTCCTAATCTCTAAGATTCCCGGACCAGGTTGTGCTCCAAATTATATGGACTCCTCAAGCTAACAATTTTCTTTTCCAGAGACTTGATGTGTGCCTTGGGGGCCAAAAGGCTTTGCAAATTCCTAAATTTTCTCCAGCGTTGCCTTCCTCTATATTTTGTTACCCTGAATAAATGGAGATTTTCTTTTCTGAAAAGACTTGCCTATGGGTTTTTATTCAAATAGGACAGTTTGTTTGTGAGTAGGCAGGTACATTTCTAAAAGACAATGTCAAATTAACAAGAGGTTAATAAAAAATACAAGATAATAATGTTATTGTGGTAACACAAAAAAATGATACAGTGGTGTGAAAAAGTGTTTGCCCCCTTCCTCATTTCCTGTTCCTTTGCATGTTTGTCACACTTAAGTGTTTTGGAACATCAAACCAATTTAAACAATAGTCAAGGACAACACAAGTAAACTCAAAATGCAATTTCTAAATGAAGGTGTTTATTATTAAAGGTGAAAAAAAATCCAAACCATCATGGCCCTGTGTGAAAAAGTGATTGCCCCCCTTGTTAAAACATACTATAACTGTGGTTGTCCACACCTGAGTTCAATTTCTATAGCCACACCCAGGCCTGATTATTGCCACACCTGTTCACAATCAAGGCATCACTTAAATAGGAGCTGCTTGACACAGTAAGGTCCACCAGAAGATCCTTAAAAGCTACACATCATGCCGAGACCCAAAGAAATTCAGGAACAATTGAGAAAGAAAGTAATTGAGATCTATCAGTCTGGAAAGGGTTATAAAGCCATTTCCAAAGCTTTGGGAATCCAGCGAACCACAGCGAGAGCCATTATCCACAAATGGCGAAGACATGGAACAGTGGTGAACCTTCCCAGGAGTGGCCGGCCGCCCAAAATTACCCCAAGAGCGCAGCGACGACTCATCCAAGAGGTCACAAAAGACCCCACAACAACGTCCAAGGAACTGCAGGCCTCACTTGACTCAGTTAAGGTCAGCGTTCATGCCTCCACCATCAGGAAAAGACTGGGCAAAAATGGCCTGCATGGCAGAGTTTCAAGGAGAAAACCACTGCTGAGCAAAAAGAACATCAAAGCTCGTCTCAATTTCTCCACAACACATCTTGATGATCCCCAAGACTTTTGGGACAACATTCTGTGGACCGATGAGACAAAAGTGGAACTCTTTGGAAGGTGTGTGTCCAAGTATATCTGGCGTAGAAGGAACACTGCATTTCATAAAAAGAACATTATACCAACAGTAAAATATGGTGGTGGTAGTGTGATGGTCTGGGGCTGTTTTGCTGCTTCAGGACCTGGAAGACTTGCCGTGATAAAAGGAACTATGAATTCTGCTGTCTACCAAGAGATCCTGAAGGAGAATGTCCGACCATCTGTTCGTGTACTCAAGCTGAAACGAACTTGGGTTCTGCAGCAGGACAATGATCCTAAACACACCAGCAAGTCCACCACCGAATGGCTGAAGAAAAACAAAATGAAGACTTTGGAGTGGCCTAGCCAAAGTCCTGACCTGAATCCTATTGAGATGTTGTGGTATGACCTTAAAAAGGCCGTTCATGCTCGAAAACCCTCTAATGTAACTGAATTAGGACAATTCTGCAAAGATGAGTGGGCCAAAATTCCTCCAGGACGCTGTAAAAGCCTCATTGCACGTTATCGCAAATGCTTGGTTGCAGTTGTTGCTGCTAAGGGTGGCCCAACCAGTTATTAGGTTTAGGGGGCAATCACTTTTTCACACAGGGCCATGATGGTTTGGATTTTTTTTCACCTTTAATAATAAACACCTTCATTTACAAATTGCATTTTGTGTTTACTTGTGTTGTCCTTGACTATTGTTTAAATTGGTTTGATGTTCCGAAACACTTAAGTTTGACAAACATGCAAAGGAACAGGAAATGAGGAAGGGGGAAAACACTTTTTCACACCACTGTATATGGAGATCACTAGAAAATATTTTTTCAATAATGCAAAAAATAAGGAGATCTTGATGAAATAAAACAAATAAAAGATGACTATAAAAAATAATTGTAAACATTATTATGGAGATCGGGCTTTTAAAAAAATACATTACAATTCATGAGATCAGAGAAATAATGACGAAATAAGTTTGTGAGAACTGTGTGAATATGAGCAGCAAAAAAAACTTCATTATTCTAGCATTATAAAGAACAAAAGAATGCGCTGCATCAAAAGATCATAAAATTTGCTGTGTGAGGAATGTGCTAGTTCCATTACGAACCTTAGTTTTACCACACCGAGCGATTCTGTCTCATACTTGCTTCAGAGCATCGTCGTTTTAGGTTAGTCGGAACAGCATACAGACCAGCAGTTTTCCCCATAGGAATTGGTTCCGTTGGAAATATTTGGAACATGTTCTATTTTTAGGCCCATCAGAATTTTCAACGTAAAACGTCCGATGGGTCATGCACACGATCGGAATATACGGTGAAAAGCTCCCGTCTGACTTTTTCTGACGGACATTCCGCTCGTGTGTTCTTCATTTGTTGTTCAAGAAAATTTAGTTTCTTTCTTATGATGTTAATTTCACAATTCCATGTCATGATGTCCTGGATTAGGAGTTGTGCACTTGCACTTGTGAATTTTGGAGCTTGCTCTTCCACAACCAGCAAATCACCTAAACATTTTGGGAAAAACATGTATTATAAATATGCAGGCATAAATATATTACCTGAAGCTGGGGTGTCAGACACTCACCTGTTGTGGTGACAAGTTTGCCCACTTCCTCCACCTCACCTTCCTTCAGATCCTCGGGGTGTGGTGTTTTTGGGAGTTCCCCTTCTTTGTCAGGTGGGGAGTTCCTGGTGTCCTTTGTTGATTGGTGTCTAGAGATGGACGAACTTCCGATGGGACGTTTCGCGAATGCGAACCGCAAACGCGGCCAAAAGTTTGTGAACCGCAAAGTCAGCGGTGGGCCCCATTGACTTCAATGGCAGGCGAACCTTAAAAACCTACAGGTCATATTTTCAGCCACAAAATACTTACTAGCTGTGCACACATAGTCCCACCACATGGTCTCTGACATAACACATGTATGAAGTGAATCTGGGATCGACAACTACAAGCATTCTTTTTTATCTGTGAGATTTTGACAATTCAGGACTCAGGAGCGCATGAAGGCAATGGAGGAGAGGAAAGGTCAGGGTAGGCTGACACCAGCACCATGATAGAGAGCACTGACACCAGCACCGTAATAGAGAGCACTGACACCAGCACCGAGATAGAGATCACTGACACCAGCACCGTGATGGAGAGAACTGACACCAGCACCGAGATAGAGAGAACTGACACCAGCACCGTGATAGAGTGCACTGACACCAGCACCGTGATAGAGTGCACTGACACCAGCACCGTGATAGAGTGCATTGACACCAGCACCGTGATAGAGTGCATTGACACCAGCACCGTGATAGAGTGCACTGACACCAGCACCGTGATATAGAGCACTGACACCAGCACCGAGATTGAGAGAGCTGAGACCACACCAGCAATGATTCGAGAGCACTGACACCACGCCGACACCGATATAGAGAGAGAGCACTGACACCAGCACCGAGATAGAGAGCACTGATACCAGTAACTTGCTGCTGGGCCCCAAAAATATGACACCGCTCAACCTCTTCAAACAGGAGGGTACGGGCATATAGTACAGTGTGCTTTTTTTGTACAAGGAAGTGAGCCAAATGTAGAAAAAAGGTCTGTGTGCTCGATTAAATAAATCATTTATAGAGATATACATGGTCTACTGGTAACATGTGTTGAATTCCTCCAAGATCCATGCCTCATTCATTTTTATAAATGTGAGGTAGTCAACACTGCCGTGAGCTAGGTGAGTGTGCACGATCCCCCCTGCTGCTCTGAACGTCCTTTCGGACAGGACACTGGACGAGGGGCAAGCCAACAGTTCCATTGCAAATTGGTCAAGCTCTGGCCAGAGGTCAAGCCTGCCCACCCAGTAGTCCAGGGGTTCATCACTCCTCAGAGTGTCCACATCGGCCGTTAACCCAATGTAATCGGACACCTGTTGGTCTAGGCGTTCCCTGATGCTGGATCCGGATGATACCTGTCGATGGGTCGGCTGAAAGAATGACCTCATATCAGAAGTCACCAACACATCTTCAAGCCGGCCTCTTCTTGCAGGCGCTGTTGGATTGGTACCCACAACTCTTTCTCTGGGAGTGGGAATTCCTCCTCTGTCAGCGCACGGAAAAGCAGAATGCAGCATTTCTCGAAGCAAGGCCTGGAAGTGCTCCATTCTGACAGCCCTCTGTGACGGTGGTATCATTTCCACCATTTTGTGTTTGTACCAGGGGTCTAAGTATGTTGCCACCCAGTACTGGTCCTTGACCCTTATGCTTTTTATATGGGGTCCCTGTTAAAACACTGGAGCATGAAGGCCCCCATTTGCACTAAACTGGAAGCGGTGTGGTGGCCTGGCTCCTGCTCATCATCCAGGATAATGTCGTACTCCTCGTTCTCCTCTCCCCATCAACGCACAACAACAGGGATCCCAGAAAGGTTTAAAGCATGCTCTTCTTGCTCCTCCTCATCTGCCCCGGCACCATCCTCTTCTGACTCCTCTTCAGACTCCTGTTGTTGACTTGTCTCAGATAGTGTAGACCACCCTGGGAATTCATCCAGCATTGCGACTTCTGCATCTTCCTGCCCCTGCTCCTCCACGGCTTGATTAATGACACGACGCAATGCACGCTCCATAAAGAAGGCATAATGTACCATGTCACTGATGGCGCTATGGCTGTGACTGACCAGTTTGGTGATCTCATCAAATGGCCGCAGAAGTCTGCATGCATCGCGCATGAGCAGCCAGTGGCGCGATGAAAAAAACCCAGCTCCCCAGAACCTGTTCTGCCGCAGAGTTCATACAGGTAGACGTTAACCTTCTATATGCTTGATAGGCTGCTCCAGCAGAAACATGCAGTTGAGTTCCATCGTTTCGGGCAATCGCAAATAAGACATTTGACCCGCAGATTGTGTCGCCGCTGAATGTCAGCAATGCGAGCCATGGCCGTGTAAGATCTTCTGAAATGGGCCGAGATTTTCCTTGCCTGCCGCAAAATGTCCTGGACACCAGGGTATTTGACAACGAATCGCTGCACGACCAAGTTTAAGACATGTGCCATGCATGGCACGTGCGTAATTTTGTTTCAATGCGCTAAGCAGATTGGCACCTTTGTCACACACCACTTTACCAACTGTCAAATTGAGTGGTGTTAGCCACTGATCTGCCTGTGAACGCAAAGCTGAAAGGAGTGCAGGACCAGTTTGGCTCTTGGCTTCCAGGCACAACAGACGCAGCACAGCATGGCAAAGTCTCATCAGGCATGTCGAATAGGTTCTGGGGAGCTTGGGCGGCGCAGCGGAAGAGACGCTAGCAGCGGAAAAGGAGGAGTCAGCCGAGGAGGAGGATGGAGTAGGAGGAGGAGAAGAAGAGCCAGGCCTGAATGCAATCTGTGGTGGTAAAACCAAATCTACACGGGTGCCACGGGTTTACATGCTTGACGGCTGTCAGAAGGTTCACCCAGTGGGCAGTAAAAGTGATATACCTTCCCTACCCGTGTTTGCTAGACCACGTGTCTGTGGTCAGATGTATCTTGGCACCGATACTGTGTGCCAGAGATACATTCACTTGCCGCTGTACATGGACATATAGCTCTGGGATGCCCTTCTGTGAGAAATACATCCTTCCTGGGACCTTCCATTGTGGTGTTCCAATGGCCACACATTTTCGAACGGCCTCCGAGTCCACTAGTTTATATGGCAGTAGTTGGCGAGCTATCAGGCCCGACAAGCCAGCCGTTAACCGTTGGGCAAGAGAGTTATCCGGCGTCATCATTTTTTTATGCTCGAACATTTGGCCCATGGAAGCCTGCCTTTTTGCAGAAAAACGTGAGGACGCAATGATGGAAGGTGGAGTGGAGGACAATTGTGAGGAGAGAGGAGAAGGAGAAGTAGAAGACGAGGCTGGACGGTGAGAGCCTGGAGTGTGGCTTTGTGTGTTCCGTTGCTCCCACTGGGCTCGGTGATGGCAGCTCATGTGCCTTCTTAAGGCGGTCGTCCCTAGGTGAGTGTTGGGCTTACCGCGACTTATGCGTTGACTGCAAAGATTGCAGATGGCAACACTATTGTCAGCAGCGGACATGTTAAAAAAAAAGCCCACACTGCGGAGCCATGTGCCGGCATCCTGGGAGCGCCAGATGTGACCGTACATGGCTGATGCCTCGCTCCTGATACATTAGCAGTCTGCTTTGTCCCTCCTGTGCAATGTAAGTTCTTCCTGCTTCTCCTCCCTATATGCTGGTCCATATCTCCCTCTGAACTCCCCTCCTCTTCCTCTCTTGTGGGCACCCATGTGACATCACTAGACACGTCATCATTGACGTCACCTTCCCCACCGCTATAATTAGAGATCTCGGAGTAGGCAGCAACAGCAGGGACCAACCTCCTCCTTGGGCTGATCTGGGTACTGTCGTCAGACTGCTGAGTGGCGGTTGTTGCTACCTCCTCTTCCTGATCCAATGCCAAGAGTGGCTGCACATCGGAAATGTTTTATGATGGATCGGAAAATAATTCCTGTGACTCAAGTGGAAGGTATATGGTGATGGTGGTGTTGGTGGTAGTGTCTTTGGGGGTGCACATAGCAGAGAGTGAAGAAGAGGGTGCAGATTGAGAGGATGAGGAGGGCGCAGAAGAGTAAGGCTGAGTCAGCCACTCAACCAAGTCTGGTGCGTCCTTTGACGTAATCGCACTCACCTTCTGCAATTTGCCACTTTGGCTCAAGCCTGTTGCTCCTGCCCTACCCCTACCACCCCTGCGGAAGGGCCGGCCTCTTCCTCTGCCTGTCATTTTTTAAATGACCCTGTGACAAGAGTCTCTAGAGAAGTGCAGTATGTATGTGGAAGAAGGTATATAACACCCCGCTTCAATCTGTTGTTTTTTGGGGCCACTGGTCTATCACACCAGTTATAATACTTTTTTTTGATTGCGTTTGTCACTCTTTGTAGTATCGCTGCAGAACCACTCAGCAGTCACAATGCTGCACAGTGGAAATGCACAATACTATGCTTTCTATATGTGCAAGTATTTTATACGTGTATTACACACCTATATACTGCACACCAAATAGTACACCTATACCAGTCCTTAAAAGGACCTTTGTGGACCTAGTAGCTAGTGATTTGCAGACTGTCCCTCAGTCCCTACACTGATAAAAGACAGCTGCAGAAACGAGCAGTAATCTGTAGCACAGCAGTGCACCACAACCCTATATATTGTACACCTATACCAGTCCTTAAAAGGACCTTTGTAGACCTAGTAGCTAGTGATTTGCAGACTGTCTCTCAGTCCCTACACTGATAAAAGACAGCTGCAGAATCGGGCAGCAGTCAGCAGCAGCACCCTATATACTGTACACCTATACCAGTCCCTAAAAGGACCTTTGTGGACCTAGTAGTAATAGCTAGCTAGGGATTAAACTGACTGTCCCTGTTCAGCACAGCGTCCTGTCCCTACACTGACAAAAGACTGCTGCAATCACCATCACAGCAGTGCACTGAACCCTATATACTGTACTACACCTATACCAGTCCTTAAAAGGACTTTTATGGACCTAATAGCTAGTGATTTGTGTCACTACAATCTCTACCTGCTGCACACAGCATCCTGTCCCTATACTGATATAAGACAAAATGTAAAATGGCAACCAGATCAGGGATATTTATAAGGTAGGGGGTATGTCCAATTGTGCATGTGCTGAAACGTCTCAATTGGCTGTCCTGTACCCCATGATGGATGTGTCATCATGGGTCAAAGTTCTTTCACACTGTAAACACATATGTCCGCCGGGCAAACAGGGGCAATAGTCTGCTAGTTTGGCGAATCGCGAACACGCAAAATTCGCCACAAACCAACCGCCGGGCGAACAGTTCGGCCATCCCTATTGGTGTCCTCCAAGTCTTTTGTCCCCTATGAGAATGAAACAAAAGGTATACTTTAGCACACAGATATTTAGGCATGACTAAATGTATTTAACCTTTATCTGCCCAAAACATTGTAGTTAATGAGCGAACAATGTTTACCACGGCCGATTACTGTGCCCACTAACCTGAAACTTGCCATGTCCTACAGTAAAGAAAATCACATGGCGCAGCATCCAAGTAATAATAAAGAATTGGAACACACACCAACTACTTACTTTTTCTAAGCACTTTCTTGATCCTTCTATACCGATCTAGCTACCTCAGTTTCAGGTCTGATCAGCGTTTCCTTATTTGCTCCTTTGATCGTTGTACCCCAAAATTTGTGTGCAGACTCTTCACAACTTTCATCATGATTTTGTCCTTTCTTTCATTTGGGTTGGTGTACGGTTCATTCTTGCCATCATAGTCATTCCTCCTCAAGATGTCCACCATCTCAAGAAAGGCCATATTTGTAGCCTTAAATCGTTGCCTCCGGGATCGCAATGCTTCGGCCTCCGGGCTTTCCTCCTCCTCATTACTCCAATCACACACCTGCTGTGTCTCCGCCATGCGGCTCCTACTATGCGCCGAAGAGAAGGGGTGGGGAATAGACTAGAAAGAACATCAGGGGGCGGACGACGCATGTGCAGTGTATATAAAGTAACACGTCTGTGTTGTACATACATTTGGTGTGCTGAGGAAGGAGGACGAACGTTCTAACGAAGGTAAAATATTAACTTTGGTACATCAGTGGTCTATACTGCTTCAAGATTGAGGCCTATATTGGGATAAGATTATGAGAGTTTAGGGTGACATTAGTGTTTTTGTCTTATGTATTGTCTTACAAAAAATATGAATCACTTTAAGGACCCAGAATTTATGGCCAGTTTCATTGACAAGTACAGGGAGATGAGGAATTTGTGGGAGGTGAAACACAACTTATATTATAATAAACAAGCTAGGAGGTCAATGCTGGAGAAACTTCTGGAATTTGTGAAGACTCGGGTCCTCGATGAAACCATTGTGTTCTTTGGAAAGAAAATTGGGATCTTGAGGAACATGTATAAGAAGGAGCATAATAAGATCCAGAAATGACTCCTATCAGGAGCATCAGCAGCACAAGTGAATGTCCTCAGGCTGTGGTAATTCAACAAACTGTGGTTTCTGGATGACCAGAGTGAAGCCAGGAAATCTCTTTCTATCCTTCACTGCAGCCTTCCCTCCACCCCTCCCTCAATCCCAGCAGAGGCAAGATGAGGAACAACCTGGGCCTTCCATCCTGGAAGAAGTGGATGTGCCGAGCTGGAGCCACGTATTATATTTTTTTAAAACATATTTATTGTCCTTATATTAATTATGTTAACTAGATGTTATAATTGATAACAAATTAATGATAAAAAAAGTGATGTATGCATCAATAGACAGTAGGGGTCAAACATGTTTGAGACTAGAATGAAAAATGCTGGGGTCAGAATGATAGTCTTTTCTATTTATTAACATTGAACTTGCAAGTCATGAGCTCCAAATTGTGTGTGATTGATGAACCAAAAACTAAAACTATGTCCCTTTTTTATACACAGGATGAGCTCAGCCAGGAGGAGGGTCTGGAAAGCGGCAGCCAGGAGGAGGCTGTGCTCAGTGGCAGCCAGGAGGAGGCCGTGCCCAGTGGCAGCCAGGAGGAGGCTGTGCCCAGTGGCAGCCAGGAGGAGGGCGGGCCCAGTGGCAGCCAGGAAGTCAGCGAGCCCAGTAGGAGCCTCACCCAATCTCAGATGCCTCCCCTCTGCCAAAAGGCCCAGGAAGGGGACAATGATGGAGGAGGCAGCACTGGGCTCATTAAGGAAGCAAGCGATGTCCTCAGGAGCCACCCTGGCGCTGAAGAGGCCGATTGCTGCTATCTAGCAAATAGATTGCTAAAAATTGGAGGAGGGCCAACGCCTCCTCTGTGAGGGAATTATTGTTGAGGCCCTTCAGAAGAGGTTGAGGGGTCAGCTGGCTGAGAACAGCCATGTATATGAGCAAGTCCATCCTCCTCCTCCTCCTCCTCTTCCTGCCACAAGTCCACCTCCAGAGGCACAGCCTCCAAGGAAGGGTGCAGGGAAGGGTGTAGGGGAGACTGCAGCAAAGAGAAGAAAGTGATGACCAGGGTTCAGTCTGGTATGACAGAAGACACAGGCTGGTGTAGTACCACAGACTGGGGACAGATATGTCATCTGTTACTGGTCCTAATCTCTGGGATTCCCATACCAGATTGTGCTCCAAATTATATGGACTCCTCAAGCTAACAATTTTCTTTTCCCGAGACTTGATGTGTGCCTTGGGGGCCAAAAGGCTTTGCAAATTCCAAAATTTTCTCCAGCGTTGCCTTCCTCTTTATTTTGTTACCCAGAATAAATGGAGATTTTATTTTCTGAAAATACTTGCCTATGAGTTTTTATTCAAATAGGACAGTTTGTTTGTGAGTAGGCAGGTACATTTATAAAAGACAATGTCAAACTAACAAGGGACACCAACCTTCTCGAGGTTAATAAAAAATACAAGATAATAATAATAATAATGTTATTGTGGTAACACAAAAAAAATTATATAAACATTATAATGGAGATCGGGCTTTAAAAAAATACATTATTATTCATGAGATCAGAGAAATAATGAAGAAATAAGTTTGTGAGAACTCTGTGTGAATATGAGCAGCAAAACAACTTCATTATTCTAGCATTATAAAGAACAAAAGAATGCGCTGCATCAAAAGATCACAGAATTTGCTGTGTGAGGAATGTGCTAGCTCCATTACGAACCCTAGTTTTACCACACCGAGTGCTTCTGTCTCATACTTTTTCAGAGCATCGTTGTTTTAGATTAGTCGGAACAGCATACAGACGAGCAGTTTTCCCGATAGGAACTGGTTCCATTGGAAATATTTGGAACATGTTCTATTTCTAGGCCCATCAGAATTTGAGACTTAAAACGTCTGATGGGTCATATACATGATCGGAATATACGTGAAAATCTCCCGTCTGACTTTTTCTGACGGACATTCCACTCGTGTGTACGCGGCATCACAGGTTCACTTTACAGGAAGGAATCCGAGTAGTTAGTACTTAGCATTCAAATGCATTTCACCTACTCCCCAATCCACTGCCAGACCACAATTTTTGTATCTGTGATGCAGGGCTATGCATGTCTCCCAACTCTGCTACATGAATGCATGGTGACTGCCTCTCGGGCAATGGACACTGCACTGTACTAAGGCAAAGGGAGTGTTGCACAATTTCCTATTCCTGGGTGGCTTGGTAAGGATTTAGATAAGAGGAGGTCATCAGAAATATCAATACTAGCGGCTTAAGATGAGACTGCCAGTTGAGAGTGCAAGTATTGGCAGCTCTCTATAATGCAATTAGATACAAAAAACTTACATTAGTAAAGTTTTTGCCAATAGTTTGTGGTACACTCGCTTGGGTCTTTTAAGAAACTGACCAAGAAGAAAAGAGATTCCCCTTCACTTTCTGTTCTTTGGACAACCTTTTACTGGGAAGCAGGGCAGGTGCCAGCAAAGGACCCCCAGATGATGCCTGTTTAGGAGAAAATCGTCGGGAAGGGCTTGCTGATGCCACTGCGTTGCCAGATTTTAACTTTATGCTTTCATTTGTCTTCACACATGTTTTTTAATTAAATGTTTTTAAGACGGTATCACACTACAAGGCTATACTATACTGGGAAGAACTACCGTCCTTTAGCTATCCTATATGGTGGATATCCACAGCATCCATTCCGGGTCACATGCCTAGTTGGGTCCAAAGTATCTGGTAAGCCTCTCTCCATATGGTGGTGGATTTCTGCAGTCAACTCACACAAGCCACTTCATTATTTCAAGACATTTCACGGTCTCACTTATTTTGGATTTTGATGTTTTATGGACTATAATATGTCTACTAAAGCCCCATACACATTATCAGATTTTCTGCTGATTTTTTCCTTCAGATTTACAAAAACCATATAATATGAGGTCAAACCTTAGGAGTTTCAATTTGTATGCAGGCAGGCCCTTGCACTACATGGATTTGGAAAATCTGAAGGAAAAAATCAGCAGAAAATCTGATAGTGTGTATGGGGCTTTAGTTAGACTCATGTGTTTATATGATTTATATTGCACTGTTGTTTTTGATTTTTATATTTGTACAGTGGGGATACACATGGTTTATTGCACAACTTTATTAGATATATACTTTTATGATATAATACGTGATGCAAGTTGCTTTATATCATACATACTGATCACTATTGATTTATTACAATCCATTTGCCACTTTGGATTGTCACTTTTGTGTTGACTTGAATATTATTATTCATTGTCTTTAGCGCCACACTATACTTATATTACAGGTGCCAGCAATAGGCAGGTCAGGCAGCTGCCTAGAGTGGCAGGGTAGGGGGGCGGCAAAAACTGGATTCCAGCCACTCACTGGAGGTTCAGATTCAAATACCTGTCCCTTCAGCAGGCAAATGAAAACTTCCAACCTGCGCCCCAAAGAAGAGAGGGCACAGCATGGAAGCTTTAGTTTGCCTGCGGGGAACAGGGTGCAGAGCCATGGAAGAGATTCTGGTGAGCAGTGAGTGGCCAGGCTGCAGAAGAGGGGCGGGGATTGCCAACCACAGCTCTCTCCGTTCTGTCTGCTCTCTGCTGTCTCCATCTGTCCTCAGTGTGTGTGCGTGGGAACTGATCACATATCACCGATCTACTGAGGATACTGGACTGCTCAGGAGCGCACCGTACACAGAACGCTTTGCTGAAAGTTTATGGAGAGTGATCAGTGCTGTGCAACATGTAGAAGTGGAGTATTCTGTAGTGTGTAACTGATCAGTGTTCTGCAATGTATAGGTGATCTGTGTTCTGCAACATGCGGAGGTGCAGTGTTTTACAGGGTGTAGATGATTGATGTTCTCCAACAAGTAGAGGTTGAGTGCTCTGCAATGTGTAAATGATCTGTTTTCTGTAGGGTATAGATAGATGACTAGCCTACCCTACTCTAGCCTGTCTATTTACCACCTTAGCCTGTCCATTTACCACCCTAGCCTGTCCATTTACCACCCTAGCCTGTCCATTTACCACCCTAGCCTGTCCATTTATCACCCTAGCCTGTCCATTTACCACCCTAGCCTGTCCATTTATCACCCTAGCCTGTCCATTTACCACCCTAGCCTGTCCATTTACCACCCTAGCCTGTCCATATACTACCCTAGCCTGTCCATATACATGCAAACCATGGCTGGCGCGAGAAAGGGAGCCGGTGCCACCACCAGCAAGGCTCCATAAAAATCTCCACCCCTGCCACCTCCACTGTATACATGGGCAGGGCAAAGAGGGTGGGGTCAGGGGCGGAGCCAAGAGGAGCAGCAAAATCAGGATTGTCAAGGATCTTTGTACCAGCCCTGCTGAGAAGTGAGGGAAACTCTACAACAGGGAAACAGACAACAATAAAAAACTGACAGCAGAGATTCTTGCACTAAAAAATAAATAAATAAATAAAAAATAAAAGTGTCATTGTTCCCCTGAAGGGAAAACCTTTGTACCACACAGGAAGTGAAAAAGTCTCTCTGAAGAAGCCTCCAACTGCAGTATAACCTGACAGGAGTTCTAATACCCCATTCTGTCCAAAGCAAAAAAATAAAAAAGATAGGTACACTTTTATGCACCTTGCATTAATGTTTCTTGCCATGCACTTTACATGCATTATGTATTTGCAGGACCCATTAATGTGGCTTGAAAGGAGAAATGCAAACTTGCACACCAAAATGCAGCACACTGTATTCTATGTAAGCAAATGAAAAGAACACAATATGTTTAGTGATAATAAGCACATAAAATGTTTCCATCTGATATTGGAGGTCAAAAGCCACAGAGAGAGTAAATGGCTGTTCCTTATTCTATAAACCCTTAGAGATTGGAACCTAACACAATACAGGAAAAGAGCAGGAACAAAAAAAAAAAAGCAGACAGTAAAGTAAAAACACATACAAAGAGCAGAGGAAGATGGAAAGCAAGTGGAGTGTACGTATAAAACGAAGAATGTGTGCAAATATGGGTAGTGATGTCACAGAGCTCAGCTATTTCGTTCAGCCGACCAACTGAAGGATAAAAATGGGACCGATTTCCCTTTCTACAAATTTGAGATGGATGGAAGTGGTGGCTGGTGCTCCATATTTTTTGGGGGGGGGGGGGGGTGGCAAACAAACCACCCGACCCCCCGTTCGTCAGTCAGTCAAACCCCCCCTGTTTGGTTGGTCAAACCTCCTACCCTGCCCCATCACTCAGTCGATAGGCGCACAAACCCCTCCCATCCTTCGCCGGTCCGCCCACCAGCCCCGCAGTTACCCCATTTAGGTCCCGTGCAACCCGGTGGCTTTCCCCTGATTCTCCTCCTTCTTGATTGTCTGGGAGAAGAAGCAGGAAGACAATAGCCAATATTAAGCACTTAATGACATATATACTGTGGTAGGGTGGCCCTATTACACGAGATACTGTGGCCACAACAGGAGAGCCAATGTGCATGTCCACCCGCTGCTATGTCCGCTGGCCACCCGCGACCGCTCTTCAGAGAGGCAGAACGGGGATCTGCCAATGTAAACAAATGCTTTGTAAAAGTGTAGCGCTTCTCAAAGAATTTTAAACACCAAACATAATAATACCTTCCTTATAAGTGCAAAATTATATGAATGTGTTCAGTAGAAAATCTCACTGTGGAAAAGTGTATATAACACATAAATTGCTACATAAATATTATTGACTTATATAAATATGTATTCGTGACTCAAAAAGTGGGAGAAAAAACAATTCTAAAAAATGATATTCCAGGAAACAAAGAAGGAGGGAAAACACCGTCCCAATAACACAGTTCAGAGTCCTTCCAAGATCCACAGGTGTGCAGGAAATATGTTACACCTCCTTTCAAAAACACTCGTGCAATAACCACGTGAAGATTCCCGTCACCAGGCGAATTGAACGTTTACCGGAATGATTGGATCCTCACAAATTTACATTTGGGGGATCATACAGACTTTTGCAACAATATGCAGATCCACACAGCAACCAGATATCAAGGAGGGCCTCGAATATAAACAATCACTTCATATGTTGAAAGGTGATTTTAGCTCCAGCCAGATATATCCATAGGGGTGTTTAAATGCATATGAAGAGAAAACAGGGACCAAAAATAGTGTAATTCCGTTTTTTATAGAAAAATAGAAAATAAAAGTACAAAACTCACATGTGTACAGTAGTTTAAGCGCTTAGCAAGGTAAAACACAATTGCAGTAGAGTCCCGACGCGTTTCGTCATAGAAGACATCATGATGTCTTCTATGACGAAACGCGTCGGGACTCTACTGCAATTGTGTTTTACCTTGCTAAGCGCTTAAACTACTGTACACATGTGAGTTTTGTACTTTTATTTTCTATTTTTCTATAAAAAACAGAATTACACCATTTTTGGTCCCTGTTTTCTCTTCATATGCATTTAAACACCCTTATGGATATATCTGGCTGGAGCTAAAATCACCTTTCAACATATGAAGTGATTGTTTATATTCAAGGCCCTCCTTGATATCTGGTTGCTGTGTGGATCTGCATATTGTTGCAAAAGTCTGTATGATCCCCCAAATGTAAATTTGTGAGGATCCAATCATTCCGGTAAGCGTTCAATTCGCCTGGTGACGGGAATCTTCGCGTGGTTATTGCACGAGTGTTTTTGAAAGGAGGTGTAACATATTTCCTGCACACCTGTGGATCTTGGAAGGATATTTCACACAAAGGACTCTGAACTGTGTTATTGGGACGGTGTTTTCCCTCCTTCTTTGTTTCCTGGAATATCATTTTTTAGAATTGTTTTTTCTCCCACTTTTTGAGTCACGAATACATATTTATATAAGTCAATAATATTTATGTAGCAATTTATGTGTTATATACACTTTTCCACAGTGAGATTTTCTACTGAACACATTCATATAATTTTGCACTTATAAGGAAGGTATTATTATGTTTGGTGTTTAAAATTCTTTGAGAAGCGCTACACTTTTACAAAGCATTTGTTTACCTTTCACTCGATACCCCAGTGATGTGTTAGCAGCTCTCTTACGTGTTTCACACATTCTATATATATTTTCTTCTTAGAATAGCGCAGTGTTTCGTTACAAACATGCCAATGTAAACAAATCAGATCTCCATTCTGACAGGAGAATACAGTGAGGTTGTCTGTTCCTAGTAATCAGGAACAGTGATCTCTCTGTACTCCCAGTCAGTCCACTCCCCCAACAGTTAGAAATACCTCCCTTGGATACACTTAACCCCTTGACCGCCCCCTAGTGTTAAACCCTTCCCTGCCAGTGTCATTTATACAGTGATCAGTGGACATACGCTTCAATCAATATACCCTTAATGCTGTCTCAGCTGTCTCAGCCGCTCTGTGGGCTCTCCCGGCCGGTAGGAAGATGATATTGTGGTGGTGAGCTGGAGAAAGGCTTGGAACACTTCCTGGATTGCAGTGCTAGAGGGGATGACCTCACAGGCTTGATCACAACATGTTTCACCCTGGAGGTGGGAGGAATGCTCGCTCCTTTTTCGAGCTTGAAAAAAATCAAGCCTGTGAGGTTATCCCCTCTAGCACTGCAATCCAAGAAGTGTTCTAAGCCTAAGCCTTTCTCCAGCTCCCCACCACCATACCATCTTCCTGCCAGCTGGGGGAGCGGGTGAGAGAGCTGAGACAGCATACCTTCTACTGACCAGTTTGATGGATGCCCCACAGAGTGTTTACCCACAGATGCAGCCTTCCTTGTTTACCTAGATGTAAGTTACTATGTGTTTTTATTAATACACACTTTACAGTCTAACTCAGAGGCGCCTGCATTTGTTTTTCTTACTTATATAGCGCTGTCAACTTATGCAGCCCTCTACATATTTTATATATATATATATATATATATATATTGTACACTCACTGTTGGGAACATAACATGATGCACCAGATATCATCTGAGGAGTGTGCAAGGTTTGCTCTTGAATAGCTAACTGCTAAAGGTCCTTTAAGTATTACTGGGTATCAGCCCAGATTGAGAAATCCATTTCATCACATTTTGAGAGATGCTTCAGAGTTGTGGTCACATAGCTGACATACTCTTGCCTGTAATTGATATAATTTTGGTCTAGAATCTTCAGCCTTATCCAACCTTTATTCCCATATTATTTACAGTATTTGTAAAGACTTTTAAATAGCCCTTCTACACTCCCCATCCCAGTTATTACAAATTCCCAACAACAGCTTTAGAAGAGACAAGAAAATATGTTTTGTTTTATCGTGGCTTCACAGACTCACCAGAGGTAAAGAAACCTAAGGTGGCCCTACAAGAAGCTTTAACACATATGCGTGCATTGCTTTATAATGAGAAATTTCTTGTATCCTCACTGACTTACAAATAAAAATCCTCTGTATCTGTAAACCCTGGCTTGGATATGTATTCCCTACCTTGAATCCATCTAGCCTCAGTTTCCTATGGTCATTTTGCCTTTCTCCTTGTTCTGGGCTTGGGGGGTTCTAGGAGCACCCTACTCGCTCTAACATTTTCTTTTCCTCTATTCATTCCCTTAGCCACCCCTTTCCCACTCCCTCCCTCCCCCATCACCCTTACGTTCACTTCCCCCTGTTGCTATCATTGGTCTCGTATTCGCACTAAAGTTTGCATGTGGGTCATGGAATGTGAGCCATGTATTTAGATATAGCATCCTCTCGTGTGTGTTAGAAGTTAGATTAGGAAAAATATAGTTTGGCTCAGGGCTAAGCCTGAGCCATGGAATCTGGGTCATGATTTATTAAAGTTTATGGCTGGGTGACTAATCCTGGCAGCTCTCTGATGCCTCCCCCTGGTCTAGAGGGTTGGAGAATTTTCTAGAATTAGAGTGTGGAGGTTAGGAAGAGCTGTCTTGAACATTTATGGAGTTTAACCAATCCTCAGAGGTTAGCTGGCAGGGGGCTGAGACCATTCCATGAATAGAAATGAGCCATGCTAGCAGGGACAGTCAGGTGCAAGATGGAGATACAATGTAGAGGAGGCTGACGGTGGCCCTCAGGAGTACCCCCTAGTCTGGGGGGGGGGGGGGAGTGCTGCCTTTGGCCTGGGGCTCAAGTGCTGGAAGGATCCCGCCAAAACACAAGGGCAGAAGTCTTTCCTGGAGGCACGGGAGCAAGTGAGGGTGAGTACAACACTGTGGGGACTAATAAAGGGGGGGGGACTGCCACATGTAGCCAGTCTCCCTCGAAGAGAGTGGTGTGCTTAAGTCTTCAGCTTTTCCCTAGAGATCTTCTGAGAGTCAGTCAGGTGGGCTGGTGAAGAGTCAGCCGTGTGGGCTGGTGAGAAGTCAGCCAGGTGGGCTAATGAAGAGAGAGAGACAGCTAGGAGGGATGGTGAAAGGGACAGCTGCAGCCATTGTGGGTTGGCAGTGCCTGAAGAGATGGTGCTGGGATCAGTACCCACCGAGGAGAAGTTACAAGCCGTTTCACTGCAACTGTGCTACACAAAAGGGGCTACGAGTTGCTGCCTGTAATAGGCCAATTCTTCAAATATATTAATAGTAAAAAGGTCAAGTCTGAGCATGTAGGCCCTTTACAAAACAATCTAGAGTTGGTGACTGGGGACAAAGAGAAGGCTAATTTATTAAACACTTTCTTCAGCTCTGTGTACACAAAAGAGCATGGGGGAGCGCATGTCCATAATGGGGGTGATAGTGACACAGCCCCAAATGATCCACAATGGCTCAAAAGTGATATGGTCCAGAAATACTTAGACAGAATAAAGGTGGATAAAGCACCTGGCCCTGATGGCATCCACCCACGGATCCTAAAAGAATTGAGCTCTGTAATTTCAGAGCCATTGTATCTAATTTTTAGGGACTCATTAATGACGGGAATAGTCCCACTGGATTGGCGCAGGGCGAACGTGGTGCCTATATTTAAAAAGGGATCAAAGTCTTTACCAAGTAACTATAGACCTGTTAGCTTAACTTCTATAGCTGGGAAGATACTGGAGCGTTTAATAAAAGACCACATCGACGAGTTCTTGCTGAACAAAAACACTTTAAGCAACAGACAACATGGATTCATGAAAGACAGAAGTTGTCAGACAAATCTGATTTCTTTTTATGAGGAGGTAAGTAAAACCTTGGACAGAGGGGTGGCGGTGGACGTGGTATACTTGGATTTTGCAAAAGCATTCGATACAGTTCCCCACACACGGCTCATGTGTAAGGTAAAGTCTACTGGTTTGGAAATATCAGTTTGTAAATGGATAGAAAATTGGCTAGAAGACAGAATTCAGAGAGTAGTGGTTAATGACTCTTACTCTGAATGGTCTAAGGTTATCAGTGGTGTACCCCAAGGTTCAGTGTTGGGATCCTTACTTTTTAACATCTTTATAAATGATATTGGGTCTGGGATCAAAAGTAATATTTCTGTCTTTGCAGATGACACCAAGATATGCAGTGGAATAACGTCTTTACAGGATGTCTCCAATTTACAAGCCGACCTCAATACACTGTCTAATTGGGCGACTATGTGGCAGATGAGGTTTAATGTTGATAAATGTAAAGTTATGCACTTGGGGCCTAAGAATATGCATGCATCATACATACTAGGGGGAGTACAACTGGGGGAATCCATAGTGGAGAAGGATCTGGGGGTTTTGGTAGACCATAAGCTCAATAACAACATGCAATGCCAAGCTGCTGTTTGCAAAGCGAGCAAAGTCCTTTCTTGTATTAAGAGAGGTATGGACTCCAGAGAAAGAGATATAATTTTGCCCCTGTTCAAATCATTAGTAAGACCTCATCTGGAATATGCCGTTCAGTTTTGGGCACCAGTTCTCAAAAAGGATATCGGGGAACTGGAGAAAGTGCAGAGAAGGGCAACCAAACTGATAAGAGGCATGGAGGAACTCAGCTATGAGGAGAGATTAGAGGAACTAAATTTATTCACTCTTGAGAAGAGGAGATTAAGGGGGGATATGATCAACATGTTCAAATACATTAGGGGTCCATATAGTGAACTTGGTGTTGAGTTGTTCTCTGTACGGTCAACCCAGAGGACACGGGGGCACTCTTTACGTCTAGAGGAAAAGAGATTTCATCTTCAAGTACGGAAAGGTTTCTTCACAGTTAGAGCTGTGAAAATGTGGAATAGACTCCCGCCAGAGGTGGTTCTGGCCAGTTCAGTAGATTGCTTTAAGAAAGGCTTGGATACTTTCCTGATGGTACATAATATAACTAGGTACTAACATAGGTAAAGTTGATCCAGGGAAAATCCGATCGCCTATTGGGGGATCAGGAAGGAATTTTTTTCCCCTGCTGTAGCAAATTGGAGCATGCTCTGCTGGTTTTTTTTTCCACCTTCCTCTGGATCAATTGTGGGCATAAAATTGGGTATCTGGATTGTACGATTATTTTTTATTTTATTTATTTGTTTTTAGGGTTGAACTGGATGGACTTGTGTCTTTTTTCAACCTGACTAACTATGTAACTATGTAACTATGTAACTATGTAACTATGTAATTACTAATCTGACAGAGAGCCTGTCAGATAAATCAGAGTGATTCAGCTGGAGCAAGCAAGTGAATGTGCAGGATGATATATATATAGGTGTGTATAGGAAGCTGTCCCTGAAGTTTTATTGAAGTCAAGTGGGCATCCCGTAATCTCCCATCCCTATCCAAGTTATTGACCCGATAAAAAAACAAAAAACAAAGTCACGGACTGTTTTCTGACTCTGGTTGCTTGTGAAAATTTGGTGTGCCTGGCTGCGCAGGAGTGGAGGATTCAAGTTCATCATCAGTCCCTACCAGTGAATATCTGGTGATCCCACACGTTAGCAACATAATCCGGGTGTGGTGTGCAATGTTTTCAGGAGAGAGAAAAAAAAATAGAGTCTTATTTTTTTTTTCTCTCCTGAGGACATTGCACACCACACCCGGATTATGTTGCTAACATTTGGGATCACCAGATATTCACTAGAACTGTCACCTGCATTTATAATTACTATGACACGGAGACCCATATTCCTTTGGGGGTTTGCATGTGTGTGCCACTGCCACAGCTCCCAGGACAGACACATCCCTGGTAGCCCTTATTTTGCAATGCCGCATGCTGAATCTGGAAATGACTTATATGCACCTTGCATCCGCTCCTGAAAAAGTGGAGTGAATTCCACGAAACGCATGTGTCAACACTTTTTTTTAGATGCAATATAATCATGCGTTTATAGTTTAGATTATTATGAACTCTCTGCAATCATTAATGATTTTAAAATATATTATATGGCTTCCAAACCAGTTTACAATAATTTTACTTTATACTGCAATGTGTTATTCATGACATCTGTGTATATAGATAAATTATAATGAAAATGTGCCATCATGATATCTGTATGTATATTAAAGTATGTCTTATCATGCATTTAACCACTTTACCATGTGTCTTGTGCTTCATTTAAAGTCCCACACTTTTTCCTTTAAATTTCAGATTTAGGAATGGAGGCATATGACTACAGTATGTCATGGGCCTCATTTAAAGTCCCAAAACCCCTCATATACCCACTTTGCTATAATTCTATATCAGACAAAGTTCAGACTGTTTGTGCCCAAGTTAAGCAATGTCTATAAGGACACCCATACCGTATATACTCGAGTATAGGCCGACCCGAATATAAGCCGAGGCCCCCAATTTACCCCCAAAAAAACTGGCAAACTTATTGACTCGTGTATAAGCCGAGGGTGAGACATGCCTGTCCATCCCTGTGTGTGTGTCCGTCCATCCCTGTGTGTCCGTCCATCCCTGTGTGTCCGTCCATCCCTGTGTGTCCGTCCATCCCTGTGTGTCCGTCCATCCATCCCTGTGTGTGTGTGTGTCCATCCATCCATCCATCCCTGTGTGTGTGTGTCTCCATCCATCCATCCATCCATCCCTGTGTGTGTGTGTCTCCATCCATCCATCCATCCATCCCTGTGTGTGTGTGTCTCCATCCATCCATCCATCCCTGTGTGTGTCTCCATCCATCCGTGTGTGTGTGTGTGTGTGTGTGTGTGTGTGTGTGTGTGTGTGTGTGTGTGTGTGTGTGTGTATGTGTGTGTGTGTATGTGTATGTGTATGTGTGTGTGTGTGTGTGTGTGTGTGTGTGTCCAGCCTACCTTTGTCCCGAGCCTCCTAATAACCAGCAATTTGTTTCATGGAGTTGGGCTTTAAAGGGACTACAGATCCCTATTTGGGATGATCCTACTTTCTTTATGGTGTTATGATGCCCTATAGGGTGAGCCATAGTGCCGGTGAAGAATAATGAATCTTTATGTACACAGGGTTATGGAAGGCATTCGAGGGCACAATAAACACATGTAATCAGGGATTGTTCTGGCCAGAATTATCTGCTGATAAGAGCAAGCAGCCGCATTCTGTAGGCATATGAATTATTAATGTTCCTCTGAAACTCTCTGGCTTGTTCTGAAAAGATCATTTCTTTGTGAGCAAAGGACTGAAAAACACACAGCACACAAGGAAGGGGGGATTTACCTTGCCTCCTTGCCTCCGTCCCGTGCCGTGTCGTGCCTTGCCTTGCCTTGCCCCCGTCCCGTCCCGTCCCGTGCCCTCTTCGTCGGCGGCCATTGTAAAATTCAAAATCTGCGCCGCCGCCTTCGCCTGTGATAGGCGGAACACTGAATTTCCCAGCAGCCTGTGTTCCGCCTATCACAGACGTCGTATCATCCTCGTCCGTAGTACGAGGATGATACGATGTCCGTGATAGGCGGAACACAGGCTGCTGGGAAATTCAGTGTTCCGCCTATCACAGGCGAAGGCGGAGCCGGAGGCGCGGCTTTTGAATAGAATGGCCGCTGTCTGTCTGCTCGACACGCTGTTCGAGCGGGCAGACAGCGATGACTCGAGTATAAGCCGAGGGGGGCACTTTCAGCCTCAAAAAAGAGGCTGAAAATCTCGGCTTATACTCGAGTATATACGGTAATTAGTCAGCCATCTAAAAATTAATTATTAGCTAGCATCTGCCATATCTTACAGCTCAAATACTTATGACTTTTGCCTGCTGTGTACATTTAATCTACTATAAAATAACTAATTAAAATAATTGTATGATATTTATATTCATAGTTTATCTCAAATTTCACATTTAAGCTTGAAAGACTAAAACACTGCTTTGTGCTTGTATGCTTAAAACTTCCATCTATTTTCTTTTTGTTTCCTGCAGTCTTAGTAAAGACAAAAAAAACTATAATTAAGCCTGCTGTAATTATAATTTACACAGCTGCTACTGTAAGCCATTTGATATGATCAACACAGAACTTGATAGTTCAATTGTTAATATAATGTAATGCAAAATGATGGAGTGCTAGAAATGGGTGGGTTAAATACAGCCATTATCAGGTTTTGTGCCACAGCTGTGTATGCCTAACATGCTCTGCCCAGCCACGTAAAGCTTTTAATCTTATTTTTTATTCTTTTAAAGAGACCTTTTAAACATATTCACTGAGAAAGCTCTCCAGAAGAATGCAGAAAGGTAAGATAACTTAATACATATGATGACAAAAGCAAACAAAGAGCTGGAACAGAAAAATGAAATCGCTACCAATGTGAATCAGTGGTAAGACAATGCGTGGCTGATTTGCCTGGCATTAGATAACCCTCCGTTGAATGAACCAGAGAGCAGAACAAGAAGTATATTATTTTCATTTGTGTGCTCATAATGACATTAAACATATTAGTAGGATAGTTTTTCATATGCTATACAAAATGGATAATGATGAAATTAAAGCAGAGAGGATCTATTTTACAGTGAGCTCTGGCATAAAGAATGATTGTCCTGTGTTTTTATTCAGATTTTAATATTAAAAAGGCAAAGCACAAAGTGCTACTTATGAGTTCATCCCATGAATAAAAGCAATGGAGCCTGTTTTCTTTTATTAATTTTTAAGGTTTTTAATAAAATGCTAGTCTGTGCTTGTAACAGAAGAGTTGAAAAGTATGTAAGTCAAGGAAAGGCAATAATAAATGTACCTGACAGTAAACCTATATTAAGCATGGAAAAAACAAAAAAATTGGATTGATTTAAAGCAAACTTGTGCTTTGCTCACTTAGGGCAAAGCAACAGGTTTCCATTATGCTCTAAACCCCAGTAGTATATACTCTCTCTCTATATATATCTATATATATATATATATATATATATATATATATATATATATATATATATATATACCGTGGTGTGAAAAAGTGTTTGCCCCCTTCCTCATTTCCTGTTCCTTTGCATGTTTGTCACACTTAAGTGTTTCGGAACATCAAACCAATTTAAACAATAGTCAAGGACAACACAAGTAAACACAAAATGCAATTTGTAAATGAAGGTGTTTATTATTAAAGGTGAAAAAAAATCAAAACCATCATGGCCCTGTGTGAAAAAGTGATTGCCCCCCTTGTTTAAAAATACTATAACTGTGGTTGTCCACACCTGAGTTCAATTTCTCTAGCCACACCCAGGCCTGATTATTGCCACACCTGTTCACAATCAAGGCATCACTTAAATAGGAGCTGCTTGACACAGTAAGGTCCACCAGAAGATCCTTAAAAGCTACACATCATGCCGAGACCCAAAGAAATTCAGGAACAATTGAGAAAGAAAGTAATTGATATCTATCAGTCTGGAAAGGGTTATAAAGCCATTTCCAAAGCTTTGGGAATCCAGCGAACCACAGTGAGAGCCATTATCCACAAATGGCAAAGACATGGAACAGTGGTGAACCTTCCCAGGAGTGGCCGGCCGCCCAAAATTACACCAAGAGCGCAGCGACGACTCATCCAAGAGGTCACAAAAGACCCCACAACAACGTCCAAGGAACTGCAGGCCTCACTTGCCTCAGTTAAGGTCAGCGTTCATGCCTCCACCATCAGGAAAAGACTGGGCAAAAATGGCCTGCATGGCAGAGTTCCAAGGAGAAAACCACTGCTGAGCAAAAAGAACATCAAAGCTCGTCTCAATTTCTCCACAACACATCTTGATGATCCCCAAGACTTTTGGGACAACATTCTGTGGACCGATGAGACAAAAGTGGAACTCTTTGGAAGGTGTGTGTCCAAGTATATCTGGCGTAGAAGGAACACTGCATTTCATAAAAAGAACATTATACCAACAGTAAAATATGGTGGTGGTAGTGTGATGGTCTGGGGCTGTTTTGCTGCTTCAGGACCTGGAAGACTTGCCGTGATAAAAGGAACTATGAATTCTGCTGTCTACCAAGAGATCCTGAAGGAGAATGTCCGACCATCTGTTCGTGTACTCAAGCTGAAACTAACTTGGGTTCTGCAGCAGGACAATGATCCTAAACACACCAGCAAGTCCACCACCGAATGGCTGAAGAAAAACAAAATGAAGACTTTGGAGTGGCATAGCCAAAGTCCTGACCTGAATCCTATTGAGATGTTGTGGTATGACCTTAAAAAGGCTGTTCATGCTCGAAAATCCTCTAATGTAACTGAATTAGGACAATTCTGCAAAGATGAGTGGGCCAAAATTCCTCCAGGACGCTGTAAAAGCCTCATTGCACGTTATCGCAAACGCTTGGTTGCAGTTGTTGCTGCTAAGGGTGGCCCAACCAGTTATTAGGTTTAGGGGGCAATCACTTTTTCACACAGGGCCATGATGGTTTGGATTTTTTTTCACCTTTAATAATAAACACCTTCATTTACAAATTGCATTTTGTGTTTACTTGTGTTGTCCTTGACTATTGTTTAAATTGGTTTGATGTTCCGAAACACTTAAGTGTGACAAACATGCAAAGGAACAGGAAATGAGGAAGGGGGCAAACACTTTTTCACACCACTGTATAGTATATATAGTATTTCCTTCCTTCATGCACCCTCTGATCTGTTAAGTGTAGGAGCCAAGGGCAATACTTGTTACTTTCAGGTATAGAAGAGTATGTGATTTCCTTCATGTGACTTCTGGGAAAATCAGTAAACCAATCATATACACACGTATTTAAGGGGGTGTTCCATACGCCAGTCGTTTACAGAAAAGCACAGTGCTGGAGATTAAAAAGTAAAGGTAATTTTTAATGTCATTCAATTACAATATGGCTTAAATAGCAATAGTATACTGTATGCTATATATTTTATTATTTACTATTTTTCTCCCATGAAAGTGGGGTTACCCTTAAAACAAAGCCCTTGCTTTGCCCTGCATGCCTATAGCCCAGATTCACTTTAAAGATCAACATTTGAGGGCCTTGATATTGCCCACTTTTAGAATAGAAAGTAAGGCTAATCATCAACCTGTAAACCTGAACTCCTAGTGAAAAGCATGATCCAGGATCACATTGTAGTATCACACTGAAAGCATGTTGACACTGTTTAAAATTAGATGCCTGATGCTATAACACTGCCTTGGCAATATGCTGCTTTCGATTATTTGACTACTAAGTAATCACAAAGAGGATGGTTTATTAACCACTTCCCACCCGGCCAATGTACATATACGGCCGGGTGGGAGCCGCCTCCTTCTGACTGGACATTCAGGAACATCCTTCAGAAGGATGGAGAAAGCGCGCGCGAGTGCCCGCGCAGAGGCGCGATCCCGATGTGCTCGTGTCACCCGGACACGGCGCATCTCGGATCGGCAGGAGGGCTCTGTGATTGGCCCTCCTGATCACATGACGGCCGTGTCCAATCACGGCCATCATGTGATGTAAACAAACAGCCGATTGCTAGGCAATCGGCTCTCCTCTCCTCACACGGAAGTCGTCGCTGAGGAGAGGAGAGCAGATTGCTGCAGCCGGCTGGTGATCAGTGAGTATGAGCTGTTTTTACAGCTTTTTACTAACTGATCACCAGTCTAGTATAAACCTACAGTGTAAACACACATGTCACCACAATACACATGTCACCACACATGTCCCCAAAACACACATGTCCCCAAATAATAAAAAGACATGTCCCCAAATAAAAAAACACATGTCCCCCACATATGTCCCACTAAAATCACATGTTCCAATGATTATCTGCACACATATGTACGTGATCACTTGCACACATATGTACATGATCATTTGCGTACATATTTCTGTGATCACACAAACCAATTATTATACACTTAACGGAATTTTTTTTACCAAAAACATGTAGCAGAATACATTTTGGCTTAAATTTATGACAAAATTTGATTTTATTGGATTTCTTTTAAAATAGAAAAAAGAAAATATTGTTTTTTTTTCCAAATTTCCATATTTTTGCGGTTATATCGCAAAAAATAAAAAATGGAGTCGTGAATAAATACCACCAAAATAAAGCTCTATTTGTGCGAACAAAATGATAAAAATTGAATTTGGTTACAGTGTAGCATGACCGCACAATTGTCATTGAAAGTGCGAGAGCGATGAAAACTGAAAATTGGGCTGGGAAGGAAGGGGGCGAAAGTGCCCTGTATTGTAGTAGTTAAAGGAGTAGACATTCACTTTGCAATCTGAATGTTCAGTTAGCTTAGCGAATGAGGTAAAGCTGCAACCTGTGTAAAACAGGAATAGAATAAATTAGTCAGAAAGTAAGATTAACATTAAATTGTGCAGAGTATAATTCATAATCTTCTAGGATTATACCCATTAAATTAGTGGATATTATGTCCAACGGGTATGGTAATGCGACCCGTGCTCATCATGTAACATGTCTGCGTTCATTGAGCCTCTGTCCGAAGGCAAATACTGTTTCACAAAATGTGAGCAGGTTGTTTCCTTGGAACCTCATGTCCTGAATTTAAGGCAGCAGCTGGCAACACTGTAAAGCATCGCCAACCAGAAAGCGAGTTTGGACCGTACCCGTTAGGTGCTGGCACCTCTAGAGATACAGAGGTGCAGGCACAAGAGCAGAGAAGTTGGGTGACAGTTAGACAGGGTAGAGGGAAAAACATTAGAGGGGCCAGTCCTGGCACATCCCAATAAATATGCTCTGTTGTGTGATGTTGGGGAGACCAGTCAAGGAGTGGCATTCCCCTAGCTTCCAGGGGAACAACAACTCCAGGTAGGACGTGTGGTAAGGCTAAGGGGAAAGATGAACAGATTCTGATGGTAGGGGATTTAATTATTAGAAGTACAGATAGGGCAATTTGTCACAAAGACCGTGATTGGCAAAAAGTATATTGTTTACTGGGCGCTCGAGTTTGACACATCGCGGATTGGATGGACAAATTGTTAGCTGGGGCTGGGGAAGACTTAGCTGTCATGATACACATTAATACCAATTAAAGAGTTAGAGGAAGGTGGAATGTTCTAAACATTTTTTTTTAAGGACTATACTGAAGAAAAGAACCTCCAAGGTGGTATTCTCAGAAATACTGCCTGTACCTCGAGCCACACCAGAGACAGCAGGAGATTAGAGAAATTAACATGTGATTGAGGAACTGGTGTAGGAAGGAGGGGCTTGGGTTCCTGGAAAACTGGGCAAATTTTTGAGTCAGTTGCCTGCACTTTAGCAGGGAGGGTGTAGCTCTATTGGGGGAGAAGATAGCCAAAAAGTTAGAGGGACTTTTAAACTAGGTGGTGGAAGGGGGGGGGGGATCAGAGAAAGCGATAATGAGCAATGAGCAAGGTTCAGCATACGCTATTGGGAGCATTGGTGGTAGGCTGTCTAAAATACCTAAACACAAGGTAAGTAGGTTGGAAAAACCCAATTGCAACATCATAATGACTAACGAGGAAATAATATGTGACTGGACAAAATTAACAGGCGTGTTTATAAATGCTAAAAGTCTAGCTAATAAAATGGGAGAACTGGAGCTTCTGATATATGAGGAGGATTTAACTTTGTGGCAACTCATTCAGTTTAAAATAGAAATATAAAGCAAAACATTTTTATAAATGATCACATTCCCTCTTTTTTTCAGCTGCATAAGAGTTGGGGGGAGGAGAAGCAACAGCACACTGAGCTTGTCAGTGATTGGCTGTGCAGCAAGGGCGTGTCAAGACAAGTCTGATCATTGGAGGAGAACACACCGAGTTCCCAGCATAGTTAGAGAACCGATCATGACGTGCTCTCCTACTTAGTGTGGTCACCAGGCATATCATATAAAGGAAGCAATCCGAAGAGAACAGGATATTTTATCATACAAGTACATGGTTCAGCAGGCACTTATGAGGAATGTATTGGGGTAACAAAGCTTTAACGGTCTTACAGGAAAGTTTAATGGGTCAGTTGGTGGATGCACCAACAAGAGATAACACATTACTAGATCTACTGATTACAAATAACACAGACTTGATCACAGATGTGGAAATATGGGGCAATGTAAGAAAAAGCAATCACAAGGTAGTTACATTCAGTATAAATCACAAGAAAAAGAAGGAAAAGGGTAGTAAAAGAATGCTGAATTTAACCCCTTCCCAACGTAACAGTAACTATACGCCAGTTCGCCTTTTGACCACTAGGGGACTTGACTCCGGAGCCGATGCATGTTACGATGACTGGTGGGCACCCGTTATCACTCCACACAGAGACAGAACGGAGATCTGTCAATGTAAACAGACAAATCTCTGTGCTGTTAGGGGTGAGGAGAACAATCTGTTGTTCATACTAAGTATGACCAACGATCGCTCTCCTTACCCAGTCAGTCCCCTCCTCCCACAGTTAGAATCATACCCTAGGGAACACAGTTAACCCCTTGATCGCCCCATAGTGTTAACCCCTTCCCTTCCAGTGACATTTACACAGTAATCAGTGCATTTTTATAGTACTGATCGCTGTATAAATGCCAATGGTCCCAAAAATATGTCAAAAGTGTCCAATCTGTCCGCCATAATGTTGCAGTCCCAATAAAAATTGCTGATCACTGCCATTACTAGTAAAAAAAAAAATAATAATAAAAATGCCGTAAATATTTCCCCTATTTTGTAGATGCTATATACGCTTATCGCGATTTTTCTTACTAAAAATATGTAGAAGAATACATATCAGTCTAAACTGAGGAAAAAATTTGCTTTTTTTAAAAAAAAAATGGGGATATTTATTATTGCAAAAAGTACAAAATATTGTAATTTTTTCAAAATGTTGCTATTTTTTTGTTAATAGTACAAAAAATAAAAACCACAGAGATGATCAAATACCACCAAAAGAAAGCTCTATTTGTGGGAAAAAAAAGGATGTCAATTTTGTTTGGTTACAACTTCGCACGACCGTGCAATTGTCAGTTAAATTGACGCAGTGCCGTATTGTAAAGAATGGTCTGGTCATTGAGCAGCCAAATTTTCCAGGGCTGAAGTGGTTAGAAAAAGCAAACTTCTCTAAACTGCTCACCATAATACTAACATGTTAACTACATGTTTAAACGTGATGCAATCCTAGGAACCATGAACACTGAGGAAAAATGGAAGTGCTTTAAGAACATATTAAATGTATTGGCCAGTGTAACAAGACATGTAAGAACACAATCAAGGCAACTAAAATAGGCCACAAAAGGCAAATAGTGGAGGAGAGTAAAAAAAAAAAAAAATCCCAGGAAATGCTTTAAATATATAAGGGATAATTAGGGAAAGTTGGTTACAAAAGACAAAGAGAAGGCATTTGTACTAAATGCATTCTTCTCCAAGACTTTATTGTTAACACATCACAGAATGTACCCTTGTGGCTAACAGAAGCCAGTGTCAAAAAAAGACTTGAAAAACTCAACACAAAAATCACTTACCAGGACCAGATGATGGCTTACACTCGAGAGTCCTTAACCACTACAGCCCGGACCAATAAACACCTTAAGGACCAGAGGTCTTTTTCCAATTTCGCACTGCGCTGCTTTAACTGGTAATTGCGCGGTCATGCAATATTGCACCAAAAAGAAATTTGCGTCCTTTTCTTCCCACAAATAGAGCTTTCTTTTGATGGTATTTGATTGCCTCTGCGATTTTTATTTTTTGCGATATAAATGGAAAAAGAGCGAAAATTTTGAAAAAAAAAAGATATTTTCTTCTTTTTGTTATAAGAAAAATCGAATAAACTAAATTTTAGTCATACATTGAGGGCAAAATTTATTCAGCCACATGTATTTAGTAAAAAAAATGTCAATAAGCGTATATTTTTTGGTTTGCGCAAAAGTTATAGCGTCTACAAACTAGAGTACATTTTCTGGAATTTACACAGCTTTTAATTTATGACTGCCTATCTCATTTCTTGAGGTGCTAAAATAGCAGGGCAGTACAACCCCCCCCCCCCCAAATGACCCCATTTTGGAAAGTAGACACCCCAAGGAAATTACTGATGGGTATGTTGAGCCCATTGAATATTTTTTTTTTGTCCTAAGGGATTGAATAATGACAAAAAATAAATAAAAATTTACAAAAAGTTGTCACTAAATGATATATTGCTCACACATGCCATGGTTATATGTGGAATTGCACCCCAAAATAAATTACGCTACTTCTCCTGAGTATGGGGATACCACGTGTGGGACTTTTTGGGAGTCTAGTAGCGCACGGCACCCCGAAAACCAATCACCACCTTCAGGATTTCTAAGGGTGCAAATTTTTGAATTTACTCCTCACTACCTATCACAGTTTCGAAGGCCATAAAATGCCAAAATAGCACAAAACCCCCCAAAATGACCCCATTTTGGAAAGTAGACACCCCAAGCTATTTACTGAGAGGCATGTTGAGTCCATGGAATATTTTATATTTTGCCACAAGTTGCGGGAATATTACAAACTTTTTTTTTTTTGCACAAAGTTGTCACTAAATGATATATTGCTCACACATACTATGGGCATAAGTCAAATTACACCCCAAAATAAATTCTGCTACTTCTCCCGAGTACGGGGATACCACATGTGGGGGACTTTTTGGGAGCCTAGCCACGTACGGGACCCCGAAAACCAAGCACTGCCTTCCGGATTTAAATATAAAATGCTACCAAAAAAACAGTTAGCGATCGCAGGGATCAGGCCTGACTCTGCGATCGCTGCAGTTATGTGTTTAGTGTTTTGTAAGTGACAGTGATCGATCGATACTGCACTTGGGTGGGCTGGGCAGAGGGGCAAAACGCAGGTGCCAGCAGGTATCTGGGCTGATCCCGCTAACAATGCGTTTTTTTGGAAACCTGAACTGCTGGGGACGCTAGTATAGATCTGATCAGATCAGATATTGATCTGTTCAGATTCTATACCACTACAGGAGGTTTATGCTTTGCGTGTGGGTGTTAGCGGTACTGGCACTAACCTAGCGCTGCCTGGGGCGACGCAGACCCTGACCCTAAAACCTAATTGATATCACCCGCCGGGTGATCAGGGGGTTAAACCTTTATTGGGTAATAAATGGTGGGTGCCCTGATGCTATAAAAAGCAAACTAACCAGAGTCACCCGTAACACTTATACGGTGATCAGTGGTGAAAGGGTTAACTAGGGGCAATCAGGGGGTTCAAATTTTTATTAGGTAGTATATGGGGGTCCCTGGCGCTATATAAAAACCTGATGGGGAACCTAAATAACTAACTGGCTAACCAGCGTCACCAGTGACACTTATACTGTGATCGCTGGTGAAAGGGTTAACTAGGGGCAATGCAGCGATCAGAAAAACGATTGCTTAGTGACACTGGCAAAAGGGGGTGAAAGGGTTAACTAGGGGCAATCAGGGGGTTAAAACCATTATTGGGTAGTATATCGGGGTACCTAGCGCTATAAAAACCTGGCGGTGAACCTAAAAAAATAACTAGCTACCTAGCGACACTAGCGACACTAATGCAGCGATCAGAAAAATGATCGCTTAGTGACAGTGGCAAAAGGGGGTGAAAGGGTTAACTAGGGGCAATCAGGGGGTTAAAACCATTATTGGGTAGTATATCGGGGTACCTAGCGCTATAAAAACCTGGCGGTGAACCTAAAAAAAAAACTAGCTACCTAGCGACACTAGCGACACTAGCGACACTGATGCAGCGATCAGAAAAATTATCGCTTAGTGACACTGGCAAAAGGGGGTGAAAGGGTTAACTAGGGGCAATCAGGGGGTTAAAACCATTATTGGGTAGTATATCGGGGTACCTAGCGATATATAAAAACCTGACGGTGAACCTAAAAAAATAACAAGCTACCTAGCGACAGTAGCGACACTGATGCAGCGATCAGAGAAATGATCGCTTAGTAACACTGGCAAAAGGGGGTGAAAGGGTTAACTAGGGGCAATCAGGGGGTTAAAACCATTATTGGGTAGTATATCGGGGTACCTAGCGATATAAAAACCTGGCGGTGAACCTAAAAAAATAACTAGCTACCTAGCGACAGTAGCGACACTGATGCAGCGATCAGAAAAATGATCGCTTAGTGACACTGGCAAAAGGGGGTGAAAGGGTTAACTAGGGGCAATCAGGGGGTTAAAACCATTATTGGGTAGTATATCGGGGTACCTAGCGATATAAAAACCTGGCGGTGAACCTAAAAAAATAACTAGTTACCTAGCGACAGTAGCGACACTGATGCAGCGATCAGAAAAATGATCGCTCCAGATCTCGCCAGATTTAACCCCACGCTCGCATCGCGGCAGACATCGCAGAAGACGATCGACATCTGACTCATCCCAGAGAGGCTTAGACGACATCGCGGATCGTGATCCGGGAGCTGTTCCTTCATCCATTCGTAGGCGCATGGAGGAGCGCCCTTAATCCATCGCACCATACCTACCTGAGATTTTGATTTGTATATCCCACCGCGGAACAAGGTCAGTCTGTTCCATTGCTGAACTTCCTCCTGCTGTGACCTGCTTTTGGTTGGTTTTTTTTTTCTTTTTTTTTGGTCAAGAGGTCTGCTGTGTTGCACCTTCTGACTGGTGAGTACAGTGGTTAGCTTTGCGTGGCCTAGTTTTAGCCCTTAAAAATTGCCCCTCATCACTCCACAACACAAACCGTGTCCTGCACTGATGGAAGTGGATGTGGTAACCCTTGCTCTTTCTATGAAAAATATTTGTGAGACATTACCATTAGCCCCCATTCATACATGCTCATTGTTGGTTGGCTGCTGTTTGTCAGTGCTGTGGACAATATGGGGGGGCGTTTTGACTTATGGCCCGCACACGCCTATGAGGTGACTGATTTTCCCCCTCTCTGCTGGAAGGACTATTGCACCGAGTTCAGACAAAATGGAAAGGGGACTTCATGAGATAACCGATTGGAACTGTAAGCTGTGAGTGGATTCCTGCTACATATGTTGACTCCACCCTGCATTGCCCTACCTGTTGACCATAGGGCGTCTTAGTGGTTCGGAACATGTACTCACCAGCTAGGTTTAGGCAATGCCGACATTCAAGGTCATGGACAATGTCCTTCAACTATAGCGGGTTAGCTTGCTTACCAGATGGTGGGATGCCAAATTTGGTTTTTTGTTTCCTTTTCTTTCTTATGTTACTGTTTACATATTGGTTTTCTGGTTGCGCTGTTTAACGGATTATAATTTCAGGTTTTGCTGACATCCCGAATTATTCTGCTAAATATTCTTAGCCTACTATGTCTGTTGGCTCTCCGGGGGAGGTCTCACGGTCTGGAATCCTCCCCAGGGACGTGAGGGGGCTGGGCCGAACCGTGTGACCCCCGCCGGACAGTCCGGACTCCAGAGTCGACGTTTTTGCCTTGCATTGTGGGATTTGGGTACATCTAGAGGTCTCCGCTTGGAAGATCTCACGCCTCCCGTTTCGGGGCTGGGTGATCCCGAGAACGGATGCCGAGAATATAGTTCCTGGGGGTTAATAGCTAATAGCCTACAGTGGATTGTCCCTCGGTGTCTCACCCTGGGCTCCTCCTTGGAGGAGTGCGGGGTCGGAAGCTATGCGGATAACGGGCATATTACCCCCCCTCATGGTGGGGGGACAGTGCGGATAGCTTAGGCTCCCGCATGGTTTTGCATTAGCACTCTGTCTTATGTAGCCACTGTGGTTGCTGCGCCCTGGGTTGCCGTAGCAACTACATAGTACTCGCGTCAGGCTTACTCCCTAACCCAGAGGGGCGGGTTCCTCTCCGACAACTGCCGGACTTCTCTGTTGTCCCCAGACGGGTCTGCAGGTTTGTTCCCGTCTCCGGCGCTTTTTTCGGGGGTACACGGTGTACAGTGAGTGTACCCCGTTCTATCAGGTGTGGGCTCAACAACCCGAGTTTGTGAACCCCAGTTCCATCTGTGAGTCCCACCGCCTGTCGCCTTCCTTGCCCCCTATTTCGGGCCTCCCCCTTATTTTCTCTCCCTATTGTCCCTTTATTTTCCCTCTTCCATATCTTTCCTCTTCCTCTTTCTCCCCTTCTTTCCTTATCCCTTTTTCTTCCTTTCCCTCTGTTTCTGCTCTTCTCGCCAGCTGCCCTCACCAGTAACAGCACTCGAAGAAAGTTTCTTAGGTGTTCTACCCTGTGAGTTATCCAGGCAGGATTAACCATGATCGATGTACGCACAGAATAAGCTCCTCTATCTCTGAAAATCTTATCCCTTAATGCCAAGGGACTAAATATCCCCGAAAAGCGCAGCAGTATATTATCTGAAGCCCGCAGACTTAAAGTGCAAGTTCTTTTCTTACAGGAGACACACTTTAAGTCTGGATCGGTCCCTCATTTTGCCAATAAGCATTTCCCTGTGGCGTTTCACGCCTCTACACACAACTCAAAATCAAAAGGGGTTTCCATTTTACTTTCTAAAACCCTCCCTTTAGTGGTTGAGGATCAACTGATTGATGACGATGGTAGGTTCATCTTTTTGAGAGGCACATGGAATGACAGACCTTTGACGCTAGCAAACATTTATTGCCCTAACACTAAACAGGTAACTTTTATCAGAGACGTTACGGCGAAGCTTACTCTATTCCAGTCCGGCATTCTCATTCTAGGGGGTGATTTTAATGTTCCCCTAGACCCATTGGTTGACACGTCCACTGGTACCTCAGCCCTCCCCTATTCAGCCTTGCGCCAAATTAAGGCCCAATTAGCCTCATTATCCCTGCATGATGGGTGGAGAACCCTACATCCCAAGGATCGCGATTATACCTTTTTTTCGCCACCCCATAATCGCTATTCCCGACTGGATTACCTTTTCTTGAGCCAGGCAGACCTGCCATGCCTACGCGAGGCCACTATTGAAAATATGGTTCTCTCCGACCATCATCCCATCACAATGTACCTAGTATTCCCTGAAAATGTGACCTCCTCAAAACTTTGGAGACTGGACGCATCCACGTTGACAGATCCCGGTGACTTAGCAGACTTACAGTTAGGCATACGGGAGTTTTTTACACTCAACGATACCCCTGATGCCTCGGCAATGACCCAATGGGAAGCACATAAATGTGTGGTTAGAGGCCAGCTGTTAGCGATTTCCGCGAGGAAGAAGAGAGAAAGTCAAGCCCTGATCCTAGACCTTACTACCAAATTGCGTAAATTGGAGACAGTTCACAAACGCACTCTGGCAGTGGAGACTGCGCAGGAACTGGTGGAGACCCGGTCACGATTATGGGAGGAACTCTATAAACGGGCTCCGCGTCGCAATATTCTTACATATAAAATGTTCTATGAACAGGGCAACAAGCCAGGCCGTTTACTAGCAAAAGCCACTCAGCAACGCAGGACTACTCATACCATTCATCACATAGTTGATTCTGGCGGTACAATTCATTCCAAAAACGACGATATAGCGAAACAATTCCGTTCATTTTATGATCAGCTCTATAATTTACACCCGGAGCACAGGGAACAGGGGGTAACAGCCAAGCGAGCGAGCCTGATTGGAGAGTTCCTTCAGGCACATAGCCCTAAAGCTCTCTCGGAAGTTGATACCCAAGCGTTGGAAGCCCCAATATCTCATGAGGAGTTTATGGCTGCTCTGAAAGCTACAAAACCGGGTAAGAGTCCGGGCCCGGACGGATTCACGGCACTATATTATAAGACGTTCGCAGAGATCTTGTCTCCCAGGTTCCTCCGAGCGTTCAACTCGCTCTCCACTAGTTCCTGCGCCTCGGAAAGGTTATTGGAAGCGTATGTGGCGGTCATCCCTAAAGAGGGGAAAGATCACACTAATGTAGCAAGCTATCGTCCAATTTCACTTTTGAATGCGGACGTAAAAGTCTACGCTAGGATCTTGGCATCTCGTTTAGCTCATCATATACCTACATGGATAGGCTTGGATCAAGTGGGCTTTGTCCCTGGTCGTGAGGCCAGGGACAACACCATTAAAGCATTGAACTTACATCACTGGCTTACCTCTTCTTCCTCGCAAGAAGGTTTTTTTCTGTCATTGGATGCGGAGAAGGCGTTCGACAGGCTGGCTTGGGATTACATGGACGCGGTCTTGGGCACAATAGGCCTAGGACCTGGCATGAGGACCCGAATTATGTCCCTATATGTTAATCCCAGAGCACGGGTCAAGGTAAATGGCTGCCTGTCAGACGCCTTCTCCATCCATAATGGCACCAGACAGGGATGCCCATTATCTCGCATCCTGTACATCCTCTCGCTTGAACCTCTCTTGCGTTGTATACGTGCTAACCTAGACATCAGGGGTATCAGGGTACATGATCATGAGTATAAGATAGCCGCCTTTGCGGACGATATTCTCTTCTTTCTCTCCTCACCCTTGACTTCCCTGCCCAACCTATTGAAGATCCTTGATCAATTTCGCTCAATTTCCAATTTAAAAATTAATTACACTAAATCCTTTGCTCTGAACATCTCCCTCCCTGTGGAACTGATGACCCAATGCCAGCATGCCTTCCCCTTTCAGTGGAAACGGGATGCGATTCAATATCTAGGCATTCAACTCCCGGCTGACCTGTCACAATTGTATAGCAGGAACTTTCTGACTGAACTCCAACACATGAAAGAAAACTTACAAAAATGGGACAAGTCTAGTATCTCGTGGTTTGGGAGAGCGTCTATCCTTAAAATGTCCATCCTTCCACGCTTCCTATATAAACTGCAGACCATACCCATACACTTACTGGTTTCATTCTTTGGCCTATACAAATCAACCTGTAGGGCGTTCCTGTGGCAGGGCAGGCCCGCACGTATTGGTTGGGATAAAATGACACTGACTAAGGACAAAGGGGGTATAGGGCTACCTGACCTACAGCGTTACTACTGGGCAGCGCACCTTGCACGCATTGTTGATTGGAACGTACACGCGAAATGTAAAGCTTGGGTAGATCTTGAGAGACGGATGGTACACCCAGAGCTACATTACCTACCGTGGCTGGCCAGGGAGCACATTCCGGCCAAGGCGTGGGCTCATCCACTTACGGGACCGACTTTGACTACCTTTGATAGGACCTGCAGCAAATTTGACATTTCGGCAAAGGTCTGCCCCATTACTCCAATTCGTTTCAATCCAGATTTTCCGCCGGGCTTATCGGAGTCTTTTCTAGGAGCAGAATGGCCACATGGCCAAATATTGGCCAAACATTTTTTCTACAGGGGCCGATTCCTATCGCAATCGGCCCTGGCGAGACTCTCCCGCACAGGCTCCTTCCCGTTTTGGCCCTATATCCAATTAAGACATCTCCTTGACCACCCTACCCGTAGAAGTAAATTTGGTAGGAATCAAACAATACTAGAGTCTCTCTGTACAAGCACCTCCCCCCAGAAACACCTCATTTCCATTTTATATGGGATCCTCCAGGGGAAAATGCCGGCGAGTCTGGTGGCGGAGCGCGCATACTGGGAGAATGCTCTTGGGATTGAAATAGGAGATAGCGACTGGGACAAGATTAATTACTACTTACACAAGGGGACCTTGAATGTCTCGGTACAAGAGTCTGGCTATAAGCTGAGAACACGCTGGTACAGAACACCGGAAGTGCTCCATAGATTTGCTCCGGAGGTGTCAAAGGAGTGTTGGCGTTGTGGTGCAGAGACGGGCACGTTCCTTCATATATGGTGGAGCTGCCCCTCTCTGTTACCTTTCTGGTGTAGCGTCCATGAGGTGGTGACGAGAGTGTCGGCCTTGCCCGTAAATTTTTCGCCCGCGCAATATCTCCTACACCTGTCTGAGATTCCCCGAAAAAAAATTCACAAATCGCTTGCACTACATATGATCAATGCGGCAAGAATGTGTATACCGATCCATTGGCGAGCGGCCACTGTACCGACCTTGACCGAATGGTTTCATCGCGTCAACAGGGTGGCGGAAATGGAGGAGCTGATTCACACCTCGCTTGATAAAACGGCATTGTATGCTGCAATTTGGGGCGATTGGCTATCCTTTAAGGCCTCTCAGGCTTATCAAAATACTATGGAATTGTCCCCCTCAAGCAGTAGGTTGACCCCGTAAGGAACCTTGCTAGCTGAAAGTGATGCCCAGCCTACCACTGTATTGTGAGTTTGTTGTCAACTGTAGGCCTAGGGGAGGGCAGCTGGTGATGTTCTCACCCCCTCCCCCTCTTGTTTCTTACACATCACAATATGCCCTTTCCTTCCCTCACTTCCCTCCCACACCCATCCCTCTCTTTTTCCTCTTCTTTCTCTGTGTCACCCCCCTTTTCTTTAATTACTTCAGTTCTTGAGGTGGTTAGTGTGTATCTAGAAATTTTGACTTGGATCAGATCGCCAGAGGTCCCCGGGCCTGAGGCTCAATTACTTGAAACTGATTTCATTATATCCTTCTCTTCAGAGGTGTTGTTTATATTTTACTTATGTTGATGTATACATGCGTCTTAAGCAAGATCAAGCATATTTGTCAATGTATTTGTATGGAACATTCATCAGTTATATCTGCTCAGTTGGTGTATACTTTTGTAATTTCAATAAAATGTTTATGAAAAAAAAAAAAAAAAAAAAAGAAAAATGATCGCTTAGTGACACTGGCAAAAGGGGGTGAAAGGGTTAACTAGGGGCAATCAGGCGGTTAAAACCATTATTGGGTAGTATATCGGGGTACCTAGCGATATAAAAACCTGGCGGTGAACCTAAAAAAATAACTAGCTACCTAGCGACAGTAGCGACACTGATGCAGCGATCAGAAAAATGATCGCTTAGTGACACTGGCAAAAGGGGGTGAAAGGGTTAACTAGGGGCAATCAGGGGGTTAAAACCATTATTGGGTAGTATATCGGGGTACCTAGCGATATAAAAACCTGGCGGTGAACCTAAAAAAATAACTAGCTACCTAGCGACAGTAGCGACACTGATGCAGCGATCAGAAAAATGATCGTTTAGTGACACTGGCAAAAGAGGGTGAAAGGGTTAACTCTAGGAGTAATCAGGGGGTTAAATCTTTATTGGGGGGTGATAGGGGGCTACCCTGGACCTAACACTAACTGCCCTGACAGTTTTAACTGTTACAACTGACACTGAATGCATTGATCAGTAAAAAAATGATCAATGCAATCAGTGACACTGTGACTGGGGGGGGGGGCGGGGGGGCGATGGGGGGGGGGGGGGTTTGTGTGCCTGTGTGTACCTACATGTCAGTGTAGTGTTGGTGCACACTTACTTTTAGTCTTCTCCTCGTAGTCCGGTCAAAAAGACCGCCCCGAGGAGAATGACGTCACTTCCTCCTTCCTGTGTAAACAATACACAGTGGGAGGAAGTTCGTCATTGGCCAGGAGCGATCCAGAGGGGGTGGCCAGAAACCAACGGCCATCCCCTCATAATGGATCGCTTTTGCAGTGAACCGGACCGCCGTATCCAGCGGGAGGGGGTCCGATCGGACCCCCCACCCGCTGGAAGGCAGGCACGTACATGTATGTGCGTGTGCCTGCCTGTGCCATTGTGATGACGTACAATGGCAATACGGCGGTCCTTAAGTGGTTAAATAGCTCAGTCAGTTTATAGCCAGACCATTGTTCCTAATTTTTTGGACACCTTACTGACTGGAATGGTATTAGCTGATTCGTGAAAAGACAATATGGTACCAATATTTAACAAAGGGCAGATACATGTATCTGGAAACTACAGACTAGTCAGTCAAATCCAAGAATTTGCTGATATAAACAGTATCATTAGTAGCAATTAGCATGGATTTATGAAAAAATTGTTCTTTCCAGACCATTCTGCTAACATTCTAAGATAAAATGAGCTGCTTTCTTTTTACTTTTTTATTGAAAAAAATATTTTTCAACTAAAACATCAATTAGCACTTTCAGTCCAATTAATTAGAACAGTATTAGCCATTTCTTCAAATAACGGATCATGTGGATTCTAGTGCTTTACCTTTGCACATGACCACAGGAGCCTCAGCTGATGTTGAAGAAATTGTTGAGAGCGATGGCCTGGGTTTCATTTGGTAGGACAAAAAACGCAGGCTGTGGCAGTACCACATATGGGGACATATACGTCATCTGCTGCTGCTCTCTGGGAATCCTGGATTTTCTTGCACTCCATATTATATGTGCTCCTCAGGCTACCAATTTTAACCTTCAAATAGTTGTTGTTTGCCGTGGGATACACAGGCTTCACTAATTCCAACAGTTTCTCAATCACTGCCTTCCTCTTGTACTTGCCAGCGACATGGCAGCTCCCTGTATTTTTCTATAAACTCTGGCAGGAAATCTGGGGCCATAAATTTATCAACCATTTTATCTGCAAGACACAAAACAAGACAAACTCCAACGTCAGGCTAAACTCTCATAATCTTGTCCCAATATAGGGCTCAATCTATAAGCAGTATAGGCCACTAAACACTGATGCCCCAATTTACAATTGTACCTTTGTTTCAACGTTCCTTTGTGCGATGAACAATCTTCCATCCTCCACTCACAGATCGTACCTATGTCCGTTACAGCGACTGCTGTATGCTTTATATACACTGCAGATGTTTCAAACTCTGCCCCGGTCCTTCTTTCTAGTGTATTCCCCACCTCTTCTCTTTTGGGTCAGTGGGAGAGCAAATGGCGGAGAGTTAGCAGGTGCATGCTAATAGCAGCAACGAGGAAAGCCCGGAGCAAGGCAGTTCCTGATCCAGGTGATATAAGGCCTCAAATATGTCCTTTGAAGAGATGGTGAAGATGGTGGATAGCTTAAAGAGGACAGACTATGATAGGAATCATGGGCCGTACAGAAACCCTAATGTGAGAAAGGCCAAGATTAAGGATGAGCCGAACTCATAAAGAAGACCAAAAAAGCTCCCGTAATACAGAGAACAATCAATGAGTGTTCTCTGTATTAGCTGACAATTCATTCATTGATTAAAAAAAAGTGTGGGGGTTCCCCTTAATTCAATTACCAGGCCCTTCAGGTCTGGTATGGATATTAAAGGGGAACCCCACATCAAATGTTAAAAAAATTGACGTGGGGGTCCCCCTAAAAATCCACACCAGACCCTTTATCCGAGCACGCAACCTGGCAGGCCGTAGGAAAAGAGGATGGGACGAGAGAGCGCCCTCCCCTCCTTAACCGTGCCAGGCCACTTGCCCTCAACATTGGGAGGATGCTTTGGGGGTCTGTGACCCCTCAAAGCACCATGTCCCCATGTTGATGGGGACAAGGGCCTCATCCCCACAACCCTGGGCGCTGGTTGTGGGGGTCTGCGGGTGCGGGGGATTTATCAGAATCTGGAAGCCCCCTTTAACAAGGGGTCCCCCAGATCCCAGCCCCCCCCCCTGTTTGAAATGGTAAGGGGGTACAAAAGTACCTCTACCATTTCACAAAGAAAGTGTAAAAATGGTTAAATAAGACCAACACACTTTTGAAAAATTCCTTTATTAAAAATTAAAAAAAGATTCCAGCGGTGCTAATCCACTCTTGCTATCCAGCGATGGATGATCATCTCTCCGGGGACCAGCGATGGCTGATCTGATGCAGCGACGGGTGATTTTCAGTCCAGCACTGTCCATACATGCATCTGTCTTCTGTCTCCACTGCGGAGACACTGCGGGGATCCCAGCGCTGACGTTTCTTATATTAGGAGGGCGGGGCCACCCGTCACCTGACCCACGCTGGTGAGGGAAGCCATGGGGTTCCCCAGTGATGTATGGGTGACCCCGCCCCCCTCTGATGTAACGCAGAAACCTGTGAATGTGAACAGGCGAACAGGCAATATTCGAGTCGAACATGAGTTCGACTCGAACTCGAACCTCATCCCTAGCCAAGATCATGGCTAAAGTTGTGAGAAGTCTGCACATGACTTTTGGGTATGACAATCCAAGGATCAATTGAGGAAATGCTGGTCAGACCTGAAATTAAGGGAGCAAGATCAGTATAGAAATATCAGGAAAGTGTTGCACAAAAGTAAGTATTTGTCGTGTGTTCCTATTATGATTGTTATTATTACTTTCGTGCTGGTCCATGTGCTTTTCTTTACTGTTGTACAGTTTAAAATGCCAAGTTTGAGGTTCGTGGACACAGGAATCATTCGTATTAAACATTGTTTGTTCGACCACTAATACATCCTTTTTGGCACATGCAGGTTAACTACATTTGATCATGCCTATTTTGATTAAAATACGTTCATTACCTTCATGTCTAGATATATTTGAAACTATAATGAAATGGAAACTTTATTCAGTGTCAGGAGAGGACACTCAGCAGCTGTTAACACATCTGGACGCAGGAGCACTAGTGTGAGATGCCATAACACCCTTGTTATGGTGTCCCACGCAGGTGTTCCAGTGGTTACTAGGGGTCTCTCCATGTGTGAAACTTGCACAAAATAGGTAAGTATTCCAGCTTTTGAAAGGGAAAAAAAATCATATATTCAGCTTGGAATTCCACCAAAACAGACTGGATTGGATTGGAAGACACTTCCAAGCAATGCTTCATATTGCTATTTCTAGCCTAACATATCAGAAATGCAGCTTCCAGCAGAACATGGTCACCTATGTATGTGTGTGGATTGTGGGCTCGTGATGGGTGTTATATTTTGAATTTATACATTTTTTATTATTATGTTGGAATGCTTTGTAAGAAAGGCTGTTTAATATGTTTCTATAATCTTGCAGATAAAAATGATGTTGGCTGGCGGGTGAGTTGTAGTATGAAATGTTACCCATTATACACTGAAAGTAAAGCTGTGTCTACTCTAAGATTTAGACAAATTTTAAATTGTAAGCTCCTATGAGCAATTGCTAACTCTTTTGCTAAATGTAGCACCATGTATCTTGTAGAATTTTATTTTATTTTATTTTTTTTGTAGCTAGTAAATTAACCACCTCAATACAGTGCACATACACCCCCTTCCTGACCAGACCAATTTTCAGCTTTCAGCGCTCTCACAGTTTGAATGACAATTACTCAGTCATCCAACACTGTATCCATATGAAACTTGCATCCTTTTTTCCACACAAACTTTCTTTTAGTGGTATTTAATCACTAGTGGGTTTTTTATTTTTTGTGCTATAAATAAAATAAAACGTAAATTTTGTGAAAAAATTGCATTTTTCTTTGTTTCTGTCATAAATTTTTGCTAATTAGTAATTTTTCTTCATAAATTTTGGCCAAAATTTATACTGCTACCTATCTTTGGTAAAAATAACCCCCATTAGTGTATATTATTTGGTCTTTGTTAAAGTTATAGAGTCTACAAACTATGGTGCCAATCACTGAAAATTGATCACTTCTGATCAGGCATTCAGTACCTCAGGTGTACCTCATTTCTTGAGACACTAACAAGTCAGGAAAGTACAAATACCCCCCAAATGACCCCTTTTTACAAAGTAGACATTCCAAGGTATTAAGTAAGTAGCATGGTGAGTTTTTTTTAAGTTGTCATTTTTTCCCACAATTCTTTGCAAAATAAAGATTTTTTTTATTATTTTTTTTTTTTTTAAATTGTCATATTATCAGGTTATTTCTCACACATAGCATATGCATACAACAAATTACACCCCAAAATACATTCTGCTACTCTTCCCGAGTACGGCGATACCACATGTGTGAGACTTTTACACAGCCTGGCCACATACAGAGCACCAACATTGATGTAGTACCTTCAGACCTTCTACGAGCAAAAATTATGCATCTCATTTCTCAACCACCTATTACACTTTTGAAGGCCCTGGAGTACCAGGACAATGGAATTTCCCATAAAATGACCCCATTTTGGAAAGCAAACACCCCAATGTATAATCTGTGAGGCATAATGAGTCTTTTGAATGGTTAATTTTTTCCAGAAGTTTTTGTAATATGTGGAAAAAAATTAAAACGCATTTTTTTTTACACAAAATTGTCAATTTATAAGATATTTCTAACACATAGCATGTATATAGCAAAAATTACACCCCAAAATACATTCTGCTACTCTTCCCAAGTATGGCAATACCACATGTGTAGGACTTTTACACAGCCTGGCCACATAGAGAGGCCAAACATTGAAGTAGTACGTTCAGGCGTTCTAGGAGCATAAATGACATATCTCATTTCATTCCTACCTATCACACTTTTGAAGGTCCTGGGCCACCAGGACAGTGAAATTACCCACAAAATTACCCCATTTTGGAAAACAAACACCCCAACGTATATTCATTGAGACATGGGCTGCAAATAGGTACTCAGGTACTCTGATGGCCTGGTGACAGGTACTCGGGTACTCTGATGGCCTGGTGACAGGTACTCGGGTACTCTGATGGCCTGGTGACAGGTACTCCGGTACTCTGATGGCCTGGTGACAGGTACTCGGGTACTCTGATGGCCGGTGACAGGTACTCTGATGGCTTGGTGACTGGTATTTGGGTACTCTGAAGGGCGGTGACAGGTACTCATATGGACTGTGACAGGTAATCGGGTACTAAGATGAACTGTGACAGGTACTCAGATGAACTGTGACAGGTACTCGGGTACTCGGTTTGGACTGTGACAGGTACTCGGGTACTCAGATGGACTGTGACAGGTACTCGGGTACTCAGATGGACTGTGACAGGTACTGGGTTGGACTGTGACAGGTACTCGGGTACTCAGATGGACTGTGACAGGTACTCGGGTACTCAGATGGGCTGTGACAGGTACTCGGGTACTCAGATGGGCTGTGACAGGTACTCGGGTACTCGGATGAACCGTGACAGGTACTCAGGTACTTTGATGGGCTGTGACAGCTACTCGGGTACTCGAATGAACCGTGGCAGATACTCGGGTGCCCTGATGGACTGTGACAGGTACTCGGGTACCCTTATGGACCGTGACAGGTACTCGGGTACTCTGATGGGCCGTGACAGGTACTCGGGTACTCTGATGGGCCGTGACAGGTACTCGGGTACTCTGATGGACCGTGACAGGTGCTCGGGTACTCTGATGGGCCGTGACAGGTACGCGGGTACTCTGATGGGCCGGGACAGGTACTTGGGTACTCTGATGAACTGTGACAGGTACTCGGGTACTCAGATGGGCTGTGACAGGTACTCGGGTACTCAGATGAACCGTGACAGGTACTCAGGTACTTTGATGGGCTGTGACAGCTACTCGGGTACTCGAATGAACCGTGGCAGATACTCGGGTGCCCTGATGGACTGTGACAGGTACTCGGGTACCCTTATGGACCGTGACAGGTACTCGGGTACTCTGATGGGCCGTGACAGGTACTCGGGTACTCTGATGGGCCGTGACAGGTACTCGGGTACTCTGATGGACCGTGACAGGTGCTCGGGTACTCTGATGGGCCGTGACAGGTACGCGGGTACTCTGATGGGCCGGGACAGGTACTTGGGTACTCTGATGAACTGTGACAGGTACTCGGGTACACATGTGGGACACATGCTGCTGCAATTGTTGGTGACACATGCTGCTGCAATTTGGTGGTGACGCATGCTGCTGCAATTTGGTGGTGAAGCATGCTGCTGCAATTTGGTGGTGACGCATGCTGCTGCAATTTGGTGTGACACATGCTGCTGCAACTTGGTGGGATGCATGCTGCTGCAACTTGGTGGGACACATGCTGCTGCAACTTGGTGGGACACATGCTGCTGCAACTTGGTGGGACACATGCTGATGCAATTGATGGTGACACATACTGCTGAAATTTGATGGCGACACATGCTGCTGCAATTTGATGGTGACGCATGCTGCTGCAATTTGATGGTGACACACACAGCTGCAATTTGATGGTGACACATGCTGCTGCAATTTGATGGTGACACATGCTGCTGCAATTGATGGTGACATAGGCTGCTGCAATTTGGTGGGACACAGGCTGCATTTGGTGGGACACAGGCTGCATGTAAGAAGGGACTCTGCTGGGGGCACCTGATGTAAGGACGGACACCGCTGGGGACACCTGATGGCATCTGGTGGCAGGCAGCATGGCTAGTGACACGCTCAGGGCTGCATGTGTCCCACCAAGTTGCAGCAGCATGTGTCCCACCAAGTTGCAGCAGCATGTGTCCCACCAAATTGCAGCAGCATGTGTCACCACCAAATTGCAGTAGCATGTATCCCACCAGGTTGCAGCAGCATGTGTCACCAACAATTGCAGCAGCATGTGTCCCACCAAATTGCAGCAGCATGTGTCCCACCAAATTGCAGCAGCATGTGTCACACCAATTGCAGCAGCATGCGTCCCATCAAATTGCAGCAGCATGTGTCACCACCAAATTGCAGCAGCATGCATCCCACCAAGTTGCAGCAGCTGAGTTTACTATATAAAAAAATAATGCTAAAGCTCTAAGCTTCATACAAATTGACCAATTTAATAGAATAGTTAGTGAGCTTCTTTTTTCTCACTAGCACGCTGCATTGCCTTAAAAGTCAAAACAGATTGCAAAAAAACACATCAAAACTACAATCCCAAATCTCCCAAACACTCTGTCATCTTTGTATCACCTAATATTCCCAAAATATTCACAGGTTTGGTATAAATTGAATAACTTCTTTCAATACAAACGTTTTTTTATTGGGTAAAAAAAAAAAACATACCATGAAATAGTTACATTGCTATATCAGAGTGCAATAAATAGTACTCTTCACATCAGTTGTTAAGATACAGTTTTTTTTAAGAGGAAAACACAGTGCAGCCAAAACAAAACATACATTAAACTGTTTACAATGTGAGACACCACTTATAGTTATCCGAATGATTATCGGAGAGCTGATAAAATAATGAACCAACAATTAAAACTGACCATCTATCCAAGGAACAGTTAAGGATGTAGTCCAACTCCTCAACGAGGAGCCACATCTCAGCTCAGTGTGCATAGGAGCTCAATACCATATGGTGGGGTTAACCGGTGACAGTGATACTGGGAGCCATGTCCCACCCCACTGGGGAGCTCAAATCCATCTAAAATCTAAAGATCCTCGGGGGGAAGGCGGGGGAGAGGCACTACCCCAATGGATCCTGTGCACAGGGGCCATTTGGCCCATTTAGCAGTATGAATGTGCATAGTATCCATGATCGTGTGGTGAATCCATTCCATGAGGTGGATAGAATCCATCCTCCAAAGGACCTGGGACCAGGGAGTCAAATGTGAGTGCCAATGTAGCGCTATAGTCCACTGAATGGCGCAAAACAATGTGTTGATCAATCTTTGAGAGGACTGGGGGATCCCCGGAATTGAGGCAAACAATAAGCATCGTGCGGCCATCAGATCAACTCCAGAGCCCACAATGGTAGCGACCGTAGCAGAAAACTGATCCCAGATGGGTTGGAGCTGGGGACAGCTCCAAAAAATGTGAAGTAGGGTACCAACTGTTGGACATCCCCTAAAACACAGATTAGGGACCATCGGGTACAATTTGTGAACTCTATCTGGTGTGAGATACCACCGTGTATGTAGTTTCCCTATAGTGTCTTTTATAGCCATCGAAAGAGAACATCTATGCATATTCAGGAGCATAGCCCGTCAATCCTCAGAAGAGAATTCGGTGGTCAAATCAGATTCCCAAAGGCACATAGCCCATGATTTCTCTGGCTGATGAATCCCAATTAGGTACTTGTATATAGCTGAAATAATACCCCTATCCCTGGAGTGACTATAACATATGGATTCAAATTGTGTATAAGTGAGGTCATGAGGAGTTTTGTAGTGTGACTGAAAAAAATGGCGAACTTGTAAAACTTATAAAATTCCCCCCTCGGAATATTATAGTGTGCCTGGAGTTGTGAGAAAGAGACAAAATTGGCGTTATTATAAAGTGCTTGTAAAGTGATTAAAGATTTCTGGTTCCACCACTGGAAGGTACTAGGTGATTCAAAGGCTAGGGGGAATCTCTTATCCCCCAAAAATGTTGCTAATCGAGGTCTAGTGGGGCGTAATTTGAATTTAAGGAGATCGACTAACTATATTATTAAAGAGGGCTAGATCTCCTGGCCTCAGTCCCTCTTGCCACAGGATGCCCGGGAGATAGTACGGGCGTATTGATTGGGTTTCAAATTGCAACCATGGTACCCCAGCAGTGGGGGCATGCCATTGCGCTGTTTGGGCTAGTCTTGCTGCCAGATAATATAGCCATATATCGGGTAAGCCCAGCCCACCCTGCGGCAGAGGATGATGCACCAGGAGTTTCCCAAATCTGGGTCTCTTACCCTGCCATATAAAGGCGTTGATGTCTCGCTGTATCAAAGTAAGGGATTGATGAGGGACATATAAAGGAAGGGCTCTAAAAAAATATAACAGCTTTGGCAGAATCGATATCTTAACAGCTACCACTCTACCCATTAAAGGAATGCGGTATATCGACCACAACCTCAGCCATCGTTTGACTCCAATAAAGGCTGGGGGTAGTTGGCGTTATACATGTCTTTTAGTGAAGGAGCTAAGTGAATACCAAGGTATTGCAATGTCTGGTTAGACAAGGAAAGGCCGAATGAGTTTTTGAGGTTAGAAATCTCTTGGGGGGCGAAATTGATAGGGAGGGCAGAACATTTAGCCAGGTTAACGCCTAGGCCCAAGAGCCTCTGGAAGGAATCCGAGAATTTCAAGAAAGTTCAGGAGCGATATCAGCGGGTTGGGCAAGAATAGGAGGACATCGTCCGCATAAAGACTTATCTTATACTCCCCATCCCCCTTTGAGTACCCGCTAATATTTGGGTTGGCTATGATAGCTCTTGCCAAGGGCTCCAAGGCAAGGGCAAACACCAGGGGGGACAGGGGACAACCCTGCCGGGTGCCTCTGCTCAAAGGGAAAAAATCTGATGAGCAACCAGGGAGTTTTATTCTAGTATGGGGCTTGTGATACAGTGCCTTAAACCCATTCATAAACTCACCCGCAAACCCAAATTTAGCTAAAATCATATCTAAATATGGCCATAAGATACTATCAAAGGCATTATGGATATCCAATCCCAGGATCAAAACTTTACGGTAAAACAGATTTGCGTCTTGTATAACATTCGTGGCCAATCTGATGTTATCAGTGATCTGCCTATTGGGGATAAAGCCTGTTTGTTCCAGGCTGACTAAGGTGTTGATAATAGGGGCCAATCTGTTTGCTCAAATCTTCCCTAAAATTTTAATGTCATTATTTAAAACTGAGATAGGTCTATAGTTTTGGGGCAGAGAGTGGTCCTTATTCGGTTTGGGTATCAATGTCATATTGGCGCAAAGCATTTCATCTGGAAGTTTGTGTCCTTGTAATGTCTGGTTGATAAGTTTCGTTAATTTGGGGGCCAGTATCTGGGAAATTTTTTTGTAATATAAAGAGGTGTAGCCATCTGGGCCAGGGACGGTAGAAGATTTAAGTGTTTTTATAGTGGACATGACTTCCTGGTCAGTGCAGGGGGCATTTAAGCATTTAAGTTTCCGAGAAAACATACCCAAAGCTGTGTTACTATTCAAAAGAAACTTGGCTTTTGACCAGCGTAAGGATTTCTCTGTGCCTTCAGAGAGTATAGTGTCCAATTCGGCTCTCTTTTGGTTAATTAGTAGTAGGGTGTCCGGAGAATGCGTTTGGGTGTGGGACTGGTACAATCTATGTAAGTCACGGGTGAGAGTCTGGATCAACGCACCTTTCTGTCTTTTCTTGGTGACTGCTAGTTTGATTAGGTGTCCCCGTAAGACAGCTTTATGGGCTGTTCAAAGGACTTGAGGGGAGATGTTATCAGTATCATTAATGCTAAAATAATCTTCTAGGTGGCCTGCGATACGGGTTAAAGATTCTGGGTCTGTCAACAAGGAGTTGTTCAACCTCCAAGAAGCTATTGCTGGGGAGAGCCTGACATGTGAAGTATAAAAGGCTACAACTTGGTGATCAGACCAAGGGCAAGGGTGGATAGTCGCCAGAGCTGAGTTGGCCAATAATATGGGCAAAAATAGCAAAAAGGAAAAATATAGTCTAATCTTGCGTCACTGTCATGGGGGTGTGAATAATGCATATATTCCCTAGCGCCAATGTTCAAAGCCCTCCAGGTATCAATGAGTTGTAATCTATCTAGTGATCTGGTGAGTAATTTGGGGAATGCGTTAGCACTATGCGTTACCTTGCTTCTATCTATTGAGGGGCTAGCTACTAGGTTAATATCTCCCCCCACAATCAAAATTACAATTTGATTGTGGGGGAGATATATCTATCCAAAGTCCACAGAAACATATTAAAGAAAGTGCCCTGTGCGGTATTTGGGGCATATAGATTGGCAATAGTTATGGCCTTACCCTGCAGTACTCCCTGGATAATAAGAAATCTACTGTCAGAGTTTCTATAAATGTGGGAGGACTCAAACTGGACATTACTTCGAATGAAGACTGCAACTCCCCTGGCCCTGGATTCAAAAGTGGTATAATAATACAGTTTATAGGACTTATCAAAAAATGTAGGGAAAGCCGCTGAAGAGAAATGGGTCTCTTGCAGAAGAATGATATCTGCTCCGATTTGTTTATAGTGACGGAAGGCCTTCCTCCGCTTCTGCAGAGAATTAAAGCCTCTAACGTTATGGGAAATGATACGAAGACCCATTCTATATGGGAGTTATGAAAGCATACATGTAACATTTCCTGAATAAATTTCGCTACCTCAAACCAGAGTCCAGCACCCGGGGAGTCCCAAGTCCTCGCGTCAAGGCATAGCACATCAAGGACATGTTCATGGCCAGACCTCCACCAGGTAGAAGAGTCAAATACAGTAGACATATACAACCAAGCTTGAGAATGTACATTGAGGTCAGTATAACATAAAAACAAAAAAGTAACCTAAAACACTATGGAGTCGGGATGGAAAGTCCATCCGGACCAATTAACATATAAACGTAGGACACTCCAGTCCTAACTTCCACTTGCTCCAAACGCTCCCCACCGCAAAGTCGGATAGATAGGAGAGGGTAGGGAGAGTTCAGTCCTCAGTCACAGGGTTCAAAAAGGGAATCTCGGTCAAAAAAAGAAGGGGGTTAAATAGGGAGTGTTGGGCAAGTATGGAGGGGGGTGGCTGCTAAGTGGAAAGGTGGATCTCCTCCGGGGACTGGGAGACCCAGTACTTCAAACAAGGACATGCCGAGCTAAAGTGCGCACAGAAAGAGCTCAAGCATTCTATTACCATCAAGTAGTTGATCCACAGGTGGTGTCCACTGAGAATAATGGGAAAAAAAATCCCATAAAAAAAAAAGGAGGGGGAGAGAAGGGGGAAATTAATCAGTCCATATTCTTGTGTTGACAACTGATATCTTGGCGCGATTGTCTCAACCTAACATAAAGCACCATCTGTTCAGTATTGCGATCAGATTTCAGGCAATGGTTGTAGTCTGCAGGAGCGTCTATCCCTCTGGGGCAATGGGGTTGCCCAAATAGGCAATGGACAAGGAGTAGGAGGGTGTCTAGGGGTTTGTTGTCGCTCCAACAGGCCTAACTTCACCAAAACTTCTCTTCCCTCTGCTACTGTGGTGACAATGTGGGTGGATCCGTTGTGGAGGATTATCAATTTAAATGGAAAGCTCCATCGGTAGCGTATCTGTGCCGCCTGTAGGGTAGAAGTAATTTCTCTCATTCTTCGCTGTTTTTCCAGTGTCGCTGGAGCTATATCTGGGAAGATTTGTAGAGAAGCCCCGTCCAGCACAATACGTGGTGTAGTACAGGAGGCTCTGAGGATTTCTTCTTTTATGAGGAAATCCTTAAGGCACATAACAATATCGCGGGGGGGGGGGGGGTTTCTCCGGAGGGGGTTTCGGTCTCAGTGCCCTATGCAGGCGATCACAGATGAAGGATTCTTTAGGTTGGTTTGGTAGGAGGAGTTGGAACAGCTTTGTGACAGTAGTGGGTAGGTCGGTCACCGTTTCCGGGACCCCCCGCACCCTAATATTGTTCCTCCTGTTGCGGTTGTCCAGATCTTCCAAATGGTCCTGGAGCTGAACAACCGTGTCCCCCAATACCTCATGATCCCTCCGAAGATCAGTATAAGCTAATTGGAGTTCATCATGTTTGACTTCTAGGAGATCAGTCCTACTTCCTAGGGCCGCTATCTCCTGAGAAAGTGTGCTAGTTGATTTATGCAACTCCGCTTGAAATATCCTGGCCAGTCTGTCATACATGTTTGCTAGACTGTCCATGTCAGCTTTCGTTAACCACTTTCAGACCGGACCATTTTGCTGGTAAATGACCAGAGGTCTTTTTACACTTTGGCACTGCGCTGCTTTAACTGGTAATTGCGCGGTCATGCAATGTTGTACCCAAACAAAATTTGCGTCCTTTTCTTCCCACAAATAGAGCTTTCTTTTGATGGTATTTGATTGCCTCTGCGATTTTTATTTTTTGCGATATAAACGTAAAAAGACCGCAAATTTTGAAAAAAAATGATATTTTCTACTTTTTGTTATTAGAAAAATCCAATAAACTCAATTTTAGTCATACATTTAGGCCAAAATGTATTCAGCCACATGTCTTTGGTAAAAAAAAAGTCAATAATTGTATATTTATTGGTTTGCGCAAAAGTTGTCACATCTACAAACTAAGGTACGTTTTCTGGAATTTACGCAGCTTTTAGTTTACGACTGCCTATCTCATTTCTTGAGGTGCTAAAATGGCAGGGCAGTACAAAACCCCCCCAAATGACCCCATTTTGGAAAGTAGACCCCCTAAGGAAATTGATAAGAGGCATGTTGAGCCCATTGAATATTTTATTTTTTTGCCTCAAGCGATTGAATAATGACAAAAAAAAAAATTTTTTTTTTTTTTTACACAAAGTTGTCACTAAATGATATATTGCTCACACATGCTATGGGCGTATGTAAAATGACACCCCAAAATAAATTCTGCTGCTTCTCCTGAGTATGGGGATACCACATATGTGGGACTTTTTGGGAGCCTAGCCGCGTACGGGGCCCCGAAAACCAAGCACCGCCTTCAGGCTTTCTAAGGGCGTAAATTTTTGAGTTCACTTCTCACTACCTATTACAGTTTTGAAGGCCATAAAATGCCAAGATGGCACAAAACCCCCACAAATGACCCCATTTTAGAAAGTAGACACCCCAAGCTATTTGCTGAGAGGCATGTTGAGTTCATGGAATATTTTATATTTTGCCACAAGTTGCGGGAAAATTACAAACTTTTTTTTTTTTTTTTTTTTTTTAACAAAGTTGTCACTAAATGATATATTGCTCATGCATGCCATGGGCATATGTGAAATGACACCCCAAAATAAATTCTGCTGCTTCTCCTGAGTACGGGGATACCACATATGTGGGACTTTTTGGGAGCCTAGCCACGTACGGGGCCCCGAAATCCAAGCACCGCCTTCAGGCTTTCTAAGGGCGTAAATTTTTGAGTTCACTTCTCACTACCTATTACAGTTTTGAAGGCCATAAAATGCCAAGATGGCACAAAACCCCCACAAATGACCCCATTTTAGAAAGTAGACACCCCAAGCTATTTGCTGAGAGGCATGTTGAGTCCATGGAATATTTTATATTTTGCCACAAGTTGCGGGAAAATTACAAACTTTTTTTTTTTTTTTTTTTTTTTCACAAAGTTGTCACTAAATGATATATTGCTCACGCATGCCATGGGCATATGTGAAATGACACCCCAAAATAAATTCTGCTGCTTCTCCTGAGTATGGGGATACCACATATGTGGGACTTTTTGGGAGCCTAGCCGCGTACGGGGCCCCGAAAACCAAGCACCGCCTTCAGGCTTTCTAAGGGCGTTACAGTTTTGAAGGCCATAAAATGCCAAGATGGCACAAACCCCCCCCAAATGACCCCATTTTGGAAAGTAGACACCCCTAAATTTAGGGGTACACTAGTGAGACTAGGTTATAAATGGCGGGTGTCCTGAAACTATAAAAAAATAACTAACCAACCAGCGTCACCTGTAACAGTTATATGGTGATCACTGGTGAAAGGGTTAACTAGGGGGCAATTAGGGGGCTTTATGCGGTAGTATATGGGGGTCCCTGGCGCTATAAAAAGCTGCAGCGAACCTAAATACCTACCTGCCTAACTAGCGTCACCTGTGACACTAATACAGCGATCAGAAAAACGATCGCTTATTAGGCTGGGTTCACACTGGAGCGATGCGGGAACGCCACGAATGCGCGGCGGGTTCCCGCATCGCATGCCTCCCGGCGGCAGTTCACACTGCCCTATGCGAACTGCTGGGAGTGTCAGTGAAATGTTACTGACACCCCCAGATCAGTTCGCATATCGCAGTGCGATCTGCAAACTCGGATCGCATGGTGTGAACACCCATGCGATCCGATTCTGCTGCGGGCCAAAAAAAGGGTCCCGTGCGAATTTGCGGCGGGTGCGGCGGGTGCGGCGAATGGCTGAACTCGAATCGCACAGAGATCGGATGTGATTTGCACTGCAGTGCGGTGCGAATCACATCCGTTCTCATAAACCGCTGCAATGTGAACCCAGCCTTAGTGACACTGGCGACGGGGGGTGATCACGGGGTTAAACCTTTATTGGGGGGGTTAGGGGGGTACCTTAGAACTAAAGGGGGCTAACCCTAACTGCCCTAACAGTTATTAGTCACAAATGACACCCGCCGGGTGATCAGGGGGTTAAACCTTTATTAGGTAATAAATGGCGGGTGCCCTGAAACTATAAAAAAATAACTAACCAACCAGCGTCACCTGTAACAGTTATATGGTGATCACTGGTGAAAGGGTTAACTAGGGGGCAATCAGGGGGCTTTATGCGGTAGTATATGGGGGTCCCTGGCGCTATAAAAAGCTGCGGCGAACCTAAATACCTACCTGCCTAACTAGCGTCACCTGTGACACTAATACGGCGATCAGAAAAATGATCGCTTATTAGGCTGGGTTCACACTGGAGCGATGCGGAAACGCCGCGAATCCGCGGCGGGTTCCCGCATCGCATGCCTCCCGGCGGCAGTTCACACTGCCCTATGCGAACTGCTGGGAGTGTCAGTGAAATGTTACTGACACCCCCAGATCAGTTCGCATATCGCAGTGCGATCTGCAAACTCGGATCGCATGGTGTGAACACCCATGCGATCCGATTCTGCTGCGGGCCAAAAAAAGGGTCCCGTGCGAATTTGCGGCGGGTGCGGCGGGTGCGGCGAATGGCTGAACTCGAATCGCACAGAGATCGGATGTGATTTGCACTGCAGTGCGGTGCGAATCACATTCGTTCTCATAAACCGCTGCAATGTGAACCCAGCCTTAGTGACACTGGCGACGGGGGGTGATCACGGGGTTAAACCTTTATTGGGGGGGTTAGGGGGGTACATTAGAACTAAAGGGGGCTAACTCTAACTGCCCTAACAGTTATTACAGTCACAAATGACACCAATGCAAAAAAAAAAAAAAAAAATGATATTGGTGTCACTGTGACTGGGGGGCAGGGGTAATTGGGGGGGTGATCGGGGGGTAAAGGGGGGGTGTGAGTGTGCCTGGCATGTTCTACTGTGTGTGTAGAGTGTTGGTGCAACTTACTGATCCGCTCTCCTCCGTGTCGGAACGAAAAATACCGACACGGAGGAGAGAATACATCACTTCCTCTCCTGTGTTTACATTACAGGAGAGGAAGTGATGTCACCGGGGATTTCTATTCGTCGGGAGCGATCGCGAGGGGGTGGCCATGAATGAATGGCCGTCCCCTCGTCCGGGATCGCTCCCGAACGAATACCGACCGCCGCAGGCACCGGGCGGGGGCCCGATCGGGCCCCCGACCCGCGGGAGGCAAGGGACGTACATGTATGTCCTTATGCCTGCCCGTGCCATTGTACCGACGTACATCGGCGTGCGGCGGTCGGCAACTGGTTAAAGAGGAAGTAAACCCTGATGAGTTTACTTCCTCTTTCATTCCCTGCAAAGGCAAAGCATAATGGACTACTATGCATCACATAGTAGCCCATTACGTGTCACTTACCTGACACAGGAGCCAGTGAAGTCGCCGCTGTCCCCTATAGTCGGCCGCTACAGCTACTTTCACTTTTTCAGATGAAACCTAATCAGACCTCTACTACATTTTTTATGCCCAGGTGATCAGCAATGAAAAGTATAGTCCTCCTCTAGGTTAATTTGGCCATCTATGTGTCTTTACTGCTTACTGTCTCCTGTAGAACAGCACAGACAATGTGTTCACTACTGACTATACTGTAAAAAGTTGTTTGGTAACACTATGGGGGTCATTTACTATAGCGCCAATAAATGATCCTGCAGTCCCAGAAAATAGTGCCCAATTAAGACCAATTAAAACTTCAACTCTCAGAAACTGGGTGCTATTGCCAGTGAACATGCCTGTCAGATCACATATGCGGGAATAGTGGAAGTCAATGGGGCTCGAACCTGCAAAATCCAAAGTTATCACTGAAGGCTTATATGCAAGTTCTTTGCCATAAAAAGTGAATGGGGTCCGGGGTCCTGGGTCCTGCCCCAGGAGACATGTATCAATTGTAAAAAATGTTTTTAAAATTACCATTTTTAGAGGAGCAATGATTTTAATATTGCTTAACCACTTAAGGAGCGCCACATGTCAATGTACGTCAGCACAATGGCACCAACAGGCACAAGCACATACATGTACGTGCTTGCCTTCCAGCGGGTGGGGGGACCGATCGGACCCCCTCCCGCTGGTTGCGGCAGTCCGTTTCGCTTCAGAAGCGATCCTCTCTAGATTGCTCCTGGCGAATGAGAAGCTTCCCCCGCCTGTGTGGTGTAAACACAGGCAGGGAGGAAGTGATGTCACTCTCCTCGGGCGGTCTTTTTGACCGGACTGCGAGGAGAGCAGAGATAGTAAGTGCACCAACACTACACTGACACGTAGGTACACATAGGCACACAAATCGCCCCCCGTTTTTCTGATCGCTGCATTAGTGTCACTGGTGCCGCTAGGTAGTTAGTTATTTTTTATGTTCACTGCCAGGTTTTTATAGTGTTAGGTACCCCCATATACTACCTAATAAAGATTTTAACCTCCCAATTGCCCCTAGAGTTAACCCTTTCACCAGCGATCACCGTATACGTGTCACTAGAAGAAAATCTTTTTTTTCAAAATTTTCAGTCTTTTTCCTTTTATATCGTAAAAAATAAAAATCGCAGAGGCAATCAAATACCATCAAAAGAAAGCTCTATTTGTGGGAAGAAAAGGACGCAAATTTTGTTTGGGCACAACATTGCATGACCGCGCAATTACCAGTTAAAGCAGTGCAGTGCGAAATTGTAAAAAGACCTCTGGTCCTAAGGCTGACAATTGGTCCGGGGCTTAAGTGGTTATAGTGAAACAATAAAAGTAAAAAAATTCCTTTAAATATCGTGCCTGGGGGGTGTCTGTAGTATGCCTGTAAAGTAGTGCATCTTTCCTGTGTTTATTACTGTCCCACAGCAAAATGCCATTTCTAAAGGAAAAACACATAATTTAAAATTGCTTGCGGCTGTAATGAATTGCCGGTTCCCGGCAACATAGAGTAAAAAGAAAAAAACAGCATGGGTTCCCCCCACCTGTCCATACCAGGTCCTTCGAGTCTGGTATGGATATTAAAGGGAATTCTCCCCAAAATCCATACCAGACCCTTATCCGAGCACGCAACCTGGCAGGCTAGGAAAGGGAGGGGACGAGCGAGTGCCCCCCTCCTGAACCATACCAGGTCACATACCCTCAACATGGGTAGGGTGCTTTGGGGTGCGACGGAGACAAGGGCCTCATCTCCACAATCCTTGCCCAGTGGTTGTAGAAGTCTATGGGTGGGGGCTTATCATAATTTGGAAGCCCCGTTTAACAGGGGGGCCCCCAGATGCTGGCCCCTATGTGAATGGGTATTGGGTACATTGCACCCTACACATTCACAAAAAAAAGCAGTGAAATGTGAGAAAAGACGATAGCCGGTTTTTGACAATTCCTTTAATAAAAATGTCTTCTTCTTTCCCCAACTTCTTCCTCCAGTCTTCCTTTGGTTTTCTCCTTCTTCCTCCAGCTTCTTCTTCACCTGCTTCTTCCTGTGGTCTTCTCCACCATCCTCCGGCTTCTTCTTCCTCCGCTTCATCCTCCGGTCTTTCCCCTCTGCCGCTCCTTCTGAACATTCAAAAAAACAAACCTCATCTGATGCTGCGAAGGGGCTGATGATGTCACTCCGAGACCCTGCCCCTTGTGACTTCACCGCCTGGGGCATGATGGGTCAGTGATGTCACAAGGGGCAGCGTCTCCTGCTGACATTATCCAGTGGCCATGCCCCATAGTTATATATGAAATGTGCACTATGGAAGTGGACAGATAAGCTGGCCGCAGCGTCGTAGGAGGGTCATTGTTTTCATGTTCAGCGGGTCGGTGGCAGGAGCGGTGGAGGAGAAAGACCGGGGGAAGAAGAAGCCGGAGGAAGATGGAGAAGACTAGAGGAAGAAACGGGGGAAGAAGCAGCTGGACGAAGAGGGAGAAAACCGAAGGAAGACCGGAGGTAGATGGAGGAAGAAGCGGCGGAAAGAAGAAGACATTTTTAATAAAGGAGTTGTCAAAAACCAGCTATTGTCTTTTGTCAAAATTCACTGCTGTTTTAGGTGGATGGCTAGGGGTGCAATGTACCCGATACCTATTCACATAGGTGGAGGGCCAGGCTCTGGGGGCCCCCTTGTTAAAGGGAGCTTCCAGACACCGATAAGCCCCCCGCCCTGAGACTCCCATGACCACCGGGCAATGGTTGTGGGGATGAGGACCTTGTCCCCATCAACAGAGGGACTAGGTGCTTTGGGAAGGACCCCAAAGCACTCTCCCCATGTTAAGGGCATGTGGCCTGGTATGGTTAAGAGGGGGGGGGAGGCGCTCGCTTGTCTTCCCCTTTCCTGACCTGCCAGGTTGCGTGCTCGGATAAGAGTCTGGTATGGATTTTGGAGGGACCCCTACGCCATTTTTAAAAATTTTGGTGCAGGCCTGGTATGGATTTTGAGGGGGGAGGAGACCCATGTCATTTTTTTTAAATTGCACTGGGGGGCCCTACACCGTTTTCTCCCTTGATTTTTGAATAGCTGGATTTTTGGAATTCCACACCATAATATTTTTGAATAGTTATATACCATTGCATACATTTGAAGAGTTAAAATTATGGAATAAACCAAACTGATGAGCATTTGCTAATTATGCTGCTGAGTACAATGTACGTTTTCAGGAGGTGATACCATTGGTGGGATTTAAATTCATGACTTGAGCCTTTGAAGGTAGTAGGGCATACCACCACACTATGGAGCTGAGCACAATCATACATAGAAAATACTATTACTTATGTTTGATTCTTTTCATTGTATACAATAATGTTTTGCATTTGAGACATTAATATTATGGTACCAACAATGCTCATTTGCCTATGGCTATTGGGTAGGGATGAGCGGAACACCCCCGGTTCGGTTCGCACCAGGACTTGTGAACAGGCAAAAAATTTGTGGGAACACCGTTAAAATCTATGGGCCACGAACATGAAAAATGAAAAGTGGTAATTTTAAAGGCTTATATGCACGTTATTACCATAAAAAGTGTATGGGGACCTGGGTCCTGCCTCAGGGGACATGTATCAATGCAATAAAAAGATTTAAAAACTGAAGTTTTTTCAGGAGCAGTGATTTTAATAATGCTTAAAGTAAAACAATAAAAATGTAATATTCCTTTAAATATCCTGCCGGGGGGGGGGGGGGGGGGCTGGATGTGTCCTTAGTATGCCTAGTAGTGCATCTTTCCCATGTTTAGAACCGCAGCAAAATTACATTTCTAAACGAAAAATATTTCTTTTAAAACTGCTTGCGGCTGTAATGTATTGTCAGATCCCGGCAATATAGATTAAAAATTGTGTGAATTCCCCCCCCCCCCCAGTCCATTACCAGGCCCTTCAGGTCTGGTATGGATATTAAGGAGAACCCTGTGCAAAAATGTGAAAAAAAATGGCATAAGCGCCCCCCTCCTGCACCATACCAGGTCACATACCCTCAACATGGGGAGGGTGCTTTGGGGTTCCCCCAAAACGCCTTGTCCCCATGTTGATGGGGACAAGGGCCTCATCCCCACAAGCCTTGCCCGACGGTTGTGGGGGTCTGCGGGCTGAGGACTTATCAGAATCTGGAAGCCCCCTTTACCAATGGGGCCACCAGAACCTGGCCTATCCCTATGTGAATGGGTATCGGGTACATTGTACCCCTACCCATTCACCAAAAAAAAGCTGCGAAATGTGACAAAAATCAATAGATGGTCTTTTACAATTCCTTTATTGTAAAATATCTCTGAGTGTTCTTCTCCCCCGAACCGTGTCTCCCGCCATCATCTTCTCCTGGTGCTGCCTCTCTTGCCGCCATCTCCTGTCACTGTCTTCTGTTGTCGTCTCTCCCACCACTGCATTCTTCCTCGCCACCACCTTCCTCCATTGTGTTGTCACCCACTGTATGGCATCTCTTACACAGCCAGGGGGCGTGACCATCCTTTGACCTCACACGGAAAGCCTGGTATAGACCTGGAGGGACCCCATTCAGTTTTTTTCCAAATTATTTTGGGCTGGCATTTTTTTTACTTTCAGTAAGCTGCTGACAGCTGATGACTCATAGCTATGATTAAGCACCATTAACGGTGTGAAACGCATCAGTTATCATTTGGACCTGTGTCTATGATTGATGTATGGATCAAGCTTTATTCAATAAAGGCATTATTTTGGAGTGCGGCTGTCCTTTTTCCATTTTTCTGTCAGCTGATGACTCATTGGTTGGCAAGGACGCAGCGGCTGGCTACCAGGTCCCCCAGTTAGCAACTAGATATATACAGTGTTAAAATAAGAACCGCAAAACACATCAAAAATCGCATCACAAATGCAACAGTTGCATTTTTGGTGCGGCTCCATTGAAATCTATTACCCCAAATCGCATGAAAAAGTCCCCGACCATTTCCAAAAAAGCACTGGCCGCAAAATGCATAGATGTGAACTAGTACCATAGGAAACCACGTTAAATGGACTGTAGAGTGTTATTGCAAACTGCAAACCAAACTAAGAAATGCATAGGTGTGAATCTAGGGTCTCATTCACACTGTGAATCTCATTCACACTGCTGCGCCCTGAAAATAATACTTTTTTGCTGCCGCAACTTGGTCCAAACTTCTGGGAATACCTGTGTAATATTGCGCCATATGTACCTCAAGTCACATGAAAGTCGCACCAAAGTAGTACAGGGACTACTTTGAAGTTATTGTAACTTAAAGTAGCACAGATATGAATGGTTATCATTGAGAATCATGAGGTACAGCTTGGAGGTCCAAATTTGCTGGAAAAATCACCCAACTGTGAAACAAGTCATATACATTTTAATGGAAAGGAGCTCTCATTTATATTTGCATAGTCTGTACTGATTTACATCAGCAGAACAAATGCAGGAAGTGATATGTGCATATGGGCCAGAAGCAAATGTGTGGTGATGCCAAACAAATCAATTAACCCCACCCACACCAAATCTAAATACCACATCCACCCCCACATTGAGTAAGCACAAGTACATATCCTACACTTACCCGGCAAATGAGCAGCACCTCCTCTTTGCTAAAGAGGGACCTCACCATGTCCACCTAGATGGAGATCCTAACCAGAACAGGAACTTCCAGGTGATTACAATGACTCATTTCCGGGTCAAAAGGTGAAACCACACTTTTTTAATTGCAACCACAATTAGAATTTTTTTACTTTTCGCTTATTTGCAGATATGCAAATATGTATTTCTACCTATGATATTTGAAAGTAAACTTAAGGTAGTTCCATAAGAAATGGTGTCTCTGGGATAGCAGCAGGTGAATTACAAAGGCCCACGTTCACACTTACAGCTGGAGGAAATCGTGCGAGTTTCAACTGAACTCACACAATTTAATTCCTGACTCCGGGGGGAATTTCAGAGACTTCTGTGCTGTTTCTGCACTGATGTCAATAAAAATCGCACCCAAAGTCACCAAAAAGTAGTACATAAACTAATTTTTTAAATTGCGGCGTTGCACCAATTAGAACAGTGCAATTGCCGTCAATTTGACTTGTCAAATCGCACCAATGTGAACCAGGGCTGACACATACAACACTGCCTATCCACCAGCTGAATTCATTACCTGCAATTCTCCACAGCTGTTATATATAAAGATTACACCTTTATCATTTACTTGCAGGTGTGCTGAAGAGATTCGTTTTTTTTTTTTTTGCTGCACAAAAAAAATATAGAAATGACAAGGTATAACATATTTTACTTCCCCAAAACTAAAAAAAAAAAAAGAAAAAAAAAAAGAGAAAAAAAAACACAACAAACAAGCTCAATAATGTACTTTTATTTTGCCAGCAGAAACAAAATTATGTACATTCATTTACTAGCTTCAGAAAAAAAATCTACAGGATACATGGTATTACATTTAGCAAAAGGGTCTGTTCATAGGAGTCCTGACCCCAACCTGATAGAACACCTTTTGGCTGAATTAGAGCAGAGACTGCGAGCCAGGCCTTCTCATCCAACATCAGTGCCTGGCCTCACAAATGCACTTCTGGAAGAATAGTCAAACATTCCCATAGACACACTAAACCTTGTGGACAGCCTTCCTAGCCTTCCCAGAAGCTGTTCTAGCTGCAAAGGGTGGGGTAAGTAAATTTTTAACCCTACAGACTTAAAGCAGAATTTCCCCCCAAAAATGGAACTTACGCTTTAAGAGGAGGTGACCCCCTGACATGTCCCATTTGACATGTAATTTTTTTTTGGTGGGGGGAGCGTAAACCCTCTTTTTAGAGGGTTCCAGCTCCCACTTCCTCCTGCAGCACCAGAAGTAAGTTCACCTCTCCCCCTCCCTCTCGGCAATCATCTGGGACACGTCACAGGTCCCAGATGATTGCCCAGCCTGTCACAGTGTGCAGCGCAGCTCGTGCATGTGCAGTGCATGCTCAGCTGTGAAGCCAGGTGCCCACAGTGACAATGCCGGCGCCGTAGAGAGGAGGGGGAAGACGAGTGGGGCTTTGTCCCACCACATCACTGGACTCTGGGATAGGTAAGTGTCCAATTATTAAAAGTCAGCATTTGTAGCTGCTGACTTTTTTTTTTTCTGAACTCCGTTTTAAGCCTCGTACACATGATCAGATTGTTGGCAGGGGATTGTCTGTTGACAGACTGTTGTCCTAAAATCTGACCTTTAGTATGCTCCTTCTGACAATTGTTGTCCAACTTTTGACCAACAAATGTTGGATGGCAGGCTATTACATTTTTGGTGGACAACGGTCCATTGTCTGATCTTTGTATCATCAGTACACAAGTCCCTCATAAAAAAGTGTAAAGTACAAACACGCATGCTCAGAATCAATGCTCGGCAAACATAAAATTAGCAGAAGGGAGTTTCCCAAAGGGTGGCACTCAAGAGCTGAAATTCCTCGTAAGGATGTCCCTACATTCATGTTTGTTGGCCAACAATTGTGTACCATTATTATGCAAGACAAGTTCCTGGCATACGCCCATGCTATTAAAGTGCATGTGTGTGTAAAGGCAGGTGTTCCAATACTTTTGGCTAGATAGTGTATCTGGCAAGATTTGCAATGGTCCTACACATAAATACTACATTAAGTTATAGTATTATGACCTGTAATATGAGACAACTTCTCTACATGAAACAGCATGTTTGGGATTTGAACCCAGACACTCAGCAGAAGCTCTGTCCTTTAAGGCTGGATTCACACCTATGCATTTTTGGCTCTTTTTGCATTTTGCTAATTTACATTACAGTCCATTTAAAATGGTTTCCTATGGAACACGTTCTGTAATGAAAATCTGCAAAATGCAAAAAGCACTAAAAATGCATAGGTGTGAATCCAGCCTAAGTCACAGAGCTTCCACATGTGAAAATCTCCTACACATAAATATTGCAATTTCTTTGGACATACAAGTGATGGAATTATATTACTCAAGAGTTATTCTTCTTGATTTATTCTGTGATATTTGGTGATTCTTTGAGGGTCAGTGTAGAATAGTGATGTTACCCTCATTTTTTTGGGGAATTACATTTTGATTTCTGATGTTGGTACACATATCAAATATTTTGGGCTCAAATTATGATTATTTGAAAATAATAAAAAGCGCAATGGTATTGTTTGTGGTTTGTAAAGACCCTGTGTGAGTTTGGGTAAAGATTGTTGTGAGATGGAGAGTAACAAGTGAAAGTGACAGAGAAACATATATTTTACCAAAACATTCAGCAATTTAGCATTCTTAAAAACAAAATAGTTGAAGTAGAAGCAACAATGTTGCAAAGGAAAATGTATTTCAGATACATTTCATCTCAACATTAAAAGGATTTATTTGGGGAAGCTACAAGTGTACCATTAGAATCAATAAACTAAAACTTGTATTGAACTATAATAGCACAGATTTTCACTCCCAAAAAATGCGCCCTGTAAAAAATACATTGGAGCTAAAATGAGAGCTATTTGCAGGTCCGAGCATGCTCAGTTGTGTTGGCACCTGGTTGTCCAAAAACGGAAATTTATCTCTTCTTAAAGATATTTCAGTGTAGAAATCACTTTTTCACACAGTTTAACCACTTGCCGACCAGCGCACAACGATGTACGTCGACAGAATGGCACGGCCAGGCAAATGGGCGTACATGTACGTCCCTTTAAATTTGCCGCCCTGCCATCGGGAGCGCGCCGCCGGCGGCGCGCTCCCGCACTGGCCGGGACCTCCGTGAGTCCGGTCGTGTGACCCGCGGACTCGATCACTGCGGGCATCCCCGTGATCGTCTCACGGAGCGGCCGAATGAAGAAATGCCGTTGTAAACAACATTTCTCCATTCTGCCTAGCAACTAGTGACGCTGATCTCTGCTCCATGTGATTGGAGCAGAGATCAGTGTTCACTAAATGAAAGCCCAACCCCCCCACAGTTAGTAACACACCCCTAGGAACACTTAACCCCTACACTGCCATCCACTGGTTAACCCCTTCACTGCCAGTGTCATTTACACAGGAATCACTGCATTTATATAGCAGTGATTATTGTATAAATGACAATGGTCCCAAAAATGTGTCAAAAATGTCCGATGGGTCCCCCACAATGTCGCAGTCACAATAAAAATCGCTGATCGCCGCCATTACTAGTAAAAAAAAAATAATAAAAAATTATTAATAAAAATGCTATAAAACTATCCCTATTTTGTAAACGCTATAACTTTTGCGCAAACCAATCAATAATCGCTTATTGCGATTTTTTTTACCAAAAATATGTAGAAGAATACGTATCCGCCTAAACATAGGAAAAAAATGTTTTTTTATATATTTTTGGGGGATATTTATTATAACAAAAAGTAAAAAATAATGCGTTTTTTTTCAAAATTGTCGCTCTATTTTTGTTTATAGCGCAAAAAATAAAAACCGCAGGGGTGATCAAATACCACCAAAAGAAAGCTCTATTTGTTGGAAAAAAAGGACGTCAATTTTGTTTGGGAGCCATGTCGCACGACCGCGCAATTGTCAGTTAAAGCAATGCAGTGCCGAATCGCAAAAAGTGGTCTGGTCTTTGACCAGCAAATTGGTCCGGTCTAAAAGTGGTTAAAAGCAGATTATCTTTAAATAATATACTGCATATTTCAGTACTATTTAAGAAATTATATAATGATCTAAACATTATTTCCATGTACACTACTCCAGGTTTTAGCAGAGTAAGGATTTGGGCGCTATTTGTTTTCAAGCAACTATAGTAAATTCACAGTGTAGCGCTATAGTAAATGACCCCCTATGTCGAAATCTCTGCGCTAATCAATTCATCTTTTAAATGAAATGTGCAGACTGTCTTTACAACTAGCTTTATGGCACTTTCACACTGGGCGGGTGGGTGTCAACGGTGAAGCGCCGCTATTTTTAGTGACGCTTTACTGTCATTTTTTGGTGCATTTAACCTCCACTAATGTCCAAAAAGGGTTAAAAGCACCGGCAAAGCAGCGATGCTTTGATGAAGCTGCCTATTGATTTCAATAGGCAGGGGTGCTTTAAGAGCGGTGTATGCCTCAAAGATGCTGCTTGCAGGACTTTTTTAGTGTCCTGCCAGCACACCCCTCCAATGTGAAGCTGAGAGAAGAGGTGATGGACTGGCCAAGCATGTCTCCAGACCTAAACCCTATTGAGCATCTGTAGAGCATCCTCAAACAGAAGGTGGAGGAGCACAAGGTCTCTAACATCCACCAGCTCCGTAATGTCCTCATGGAGGAGTGGAAGAGGACTCCAGTGGCAACCTGTGAAGCTCTGGTGAACTCCATGCCCAAGAGGGTTAAGGCAGTGCTGTAAAATAATGGTGGCCACACAAACTATTGACACTTTGGGCCCAATTTGGGCATTTTCACTTATGAGTGTACTCACTTTTGTTGCCAGCAGTTTAGACAATAATGGCTGTGTGCTGAGTTATTTTGAGTGGACAGTAAATTTATACAAGCTGCTACAATGTAAATTAGTGAGTGTACAAAGTGTAATTTCTTCAGTGTTGTCACTTTAAAAGATATAAAAAAAAATTACAAAATGAGAGGGGTGTACTCACTTTTGTGAGATACTGTAGTTTTACAGGTTTGAGAGAAGTGATGGGTTGTTTATGTCATATTTCCTATCTCTGAATTAAGTATTTATTAGCTAATATGTTAACAGACAGACAGAAGCTGACCAGAGATCTGTCATTGTACAACAGTAGTGCTAATGCTGGAAAATGACAGATTCTTGGCCAACTGCAGTTTTTTTTTTGTAAACAAACCAGCTGGGGATCTGCTGACATTTGGCTGTGATAGCACTCAGCTATTGGAAGATTGAAGTAAACTGCTTTTACTTGGTGTTTATTCAATTCCAATGTTAACATGTATAATGCTACTGCTAAATATGATATCCACAAAATGTCCCATGGCTTTGCATTGTGCTTTTTGAATATTTTTTTCCTATAAGTATGCAGAAGAATAGTTTTTCTTATTGATGAAAAATTGTAAACAAGGAAGTTCATGTTTATTGCAGATAGAGCAGCTAGACACATGACAATATAGGAGAGAATAAGTGTAGCAGCAGATCCGTCAGCTTTTGCAGTTACATTGTTATGTAGCGGCCATAACCCTTGATAGGGTGGCCTTAACTTTTGGGCTTACCGGTTACCTCTGCTTGGCTTGTTCTTCCACGTCTAGGGGTTCCCAGGGGTAGTACCCAACAACTTTGGACGATGACACCATAAAAGTCCTTTAGAAATGTTTTTATTTGCAGGGGTAACATCCAACAAACACAGTCTCGTATGAGAACAGAGGGCAAGGGTGAATAAACTCAGGCACCTTGAACTGCTAATCATCAGAAAGTCTCTAATACCACCCAGAGAGTAGCCACTTGCAGCTGGGCGCTTCAAAGCTGAACAATTCTCTAGCCAGAGATTATGAAAGTCAGCACTTTGATACGGAACTTGTGAAATCTCTGACCTTGAATAATTGGTAACAGAAAGTGAACAGGAACCTTTTCCTCAGTACATGGAACGTTCTCTGTCTCCTTGGCAGTACTGGAAAAGCGTGGATTCATTAGTGTGTTTCACAACCCAGCAACCAGGCACTTCTTGGGATGTCAGCTTGTCGGCCCTCCTCTGAAGAGTCCTCCCCCGGTCGCTTACACAAGCTGCGGTGCCCATCCAAGCCAAGAGCACACCCGGACGCCTTGAATCCTCCCTCAGTTACTGCGCCTTGGACCAAGAGACTTGGGAACAGACGGATCCTTACCCCAGACCAAGCGAGTCTATTGGGGTTAGTCACCCGAACCATATTGCGGAACGACACACGCTCCCGTGACCTGGGACCCCTAGCGGGGCTACCCCGGTCCAGAATCGGGAACAGCCAGCTATTGCCTCACGAACGAACCCCGAACACGTGACTTCAACATCTTAAGTACCCTTCCCCAGACTCCTCAGCGGGGCCAGGCGCACCCATTGATTGGCTCTGGGGAATGCTGATACCCGAAGCGTCCAACCAGGCCTGGTTCTGAGCCTGTCATGTGCACTTAACTGTACACATGACCAGGCAGAACTCTAATACAGCCCAGCCAAACTGATGTCAAAGTTAAACCTACATAAATAACCCTCAGAACCCCTTTACTGTTCTGAGGCAAAAACTAAATTTGTACATGACAGACACCTTGTCCAAAGTGTCATCGCTACAGTTACATAGTTAGTCAGGTTGAAAAAAGACACAAGTCCATCCAGTCCAACCTTAAAAACAATAAATAATTTTAATAAAAATACAATCCAATATACCCAATTTTATACCCACAGTTGATCCAGAGGAAGGCAAAAAACCCCAGCAGAACATACTCCAATTTGCTACAAGCAGGGGAAATTTTTTTTTTCTTGATCCCCCAAGAGGCAATCGGAATTTCCCATGATCAACTTTACCTATAAACGTTAGTACCCAGTTATATTATGTACATTCAGGAAAGTATCCAGGCCTTTCTTAACCCCCCTGGCGGTATTCCCGAGTCTGGCTCGGGGTGAAAATTCAGAGCCAAAAGCGGTAACCCAGAGCCAGATTCGGGATCGCATTGCTGGATCCAGGATGAGTTTACTTACCTTGTCCCCTGGATCCAGCGATATCTCCCCGCACTGTGAGCGGCTCGTCCTCCGCTCGATTCATCACATCGCTGGGCTCCGTTCCCTGCAAGCGTTGCGACGTACGGGGATGGAGAATGGGGCCAAATTCAAAAAGTAAAACACACACATTACATACAGTATAATGTAATCTTACAGATTACATTGCTGTATGTAATTATTTCACATCCTTTTTGTCCCTAGTGGTTTCTTCAGTGTCCTGCATGCAATTTTATATTATAAAAACTGTTCTTTATACCTGGAAACTGGGGATTGTCCATAGCAACCAAAACTGTCCCTTTACATCAAAAATGGTTTTAGACCAGCTAGAAAACAGTGATAATAAATTAGAATCACTCGCAGAATTGAGCGATAGCGATTTGTGGGGAGATCCGTCATCAAATACTGAAAAGTAATGACAGTGACAATTCTGCAACTGAGCAAATGTCTGTGTTTTTGATTTGATTACATTATTGAATCATTTTTATTATTATTTGGTATAATTATTTATTATATTATAATTTATGATTTCATTTTTCAAACTTTATCAAACCCGGGATGTCTGCTAGACTCTGGTTTGGACAGATTTAAGTGAGTTATTCCTAATAATTACAGGAATACAATATAAAACGCCAAATTTACATGCTAAATAATGGTACCGCTTTCAGCACCTAAAATCTGAAATAATCATACCGCCAGGGAGGTTAAAGCAATCTACTGAACTGGCCAGAACCACCTCTGGCAGGAGTCTATTCCACATTTTCACAGCTCCTACTGTGAAGAAACCTTTTCGTATTTGAAGATGAAATCTCTTTTCCTCTAGGCGTAAAGAGGGCCCTCGTGTCCTCTGGGTTGACTGTAAAGAGAATAACTCAACACCAAGTTCACTATATGGACCCCTTATATATTTGAACACGTTGATCATATCCCCCCTCATTCTCCTCTTCTCAAGAGAGAATAAATTCAGTTCCTCTAATCTTTCCTCATAGCTGAGCTCCTCCATGCCTCTTATCAGTTTGGTTGCCCTTCTCTGCACTTTCTCCAGTTCCCCGATATCCCTTTTGAGAACTGTTTCCCAAAACTGAACTGCATATTTCAGGTGAGGTCTTACTAATGTTTTGAACAGGGGCAAAATTATATCTCTCTCTCTGGAGTCCATACCTCTCTTAATACAAGAAAGGACTTTGCTCGCTTTGGAAACAGCAGCTTGACATTGCATGCTATTATTAAGCTTATGATCTACCAAAACCCCCAGATCCTTCTCCACCACAGATTCCCCCAGTTGTACTCCCCCTATCATGTATGATGCATGCATATTCCTAGCCCTTAAGTGCATAACTTTACATTTCTCAACATTAAACCTCATCTGCCACATAGTCGCCCAATTAGACAGAGCATTGAGGTCGGCTTGTAAATTGAAGACATCCTGTAAGGACGTTATTCCACTGCATAGCTTAGTGTCATCTGCAAAGACAGAAATGTTACTTTTGATCCCAGACCCAATATCATTTATAAAGGTATTAAAAAGTAAGGGTCCCAGTACTGAACCTTGGGGTACACCACTGATAACCTTAGACCATTCAGAGTAATGCCCTGTACACACGATAGGAAATTCCGACGGAAAAGGTCCGATTGTATTATAGTGTCGGAAAATCCGATCGTGTGTGGGCTCCGATGGAAAAAATTTGAGAGCAGGATCTAAAATTTTCAGACAAAAAAATCTGATCAGACTTTTTCCAATCGTTTGTAGAGAATTCCGATGGACAAAGTGCCACACATGCTCAGATCAAATTACGAGACCAAGGCTATTGGCTACTAGCCTCTATGTAGTCCCGTCACACACAACTAACGTCACCATGTTCCGAACGATCGGATTTTCCGACAACTTTGTCCAACCATGTGTATGCAACACCAGTTTCGGATAAAATCCATCGAAAAAAATCCGATGGATTTTGTGCTTGGAATGTCCGACCGTGTGTACAGGGCATAAGAGTCACTAAGCACTACTCTCTGATTTCTGTCTTTTAGTCAGTTTTCTATCCATTTACAAACTGATATTTCCAGGCCTGTAGACTTTACCCCTTCCTCTTTTAAGTGTTTAAGTTTAAGGTAAAGAGAGACCTTCCCAATGAAATATATGAGCCAGGGCCCCTGAAATTCAGTTTTTATATCCTATTGCTGCAGACTAAAAATAACATCCCTGAAAATGGCACAAATAACCAAACTCATTAGGTGTTTTTGAATTTTTGTCGCTTTATGGCCTGTAATACTCTATCCTGGCTACATCGACCATTAGGCTCAATATTCTATGTATTGTGCCTGTACCTGTCACCTTTCTTTGCTGTTTTTTCACTCCCCCTGTGTTATTCCAATTGAGTTTTTTATTTTTTTATTTACATTTCCCTTTAATTATAGTCCTTTTTTTCTTGTTTAGTTTTTTTGTGTACCATTCCTCTCAGCACATATGTCACATTGTAATTCATACTTCACTTTGGGATTATTTTTAATACTCTCTAAATGGTATGTATATATTAGCTATGAGCTTCCGTTTTAGGGTACTGTATAGCAGTATGCAGATGGTTCATCCAGTATTTTTAGCGTTAACATGTGGTTACACCCCTTTAGCACCTGGTAGATTATATGCATGTACAAGCTATTGGGATCTGAGCACAGGTATATCTTGTTTCTATTGTATAGCAGGTCAGTGGCCAGACCTAAACAGTGCAGCTCTTCCCCATTTTATGTCTGTTTGCCCCAGGTTGGCATTGTGTCCACAGTAGCATTTGCGGTGGCAAAGCAGACACAGTTGGCCAGCTTAAACATGTATTGCAATATGTGTGAACTAAATATCCCTATTTTATTATTGCAAGGTTTGCTTAAAAGGGTATGGAAGTGTCTAGTATATTTATATTTGACCCAAACGCAGCATGTTCACCGTCCTCCTGCCCAAACCCCCAGTAGATACCCTTGATCATGACAATATTTGGTCAATTATGTCATCCAGGATCCCAGGCCAAGAGAGAGAGAGATCTTATTTATGCGTTTAAAAGACCTGAGCCAAATCCAGCTAGAGTTAGAAACAGTAATTGTCTGAATGAACAGTTCTAAATGTCTAAATAAGATTACTCCCTGTGCTAAAACGGGACTTTCTACTCACATGAGTATGAGTAAAATTTTAGAGAATGAGTAGATTATGAAAAACGCACTTTTGGTTTTACAAATTTGCTGCACTATGGACATATTTATTCTTTAATACCGGTCCTGCACTGTGGGACCAAAGAGGAGGTGTATCTGGGCCATAACGTTGATGGTGGTTCCTTTCCAATCTGTACTGGATGTCTTGTGGATTGTTTTTACTTCCATGAAATTTGGTGAGCCTTTTAATCATCTAAAGTAATGGAGATACTTCTCTTACTGGGAGGAGCTTTTTTGTTATATGAGTATATTACCTCATAGATAAACTATTTACAATGTAAGAAAATACTGCACGATGGTGGTGTTTGTGTTTTAATTCCAGTCCTGAACTGAGAATTTTAGGAGATGAATTTGAGCCACACTGAAGGAGTATAGGAGAGGGGCTGGAGCCTGCGGCAAATTTTGAGTAAACTTGTAAGGAAGAAAAATCCGTGATGGAAAAGGGAATACCTTGGAAGTCCTGGTCTCAATGGTGGAAAGCGTTTCAGGACTCGCTTATTTATAAAAAGTCATGAAAATCTGACAGTTCCAATCTTATCTATTCTACACTATGGTGTTATTTATGTTTTAATTCCGGTCTGAGCTGAGAAGTATTGGAGACAATCTGGAACTGCGGGGGGGGGGGGGGGGAGATATACTGATGTCCTGACAACTATATTCATTTGAAATAATAATTTTACTTAACAAAATACAATAAAAAATGTTATCAATATGAAATACTGCATATGCAGTTTTGTAAATTTCTAGTAATAAGTAGTAGGCCCTTTTTTACTGAGATGATCGTAGCTGTTTTGCTTATAAATGCTGTGTTCAATAGCACAGTAGTGAAAATTTACACAAAAAATTTAAAAGGGTTGATTTACTAAAGGAGTGGGCAATGTTTATTTGTAAAAAAAAAAAAAAAAGGAAGAACAATTCCCCATTGGTTTTTTTAGCAGCTAATTGTGAGACAAACAATTGTATAAAAACTTCAAATGTTTTTTATTAACTCCAAAAGATGGGTACATTATAGAAAATGAACATGGTTAAAATATGAGCTCTGGTGTGTACAAAGGGTCCGCAAACCTACATATCCTAATATACAACTTTTCATGAACAAATATCTCTGTTTTATTCAAACTTTCAACCTAATGGTTTCCACATTCCTATTTCATAGAACCATTTGGTGTATGGAAATACCCCAATGCATTTCAACCTGAAATTGATCAAGGTCTTCTTCAGGGGGATCCTTTATTTCTATAGATACAACAAATGGATAATTAAAATGTTAAATTCCATTACAGCATCCCTTTACAGGTATTTATACAGGTATCCTTATATATACCAGAGACTTTTATAAAAACATCAGTCTCCCTCAGAGATGATCCTGGACTTCTCCACCCTACTAGACATGTCCACGAAAACCTCCTGGGGTGGGGGTGCGCGACAGGGGCCCCCTACGGGACCTACAAGTGGTCACAAACGATTCGAGGCTCCCAACATCCAGCCGAGAAAACAAGGCATTATACATAAAAGGGATTTTTTGATTTAAATAGATTATTGAAAAGAGTATATCCAATGTGCCAAAATACAGAGATAGAACAGAAACTATCCAACAGGTCAAAAAATGCTTCACGTGATCGAGTAAGGCCGCGTACACACGCGGGGACTGTTCGCCCAACTTTGTCCGCTGAACAGTGTTTCGGCAAACAGTCCGCTCGTGTGTGGGCTTTCAGCGGACAGTTTCAGCGAACAGTCCGCTGAACAAGGTTTTTCGGAAATTCCGAAAAACTGTCCGCTGAAACTTTGTTTCAGCAAACAGTCCCCTCGTGTGTAGGCTTGTTCGTCAAACTAAGTTCCGCGCATGCTCAGAAAGGATTTACACGCCGAAAGTTATAATGCAGTGTATAGGACGTCGTATTTTTCGTCCCGTCGTACGTGCCGTTCACGTCATCGCGCACGGTTTCAGCAAACTGTTCGTCCGTCGTGTGTGGCCATGTCCGTCCATGCTAATTTTGAGCGGACTGTTTGCCGAAACTGTTTGACGGACAAAGTTGGGCGAACAGTCCCCGCGTGTGTACGCGGCCTAAGAGATATTTCAGTGAATATGTGTAATCTTATTTTATTTTATTTTAAAACCACTATATCGAATTTGGTAAAGTTCCATAAGCCATATATTTGTATATGGCTGAGATAAATATAGAATTTAATCAATAAAACATAATGGCAATTTTTATTATTTATTGTTCTATCTTAATGTGGATGTGGGAAGTGCTGTGAAAAAAATATATGCAAAACAACAACATTTAAATGGTGCCCACTGAGTGACAACCATGCCTAGTGAAATAGTGAATAAGATACGGGTGCCTTAAAAAGAAAAAGGGCTGATAGCCAGTGTGTGAATAAACAAAAAATATATAATAAAATCAATAATTAATACCTGTAAGATGTTATAGGTATAGGGGTCCTTTCAAAGGCAAAAGGACCTCACATCTAAATAAAATAAAAATGCGCAAAATTAATTACCAAATCTATTTAAGATAAACCACCCTGGTCTCATGGTGACCCATCCATGATCTTACCTGATCCTGTTACTGATGTTTATACTGCTGCAGCCGAGGATCAACTGAATGATCCGGCCACAAGCAGGTAATTATATACTAGTTTAATTGCATCTCATTATGCCAGTAATTCAATACAGCTACCTTTCCTCCGCCCGATGATGGGGAGCCTCTTGGCCACTGTATTACAGGGCCCATTCATGGCCACCTCGGCGTCCCGGAAGACGCCATTAGCGTCCCAGGAAACCCCCGAAAGCCGCCCACATTTTCTATAATGTACCCATCTTTTGGAGTTAAAAAACTTTTGAAGTTTTTATACAATTGTTTGTCTCTCCATCAGCTGCTAAAAAACCCCATGGGGAATTGTTCTTCCTTTTCTTTTTTCAATAAATTTTCGGGGTGTACAGCCTTCATAGACTCAGTGGATATGTTCGATTTTCTTTCTCGATGTTTATTTATAAAAACCCAGTTTTCAATGTCAATGTTCATTTAACACTTTAACGTAAGTGAAGTTATATTTACTATGTGCCATGTGAAAGGAATTTTAGAAAAAGAACAATAGTTTTGTTTGACATGATTAGATAATTAAGGTAAGCACAACTTGACTTTAATCACCAAGCTTAGTGCACATTTACTGTACTTTGGAAAGCAAACATTTCTATTTCTTTTGTAAATAAACTTCACTTAGCTGGATAAGTGACATATCCTGCTCTCCCTCCCTCCCTCCTAGGGGTCTGTATGGAGAATCAGTTGAATAAAGATTTTATATGTTTAGTAGAAAATATATAAAACAGTATAAACATATATTATCAGAAGAATACTAGTCCCAAACATGATAATTTTACTTAAGGAGGCATTGGTAAAATGACTAACTTGAATTTGATGTAATCACACCTCTTCAGAATTTAGACATTCATTATTTTTGCAGAAGATAGCCCTCATGTCATTGTAATATTTCACATACCAATTTCTGGAATGCTTTAACCACTTGCGGACCAACCGCCGCAGTTCTACTGCGGCAGGCTGGCTCCGCTGCACGAAATCACGTTATTGTACGTGATCTTGCGAGGCTTGTCTAGTGGGCACGTGCGTATTCACAGCAAGCTTCATGAGTCTGACAGTGCATCCTGCAGATGCGATGTCCGTGGGCATACCCACGATTGCCTCACGGAGAGGACGCACAGGGAGATGCTAATGTAAACAAGCATTTTCCCATTCTGCCTAGTGACAGTGTCACTGATCAGCGCTCCATGTGATCGGGAGCAGAGATCAGTGATGTGTCACACACAGCCCAGCCCCCCCCCCCCCCCACAGTTAGAATCACTCCCCGGGCACACTTAAACCCTACAGCACCACCTGTTAACCCCTTCACTACCAGTCACATTTACAGAGTAATCAGTGCATTTTTAATTGCACTTATTGCCGTATATACTCGAGTATAGGTCGATCCGAATATAAGCCGAGGCCCCTAATTTACCACAAAAAAAAATGGGAAAACGTATTGACTCGTGTATAAGCCGAGGGTGAGACATGCCTGTCCATCCCTGTGTGTCCGTCCATCCCTGTGTGTCCGTCCATCCCTGTGTGTCCGTCCATCCCTGTGTGACCGTCCATCCCTGTGTGTCCGTCCATCCCTGTGTGTCCGTCCATCCCTGTGTGTGCAGCCTTGTGTGTCCAGCCTACCTGTGTCCCGAGCCTGCGTCCCGAGCCTGCGTCCCGAGCCTGCGTCCTGAGCCTGTGTCCCGAGCCTGTGTGCTTCTGCACATACGGCGGCCATGCCAGGATCGCCGCACCTCTTCTCGTCTGACAGACGGCGGCCATTCCACTGTTCAAAAGCCGCGCCTCCGTCTGTGATAGGCGGAACACTCAATTTCCCAGCAGTCTGTGTTCCGCCTATCACGGACATCCTCTCATCCTCGTCCGTAGTATGAGGATGAGCGGATGTCCGTGATAGGCGGACCACTGACTGCTGGGAAATTGAGTGTTCCGCCTATCACAGACAGGGAGGCGCGGCTTTTGAATAGTTCAATGGCCGCCGTCTGTCTGCTCGACACGCTGATCGGATAGAAAGACGGCGGTGACTCGAGTATAAGCCGAGGGGGGCACTTTCAGCCTCAAAAAAGAGGCTGAAAATCTCGGCTTATACTCGAGTATATACGGTAAATATGAATTGTCCCAAAATAGTGCCAAAAATGTCCGATGTGTCTGTCATAATGTCGCAGTCATGATAAAAAATGCTGATCGCCGCCATTACTAGTAAAAAAAAAAAAATGCTATAAAACTATCCCCTATTTTGTAGACGCTAAAACTTTTACTCAAATCAATCAATAAACACCTATTGTGATTTTATGGTATTCCAAGATAGGAAAAAGGGGGAAAAAGGGGATTTTTTTACGGTACAATATATGAAGAGACTAAGAGATATTAGAATTATTGGGGGATGTGGTACCTATTATACTAATGTGTCTCTGGGACAGTGTGGACCAATTTATTTCTAACCTATTGTGATTTGTTTTAACCAAAATTATGGCCTAAACTGAGGGAAAAAAAAGTTTTTTTATATATTTTTTGAGGAGATTTATTATAGCATAGATTTATTATAGCAAAAAGTAAAGAATAATCATAATTGTCGCTCTTTTTTTGTTTATAGCACAAAAAAATAAAAAACGCAGAGGTGATCAAATACCACCAAAGCTCTATTTCTGGGGAAAGAAGTACATCAATTTTGTTTGGGAGCCACATCACATGTCAGTTAAACAATGCAGTGCCGAATCGCAAAAAGTGCTCTGGTCTTTGGTCAGCCAAATCCTCCGGGGCTGAAGTGGTTAAACTTCAGACATGTGTCAAAATACACTCCTTGCTGTAGATTTTCCAGCTCACAGGACCACAGTCTCTATGTCAGCAGACTGAGAGGGATTGTAACTTGGGCAGGTTAACTGAGCCTTTAATCTCTGTCATGGTAGCCACCACATGTTTTAATGCTGCACCGTTCATATCTTTTGCTGTTGCAATTCTGACCTTAACTGTGTTGCTCACTGCCACACTTAGACAGGCATGTATCAGTTCAGAGTTCTTCATATCTATTTAGAGTGTTGAGCGATTCAGCCTAAATAATTTTAAAATTTTAAAAATAAAAGATGTTTTACATGCATTAATTTTCACAATTAGTGCTATTTGACGAATCATATAAAAGTCCAGAAATTATTAATTCAGTGTCCAAAAACCAAATAAAGTCCATAAAGTGATATGATAAAACGTGAAAGTGTCCTCCGGTTCTTATTAGGTGCAACACTCAGTGCTTCCCATAGGAAAAACAGGGCAAATATATACTCTTACCAGTTCAATAGACCTGTCAAGGTCTGTATTTCGCATCTGTGAGCATGATTTGTAGGAGCCCTGTCACCAAAGATCATGATCTATGTGGACTATGTATAAATCCAGCACTGTGCATTGGGCACCTGTTACTTTATGCTAATTATATATTAAGAAACAGGTTATTTGGTACACATCTTCCTACTTAGTATTGCAATAAAGAATCATAACATTAACAGAAAAAAAATCATAAATAATGATACATTTTTGACAAGGGTATGGGACCTCTGGAAGATCAGCAAATAAGATACACATCTGATAGGTCAATGTTATACGTGTACCTGTTATCTGCAACACAGTGATAGAAGTCTGTTGCGATAGAGACCATAGAGCTGTGCAGCTCCAAAATGTATGAAGGAGTGTACTTCTTTCCCCACATCCCCTAAAACAGGTATTAGGAATAGTCAGGTAGATCCTGTGTATTTTAACGGGGATGTAGTACCATCCAATATTGAGCTTAACCACAGTCTCTTTAATGGCAACAGAACGAGTGCACTTATGCTTGTTGTTAACCACATCAAGCCAATCTTCTGCAGAGTGCTCTTGGCCTGTTTCCACCTCCCAGCCCAGCATTGCTGAAGACTTGGCAGTGGTATGATCACCATTGAGGTATTGGTAAAGGGTAGAAATAATCCCTCTATCTCTAAACGCCTTTTGACATAGATTTTCAAATGGTGTCCTGGCCTCATCTCCATCCTGAGTAAGGGTGTCAGTAAAGAAGTGGCCAATCTGTAAATATTTATAAAATTCTGAGTTGGGGAATGCATAAGTATTTTGGAAATGTACAAACGTGCAGAAGGAATTCGTTGCTATTTCACATGTATTGAAACATTGCTCTGAAGAAGCCACCATCAGAAACAATTACCAATGTGTGCTTATCCCTGCATACAGTTTATGCTTATGCAGGGACAAGAATGTTCCTGCACACACATGTTTAAAGAGTCAATACGTTCAGCAGTACTCCTGTTGCCTTTTTATCCGGACCCCTTGGCCGTTGACCTCTTCTTTTGTTTCTGTTTGAGTTAATGCATTGGCTTGCTAACTGTCTGGTTTGTTCTTGTCACAAATTATATGATAATATGGGTTCAGTCCCTTATTATATTATACCCAGGTAGCCTGCATAAATTGAAAAGTTAATGAAAAAAAAAAAAACAGACTGAGAACTGCAATCGTAACCCCTTGACGACACTTAGATATTTGTAGTCAAATAGTAGCTCTTAACCCGTGTGGACAGATGAACATACTGTACATGAGTCCCAAAGGAGATTAGAGTCTACAAAGTCTGCAGTTGGAAAATAAGTAGTGGATCAGTCCACTGCTGATTACATGGGAATCACTTTAGAGTGATCAGACCTTGAAGGCTCAAGACAGAAGTTAGCAAGACACAGGTGATGACAAGGAAAATTGTCTCTACTCTACTCTCTAGTACATAAACTACTGGGCTGAGATGCTAAACAGCACTCAGCAACTAGTAATAGATTGTAAAAAATTTGTTAGACCAACATTAAGTTAAAATAAAGAAACAAATACAGTTTTTTTTTCCCCATTTTATTTTAAAAATGAATAAGAATCCAGTCCAACATGCATTTTTCTACAAACTGAATGTATTTAAATAACCAGATAATTTATCCATACAATACAATACATTACATATATAGATAATATACATATATTGATACAAACCATTCTCATCATAGTTTATTTAAATATTATAAAACATTGATCTAACCACTAAGTTCTTTAAAGAAGAACTATACCCAACATTTGATACACTACCAAATCTTTATTGCTGTTAATGATAAGGGATGAGCAAATTGATTCACATTGAAGGTGATTAGCAAACAATTTGATTTGCCTAAATATATTCATGCAAGCTTGCCTAATCTTCAAAAAATCATTATAAATCACAATCACTTGGCTTTTGAATTGTTGAGTACTCAACACATCAGACAGATCTGCATATAAAAAGATCAGCTGTACCAAAACTAAAATAAAACATTTGAATCCAGAATGGATTATTACTTTCTGTGGTTCTCTGCAGATTGAATAGGACTGCACTAATACATTTATGCAAACTGTAATAAGTTGTTAAAGTGATTGTAAAGGCTTGTTTTTTTTTTTCTTCTTAAATAACAAACATGTCATACTTACCTCCACTGTGCAGTTTGTTTTGCACAGAGTGACAATGATCATCCTCTTCTGGGGTCCCCCCCGGTGGCGCTATCAGCTCCTCCTTTCATCCCATAACCTCTTAGGAGGAGCACTCCCCCGGGGGGTTACCTTGTGGGCACACTCCCGAGTTCAGCATTTGCATCTGTAGATGCAGGATGCAGGACTCGGCCCGCCCCCCAGTGCCCGCATCATTGGATTTGATTGACAGAAGCGGGAGCCAATGGCTGCGCTGCTTTAAATCTATCCAATCAAGAGCCAAGAACCCCAGGCAGAGAAGGTGAGTGCTTCTACGCTGAGGGAACAAACAGGCTCAGGTGAGTAAAACGGGGGGGGCTGGAGGACCGGTCACTGTCAGAGGTTTATTTCACCTTAATGCATAGGATACATTAAGGTGAAAAAATATGAGGGTTTACAACCCCTTTAACTTGGTTACTCTTTGCTCATCCTTATTCTGGGAATCACTTCCAGAGATGTTCCCTTGCAACTTGATTTGGTTTTGGAAGTGATGTCCCTGCCAAGGCCAATGACAATAACAAATACCCAGTGGAAAACCTTACTTCTCAATCCATCCCAAAAACTCCACAATTTGTAGGTTACATTTTGCTTTAAGAAAGGGCATACATAGTGTTTTCAGCAAAATATTGTCCATAAATCATTTACATGTAGCAACTGTGTATAAAGAGTAATAATCTGTATACTACATATTCAGAGCTTATTTCTCTAATATAGGGTTCTGGATACATAGTGTTATAAGAAGCATGTACGTTATTGGATATTATTAACAATAAGTACATCATTTGATATTCTGGGATTCTACCAAAAGTTATTACCTTTTAAAATTGAAGTCACATTAATAATAAAAAGTGGCCCTGTTAGGGAAATAACTTTCAGCCATATTTTCTCAAGTTTATACGTTTTTTAATAGGTGCATGTTTAAGCACAAGATTGGTTAAAAAAGGTAAAACAGAAAGAAGAGGTAATGAAAACCAAAGGTTAAGGATTATATCTAATGGATTTAATCAGGTTTAGAGTAACAGGGATGTTTCCACTGCATACATTGGTAAAAGGTTCAAACATGAGTTGGGGAATTGTCTAGAACAGTTTGAAAAATGAGTAGCACTGTTGGGAATACATACTTTCCTTAAAAAGGAAGCAGATTTGACCTTTTATAAACAGTGCCAATATTGAAAAATTAAAATTATAAAAACATAGAAAAAATAAATTAGATTAACAATTTTGATAATTTGCATCGTCAGGATCAGCTTGTTGATATGTTACCTACAATGTTAAAAGTTGATATAGAATATGGTTTTAAAATAGTATTAATTTATTTATTTTTATAAAAATAGTTTTTTGATATGAGCAGTGCAAGTGGCAAAGTGCTTTTATCCCAAATGGGTCATCACACATACAAAGCACAAAAGAAAAATTGTTATGGTATTATAAGCATACAGCAAAAGTGTCCTTATGAATAATTAATTTTTCTTTAACAGAATTAAATGAGACCATAGCTACTATGTACATTTCTATATTCTGGATAGCATTGACAGAATTATGAGGATTCATAGATTAGATAATTTTTTATTGGCCTACAATATCTGCACTTTTGCCTGATATGTGAAAATGTAATGGTTCAGGAAGTCAGGCAATTGTGATGCATGAATTGTTGGATTCTATTCAGATAAGACAAACTATAAACATACATTCATTAGGAAAATGGCAATTTGCTAGTTGGTTGCATTAACGCTATGTCTGATGGGGATTTCTGATGGTGGCTATAAGCCTTCTGATAAATGAATCAGAATATGATTATTACTGTTTGAAATGATAAATGAACACCTATTTTGTGACACTTAAAAAAATAATTCATTTTATGTTTTTTTTTTTTTTTTTTTTTTTTTTTAAAAAGGACAAAAGAAACAGGTATATACAATAAAATGATAATGCTGAGGCAGAAGAATGAAAGTAATTAAGTCCCTTATCTATGATTTTTACTTGATGAACTTATAAAGCTCATAGGTACTGTTAATCTTGAACTCAAACACGCACAACTTCTCATATAAAATGACACAAAGGCTTTCCATTTTCAGAATTAGGTAGACAGTTATATTCATGAGAATATGTAAAGTTATGAGTTTTAAGGGACTTTTCATGCTACAAAACATAAAAATACACACCTCATAACAAGTGCTTAAATAGTCATAAATGTAGTCCCTATCTTAAAAAGTGGGAAAAAAATTGTTGGTCTCTTTTTGACATTCTTCATATTGATTTGCTGTAGTCATTGCAATACTGACTTAATCTTCATAGACTCTGTACAAACAAAAAGAAAAAATAATATATTAACATAAGCAACATTTTGGTTTGAAAAATAAAGAAAACTGATCTTCAAAGCAAGCATTAAAAACTGGTCTTTTATATTAGAGGATTGTAAAATGTTACGAAACATATGTGTTGTATAGTGAAAATATCACAGCATAAGCTGTGAACAGCAGCATCAAAAATATCTTTAATACTTACACAGGTTCTCAATTAAGCTGGCCATAGACTGAATAAAAAAAAAGCTTGATTCCCCCAACAACACAGTTGAAGGGGGAATCCCTAGCGCAGAGCCCTTATGTTCTCCCAGGAGGGGAACACAATCATTACTGCTAGCAAAATTCTGATGTCAAATCTGACAGGCTGTCTGTACCCAAGTTGATCAAATCAATCAACTTGGGTACATTCAGTCCGCCCATACATAGTTCAAATTTAGCCCGATCACCTACTGAACCGGTCACAAATCGAATCATCTATGACCGGATTTACTTTGCAATAAAAGGTCTGAGCACATCATAATTATTTACTTTGTCAGATGGGTATACATAACTTAAAGCTGAACTCCAGGCATAAAAACATTCATTTAAATATACAGTGCCTTGAAAAAGAATTCCTACCCCTTGAAATTTTCCACATTTTGTCATGTTACAACCAAACTAAATGTATTTTATTGGGATTTTATGTGATAGACCAACACAAAGTGGCACATAATTGTGAAGTTGAAGGAAAATGATAAATGGCTTTCAAATTTGTTTACAAATAAATATCTAAAAAGTGTGGCGTGCATTTGTATTCAGCCCCCTTTACTCTGACACCTCTAACTAAAATCTAGTGGAACCAATTGTCTTCAGAAGTCACCTAATTAATAAATAGAGTCCACTTGTGTGTAATTTAATCTCAGTATAAATACAGCTGTTCTGTGAAGCCCTCAGAGGTTTGATAGAGAACCTTAGTGAACAAACGGCATAATGAAGGCCAAGGAACACACAAGGCAGGTCAGGGATAAAGTTGGAGACGTTTAAAGCAGGGTTTGTTTCTAAAAAAAATCCCAAGCTTTGAACATCTCACAGAGCACTGTTCAATCCATCATCCGAAAATGGAAAGAGTATGGCAGAACTGCAAATCTACCAAGACATGGCCGTCCACCTAAACTGACAGGCCGGGCAAGGAGAGCATTTTAATCAGAGAAGCAGCCAAGAGACCCGTGGTAACTTTGGAGGAGCTGCAGAGATCTACAGCTCAGGTGGGAGAATCTGTCCACAGGACAACTATTAGTCATGCATTCCACAAATCTGGTCTTCATGGAAGAGTGGCAAGAAGAAAGCCATTGTTGAAAGAAAGCTATAAGAAGTCCCGTTTGCAGTTTGCAAGAAGCCATGCGGGGGACACAGCAAACATGTGGAAGAAGGTGCTCTGGTCAGATGAGACCAAAATTGGTGCTTTTGGCCTAAAAGCAAAACGCTATGTGCAGTGGCGGAACTACCGCCATAGTGACCAATGTGGGCGCTATGGGGCCCGCAGCCGAGTTGGGGCCTGGTGAGTGGTGTTACTATGCGGGTGCTGGCCGCTCCGGGTGACACCCGCTAGAGGGGTGACACGCTTGGGTAGCAGCAGCCGCCCACACCACCAACACTGCTCGCTGTACCCCGTGCCGCTGTGTCCCACAGCGGCACTGACCGGAGCCGCCTCCCCTCCTCTCTGTTTACATCCACAGAGGAGGAGGAGCCTGTGCTCGAGGGACACACATGCCACTGTGTATCAGCGCTGTTCTGAGGTATGTAGGGAGGGTCTCCACTACTGGGGGGTCTGCTGCACTGAGGAGGGAGTCTGCACTGAGGGGGGTCTACACTACTGAGGGGGGTCTGCACTGAGGGGGGTCTACACTACTGAGGGGGATCCTGCACTACTGAGGGGGGTCTGCACTACTGAGGGGGGTCTACACTACTGAGGGGGGTCTACACTACTGAGGGGGGTCCTGCACTGAGGGGGGTCTGCACTACTGCAGGGGTCTGCACTACTGAGGGGGGTCCTGCACTGAGGGGGGTCTACACTACTGAGGGGGGTCTGCACTGAGGGAGGTCTACACTAGTGAGGGGGGTCCTGCACTGAGGGGGGTCTACACTACTGAGGGGGGTCTGCACTACTGAGGGGGGTCTTCACTAAGGGGAGTCTACATTACTGAGGGGGGGTATGCACTACTGAGGGGGAGGGTCTGCACAGAGGGGGGAGTCTGCACTACTGAGGGGGGCCTGCGCTCAGAGGGGAGTCTGCACTACTGAGGGGGGTCTGCACTGAGGGGGAGTCTGCACTACTGAGGGGGGCCTGCGCTCAGAGGGGAGTCTGCATTACTGAGGGGGGTCTGCACTGAGGGGGGGCCTGCGCTCAGAGGGGAGTCTGCACTGAGGGGGGTCTGCCCTACTCGGGGGGGTCTGCACTACTGAGGGGGGTCTGCAATTCTGAGGGGTGTCTGTACTGAGGGGGGTGTCTGCACTGCTAGGGGATCCTGCACAGAGGCGGGTCTGTAATGGGGGGTGTCTGCACTACTGAGGGGGGTCTGCACTACTTTGTGGGGTCTGCACTACTGAGGGCGGAGGTGTCTGCACTGAGGGAGTGTCTGCAATGCTGGGGGATGTCTGTAATGAAGGGGTGTCTGCACTGGGGGGTCCTGCACTGAGTGGGGGTCTGTAATGGGGGGGTCTGCACTGAGGGGGGTCTGCACTACTGAGAGGGGTCTGCACTACTGAGGGGGGTCTGCAATGCTGGGGGAGTCTGCACTGATGGGGGAGTCTGCACTACTGAGGGGGGAGTCTGCACTACTGGGGGGGTCCTGCACTGAGGGGGGTGTCTGCAATGCTGGGTGTGGTCTGCACTGGGGGGGTCTGTACTGAGGGGGGTGGTCTGGACTGGGGAGTGTCTGCACTGGGAGGTATTTGTACTGCTGGGGGGGTCCTGCACTGAGGGGGGTCTGTAATGGGGAGGTGTCTGCACTGATGGGTTTCTGCACTGAGGGGGGTCTGCACTGAGGGGGGGTGTCAGCACTGCTGGGGGGTCTGTACTACTGAGGGGGGGTCTGTACTGCTGGGGGGGGTCCTGCACTGAGGGGGGTGTCTGTACTGCTGGGGGTCTGCACTGAGGTAGGGGGTATCTGTACTGAGGGGTGTCTGTACTGCTGGGGGGTCTGCACTGAGGTAGGGGGTGTCTGTATTGATGGAGGTCAGCAATGTGTGTCCTTCGGGGGCTGCATACTTTGTTGTTCGAAATTAATGTAAGCTGTTGCCTGGGTACTGTGCCACATGGGTGTGGTAATCTGTTCTTCAATGGCATTAGTTAATTTTTTTTGTGGGGGAGGGCTCATACAACATTTTGCTATGGGGCCCTGTGATTTCTAGTTACACCCCTGGCTATGTGTGGTAGAAAACTAACACTGCACATCCCCCTAAACACGCCACTGTGAAACATGGTGGTGGCAGCATCATGTTGTGGGGATGCTTTATTTCAACAGTGACAGGGAAGCTGGTCAGAGTTGATGGGAAGATGGATGGAGCCAAATACAGGGAAATCTTAGACGAAAACCTGTTAAAATTTGCAAAAGACTTGAGACTGGGGCAGAGGTTCATACCTTCCAGGAGGACAACGACCCTCAACATACAGCCAGAGCTACAATGTAATGGTTTAGATCAAAGCATATTCATGTATTAGAATGGCCCAGTCAAAGTCCAGATCTAAATCCAATTGAGAATCTGTAGCAACACTTGAAAATTGCCGTTCACAGATGCTCTTCATTAAGGATTCTTTGAGTTGAGCGTAAGTTTGGCTTGAACATCGGGCGTTAACCCGTTCAACAGCGGAACACCCCATAATGCACTGCTAGATTGCAGTGCATTGACGTTTCATAGTTTCATAGTTTCATAGTTAGTTAGGTTGAATAAAGACACCAGTCCATCCAGTTCAACCTGAGTGAGTGTCTACAATTGTCCCTATCCCTGTACATTGCACACTCACATCAGTCCCTACCCTCAAGGAGCCCACAATCCAAGGTCCCTGTTCATATACTAGGGCCAATTTTTTGGACAGAAGCCAATTAACCTACCTGCATGTCTTTGGAGTGTGGGAGGAAACCGGAGTACCCGGAGGAAACCCACGCAGGCACAGGGAGAACATGCAAACTCCAGGCAGGTAGTGTCGTGGTTGGGACGTCTGATGATTGGCCAATCAAAGCGCACATCTGCTATGGGAGCCATGATTGGCTAAAGGCCAATCATCGCTCATTTTGGGGGGGATTTGTGATAGGAGGTGGGATTGGGGGAAGCAGGATTTGTGCAAAGGTGAAATTTGAGGGAGGGAGATTTGTGCCATGAAAGGGGGAAGTTATATGTGAAAAATTGTGACAAGATATGGCAGCCATGTTGTTCAGTTCTCAGTTCCCCCATGCCATAATTTCAGAACAAGAGACATAGCTGCAGTGACCTTTCCCCCATCTCCCGCCACTATATAAGGCTGCTTACATGGCGACCGTATATAGTGTTATGATTGGGGGAACGTTAGTTAGAGGCAGGCAGCTTAGTGTATGTATATATATATATATATATATATGTGTGTATGTATACACACACAGTATCTCACAAAAGTGAGTACACCCCTCACATTTTTGTAAATATTTTATTATATCTTTTCATGTGACAACACTGAAGAAATGATACTTTGCTACAATGAAAAGTAGTGAGTGTACAGCTTGTATAACAGTGTAAATTTGCTGTCCCCTCAAAATAATTACCGTATATACTCGAGTATAGGCCGACCCGAATATAAGCCGAGGCCCCCAATTTACCCCCAAAAAAACTGGCAAACTTATTGACTCGTGTATAAGCCGAGGGTAAGACATGCCTGTCCATCCCTGTGTGTGTGTCCGTCCATCCCTGTGTGTCCGTCCATCCCTGTGTGTCCGTCCATCCCTGTGTGTCCGTCCATCCATCCCTGTGTGTGTGTGTCTCCATCCATCCATCCATCCCTGTGTGTGTGTGTGTGTGTGTGTGTGTGTGTGTGTGTGTGTGTGTGTGTGTGTGTGTGTGTGTGTGTGTCCAGCCTACCTGTGTCCTGAGCCTTTGTCCCGAGCCTCCGTCCCGTGCCGAGCCTCCTTGCCTCCGTGCCTCGCCGCCGTGCCTCGCCGCCATGCCTTGCCTCCGGTCCCGTCCCGTCCCGTCCCGTGCCGTGCCGTCCTGTGCCTTGCCTCCGTCCCGTGCCCTCTTCGTTCGTCGGCGGCCATTGTAAAATTCAAAAGCTGCGCCGCCGCCTTCGCCTGTGATAGGCGGAACACTGAATTTCCCAGCAGCCTGTGTTCCGCCTATCACAGACGTCGTATCATCCTCGTCCGTAGTACGAGGATGATACGAAGTCCGTGATAGGCGGAACACAGGCTGCTGGGAAATTCAGTGTTCCGCCTATCACAGGCGAAGGGGGAGCCGGAGGCGCGGCTTTTGAATCAGAATGGCCGCTGTCTGTCTGCTCGACACGCTGATCGAGCGGGCAGACAGCGATGACTCGAGTATAAGCCGAGGGGGGCACTTTCAGCCTCAAAAAAGAGGCTGAAAATCTCGGCTTATACTCGAGTATATACGGTAACACACAGCCATTCATGTCTAAACCGCTGGCAACAAAAGTGAGTACACCCCTAAGTGAAAATGTCCAAATTAGGATAAATTAGCCATTTTCCCTCCCCGGGGTCATATGACTCTTTAGTGTTACAAGATCTCAGGTGTGAATAAGAAATAGGTGTGTTAAATTTGGTGTTATCGATCTCACTCTCTCATACTGGTCATTGGAAGTTCAACATGGCACCGCATGGCAAAGAACTCTCTGAGGATCTGAAAAAAATAATTGTTTCTCTACATGAAGATGGCCTAGGCTATAAGAAGATTGCCAAGACCCTGAAACTGAACTGGAGCATGATGGTCAAGACCATACAGTGGTTTAACAGGACAGGTTCCACTCAGAACAGGCCTTGCCATGGTCGACCAAAGAAGTTGAGTGCATGTGATCAGTATTATATCCAGAGGAAATAGATGTATGAGTGCTGCCAGCATTGCTGCGGATGTTGAAGGGATGTGGGTGCCAGCCTGTCAGTGCTCACACCATATGCTGCACACTTCATCAAATTGGTCTGCATGGCTGTCGTCCCAGAAGGAAGCCTCTTCTAAAGATGATGCACAAGAAAGCCCACAAACAGTTTGCTGAAGACAAGCAGACTAAGGACATGGATAACTGGAACCATGTCCTGTGGTCTGATGAGACCAAGATAAACTAATTTGGTTCAGATGATTTCAAGCGTGTGTGGTGGCAACCGGGTAAGGATTACAAAGACAAGTGTGTCTTGCCTACAGTCTAGCATGGTGGTGGGAGTGTCATTGTTTGGGGCTGCATGGGTGATGCTGGCACTGAAGAACTACAGTTCATTGAGGGAACCATGAATGCCAACATGTACTGTAACATACTGAAGCAGAGCATGATCCCCTCCTTTCAGAGACTGGGTCGCAGGGCAGTATTCCAACATGATAACGACCTCAAACACAACTCCAAGATGACCACTGCCTTGCTAAAAAAGTTGAGGGTAAAGGTGATGGATTGACCAAGCATGTCTCCAGACCTAAATCCTATTGAGCATCTGCGGGGAATCCTGAAATGGAAGGTGGAGGAGCGTAAGGTCTCTAACCACCTCCACCAACTCCGTGATGATGTCATGGAGTAGTGGAAGAGGACTCCAGTGGCAACCTGTGAAGCTCTAGTGAACTCCATGCCCAAGCGGCTTAAGGAAGTGCAGGAAAGTAATGGTTGAAACTTTGGGCCCATTTTGGACATTTTCAGGGGTGTACTCACTTTTGTTGCCAGCGGTTTAGACATTAATAGCTGTGTGTTGTGTTATTTTGAGGGGACAGAAAATGTACACTGTTACGCAAGCTGTGCACTCACTACTTTACATTGTAGAAAAGTGTAATTTCTTCAGTGTTGTTACATGAGATATATATATATATATATATATATATATATATATATATATACAGCATAGTCAGTGTACAGTATATAATACAGTGTAATAAAGTGGTTAAGGGGAATCCTATGACAGAATTAAGAAAAAGAATGGCGTGGGTCTCCCCCCCCCCCCCAATCCATACTGGATATTAAGGGAAACTCCACGACAAAAAAAAAAAAAAAACAGCACGGGGTCCCCCCCAAAATCCATAACAAGCCTTTTGGTTGAAAAACATTTATCATTTTCCTTCCACTTTACAATTATGTGCCACTTTGTGTTGGTCTATCACATAAAATCCCAATAAAATACATTTAAGTTTTTGGTTGTAACATGATAAAATGTGGAAAATTTCAAAGGATGTGAATACTTTAAGGCACTGTACGCCTCAATAGCAGCAATGCATATATATCCACTTTGTGTGTACCAAATACCTTTGTAAACCCAGTTACTTTTTTGTATAAAAAGTGTTGGCATTATTACTGAGCTGTACATAGCCTTTGCCGAGAGCAAAGCTGTGGGAGGAGCCCAACGGGTCCACCTACTACAGGCTGTCTTCAAGAAGAGCGCGTCACACATCCCAGAAGACTGCAGGACCATTCAGGAGGCACAGCACAGCTCGCGCATGTGCAGTGGGCCTCTGACTGTGAAGTTGCAAGCTGTCACAGCTGGGTGCCAACAGTTGAAATGCCAGGGAGAGAAGCCCGTGGGAAGGGACAGCTCAGGTGAACACATCGCTGGATTCTGGGACAGGTTAGTGTTTTTCTTATTAAAAGTCAGCAGCTACAGTTTTTTTAATAAACACAAAAACAACTTGAGCTCCTATTTAAGGAGACTACAGGAGGGAACAATACAAGGCCTGCTCAAGGAGAGAGCATCAGTGACTGGTCTTAAAAGAGGAAGCTCTTGCACAGAGGCAAAAGTTCAGACTGGACTCCTGCACAGATTATGAAGAATTACACAAAGCACACCAAGATTCAAGTATGAATATGCAGGTCTCTTTTATTTAGACAATACCTGCTTTCCTGGAGTTCAGCTTTAAAAATAAGGTTAGCAATATCAGTATCTCTTTACACATAATCATTTGTACAATTAGTAAGTGGATAATTATAGTAGCTTATTAAAACTAGGTTTCAAGAGTATTTAAAATGCCCTATTAATGTAGGCTTGCTAAAGAGTTTTTCATCTATAAATTATACCAATTTGTTGCATATTTATTTGAATGAAGGTATAATGAGATTAACATAATTTCAAATTTACATAAAAGCCTGAACATGTAAATCTTGAGTCAGACTGTTCAATGAAGATTATTTTTGACAGGGGAAAATTAACCATTAACCCCTTAATACTGTATGAAAGTAATTGATCAAAGTATTTATTATACCGCTTCATCAGCGTTTCCAGTAATATGGGCTTATAATCTTGGCAAATTTTAGCACTTTCCTTTTCTTTCTTCCTTTCCTTTATTATAAAAGAATCTGTTTCACAAGAACAGGGTTGTTATACACAAAACAGAAAACAAAAAACAAATGTTTCTGACAGTTAAAATTAACTTTTGAGGGATATATTAGAACTAAAGGTCCAAAACTGTTGCCAGAACAAGATTCTGCCTAATAGTTTGACACCATCTTTGGGATGAATTACAACTACAAAAAGGTTTTAAATACGAGGCGACATAGATTGAATCCTGTGTGAATGAAAAGGCAAGAATTCTGTGGAATTTAAAAATAGACAAGGTGCTGGAACATATAAGAGGTTCTAGTATAAACTCCATTCGAAGGGTTATATTTAAAAATCATGCTTCCCAATTGTTTTTTCTGCAGTGATGCAGGGGGTTGTGTAATGTAAAGGGTTCCAGAGGTGCAGCAGGTTGTGTAATGTAAAGGGTTCCAGAGGTGCAGCAGGTTGTATAATGTAAAGGGGTCCAGTGGTGCAGGGGGTTATGTAATGTAAAGGGGTCCAGAGGTGCGGGGAGGCTGTGTAATGTAAAGGGGTCAAGTTGTGGCGAGGGGGTACAAAGTAGTGACAAAGAGATATTGGGGAATGCAGAGGTATGCAGGGGGCACAGTGAACGTTTGAACAGCTATCCCATGTTTGTTGCTTATGTCTTTTTCAGTAAAATCTCAATAAAAATATTGAAATGAAAACAGCTTTTTATATATAAAAATATCTAGCTCTTTGCATGCCTCAAAATCCCCTACTCGACCACCATATTTTATTGATGTCAATAACACTGTACTATTGGTGCTACGCAATGATGATTTAGCCATTCTTGAAGCATTGATACTCAACAGTTCAAAGATCGATGTCGAACAGTACTATTACTGCAGTGATTACTACTGGGGGTTCCAAATGGAGTAGAATCCTCTGTTAAGGATAGGCAAGTAGTCCTACCCTAAGCTTTACAACAGTTACCTGAAAAACCATAGTGGTTGTTCCAGCACAGCTTGGCATTCTATAAAACTAATAGATCTACTACTAATAGAAAGCTGTCCATTTTAAGTTTCTCTAATTTGGTTTAATGCAAAAGATCAAATTTTTGTTGTGACTAGATGGGCAAATAATGTGGATTCTCGGGGGAAATTTACATGCGCACAGCTGGGGATAAATGATGGACTAGCATATGCTTCCAAATAAAATAATTAGTATTAATTTTCTAGTCTAACTGGAACTTGCTGCCCTCAAGCAGAAAGTATGAAGTCTGCTGTAAGGTTCTATTAATAGATGTCAACTGCATCACATTATCTCATTCCTGACAAGGCTAGAATAGAAAGTGTCTGAGTGAAAGGATTTCACTAACAAATCCAGTTAAATTCCTTTCCTCTCCCTAGCCCTACATATAATAGGTATAACAGCAAAGTAAATGTTTCTCAATATATTCAGGTACATTAACATGATCTATCTAAGCTAGGTATTTAATAGAAATCTGTCAGTACTGTCAATATAAGGGTCTCATATAATTACTGCAGCATTAGTGTCAAGTGTTTCCTAAATACCCCAAAAGGCCAATGTACAGACTCCAACTCCACAAAATTACATAGTATTTAAACATCACAAGCACACCATAGTAGATAAATGGACGAACGTGCATTCTTATTACAGACACTGAGATGTACTGGTTTATTTACTAAAACTGGAGAGTGCAAAATCTGGTGCAACGCTGCATAGAAACCATTCAGCTTCCAGGTTTTATTGCCAAAGCTTAATTGAACGAGATGAAGTTAGAAGCTGATTGGCTACCATGCACAGCTGCAGAGTCTGAGTGCACCCGTTTTAGCAAATCTATCCCATTATTTTTCAGGTCACAAAATGAGTCCTCCATCAGGGCAGAAGTGATAATAACATACAATATTTTAATACTATATATACACACAGTATATATATTAGCCAGGTGAACCAATCCCCACCAATATCTGCACAGATTGACTTCATACTTTACAGCTCTACATAGTTTTATTGATCACTTTTTTGGTTGCTAATTGCTTGTTTAAAATTCTTTCTGGGCTTTGGTGAGGAGGCGTAACCTGGTGATATCTTAGCTAGTTATTGGTTGTGTCTTGTTTAGCTTGCATTCACTGCCCCCTGATGGAGGCATCTTCTTGAGGCCCTGAAAAGTTGCATCTCATGTTTGTGACAAGAATAAATGTTTGTCATTTTGATTTACTATGATTTGTTTACAGGCATGTATCTGCCACGAGGCAAACAAGGTGTTGGGCGGCATTTTTCAAGGAGGTGGCGCCACCCCCCAGGCAGAAGGACTGCTTTGCATGGGCTGCTGGCCCTTTCTCCTGGGACACATGGCTCCCAGCCCCCCTGCTGCCTCTTCAAAATCCAGTAGGTGAGCTGCAAGTTGGAGTGATTCTAACTCTGCCAGAGCCGCTTGGCTGCTCTGGGGTGATGAGGAAAGAGTGCGGGCTCAGGCGGGACCTCGGTTCCTGCTGTCAGACAGTCAGCTATCAGGGCGAAAGATCGTGCCAACTAGTAAATCCTAGGAAGAGAGGTGAGAGCAGTGTGTAGGGGGGGGGGGGGGGGGGTTGTGAATAGGTGAGAGCTGTGAATAGTGTGGAGGGGGCTGTTTATAGGTGAGCGCTGTGAATAGTGGGGGGCTGTTTATAGTTGAGCGCTGTGAATAGTGGGGGGCTGTTTATAGGTGAGAGCTGTGAATAGTGGGGGGTGGGGGCTGTGAATAGGTGAGAGTTGTGAGCAGTGTGGGGATGAGAGGGAGCTGTGAATAGTGGGAGGGCTGTTTATAGGTGAGAGCTGTGAATAGTGGGGGGGGGGGCTGTGAATAGGTGAGCAGTGTGGGGGAGGGGGGCTGTGAATAGGTGAGAGTTATGAATAGTGAGGGGGCTGTAAATAGTTGAGAGCTGTGAATAGTGGGAGGGCGGCTATAGGTGAGAGCTGTGAATGGGGGGGGGGGGGCTATGATGAAGTGAGAGCTGTGAAGAGGGGATCGGGAATTTCTGAAGAGTGGAGGAGGGTTTGTGAAGAGGTAAGAGCTGTGAAGAGGGGGAGAGGGGGGATTTGTGAAGCGTGGGGAGGCTGTGAAGGAAGGGAATGTGTGAAGAGTGGGGGAATGTGAAGAGGTGAGAGCTGTGAAGAGTGGTGGTAGCTGTGAAGAGTGGTGGTAGCTGTGAAGAGTCAGGGAGTTTACAGATGAAGTGTATCTTAAACAGGAAGAGATGGAACAAATTTATACGGGGGGGGGGGGGGGTGCCTGCTTTTAGTCTTGCCTAGGGCAACACTAAACCAAAATACACCACTGTTTGTTGTTGATTAATAGATATTAGAATACAGCTCAGCATATAATAGGGCAACAATTATTCTCTAGTCAAACCTTTTTGGACAAAGTGATGAAAGTTTAGAACCCCTTTCATGTTTTATTTTTCACTGTGTAGCTATTTGGGAGGTTTGCGTGTGGACACTAATGCCGCGTACACACCAGTTTTTCCATCAGAATAAACTCTGACGGTCTTTCCCACGGAGTTCCGCTAAAATTAACTTGCCTGCACACAATCACACCATTTTGCCTGAAATTTTAAAATGAAACAGACGTAGTTTTCAAGAGTTTAATTCTTTTCTTCTGCTGCTATAGCAGTATGGAATCTATTTAGAGGACATCTCTTCAGCTGACTGTTGGCTTTCTAGTGATTTACTCTAGGTGGCTGTAAGCCACCCGATCACTTCCACATATGTTGCAAGGTGTTGACAGCAATCCCCCTATCCCCGCTGGACTCTGTCACCATTTGTCCCAGGCTCTGTTGCCCCTTGTGGGCACCCAGGATTTCTATGGCAGTTGTTGACAGAAAGAATGGAGGACTTTCAGAGAATCTGTATTCTGATTGTCTCTCCTCTGAATGAAGCTGGAAGCAACTTATAGTCATTTTAAAGTTCAGAGCTGTCACTCCTCAGTTGGTGTCACTGGGGAAGAAGATGATCAAGTACGATCTATGTTTATTCATCTTTGGGGTGCAAAGGTGAAATTAGGGGTAGCATTAACTCTAAACTGATGACCTGTATTGGCTTTTAAAAAATGTTCATACCAAATATTAAACTAGTGTGCTAACTTCATGTGACATCAAAATTGCAACTACTACCATTTAATTCTCTAGGGGCTCTGCTTACAGAAAATATATAATATTTGGGGTTCTTAACTAATTGTCAGGCTTAAAATGTGCATTTTTGTGCAAACAAATGCAAAAATTGGTGTGGCCAGTGAGTTACAGAGGAAGTCTAGCCCCCACGAAAAAGTCACAAAAATACTGCAGCCACTGACTTTTAAAATATGCACACTTACTGTCCTTCCTGGACACTTACTGTCTTTACTGTCCAGGGAGCCCCCAATCTCGGCACCCTAGCCATTCTTCGGATCGGCTGTCCGGTGCAGCCACCGCCATTCCTGGTAAGGGAACCCGGCAGTAAAGCCTTTTGGCTTCACTTTTGGCTACCCTACTGTGCATGCGTGAAGAGCGCTGTGCTTTCTAAGTGGTCCGGCGGCAATTGTGCAGTCATGTGATGTTGTACACACAAAATTCATGTCCTTTTTTTCCCACAAATAGAGCTTTCTTTTGGTGGTATTTGATCACCTCTGCGGTTTTTATTTTTTGCTGTATAAACCAAAAAATACTGATAATTTTGAATTTTTTTTTATATTTTTTACTTTTTGCTTTAAAAAAAACAAAAATGTCTTCATCAGTTTAGGCCAATATGTATTCTTCTTCATATTTTTGGTTAAAAAAATCAGCTGCCAGTCAGTGCCCACTACAGTGCCCATCATTAACACCTGTCAGTACCTCATCATCAGTGCTGCCCATTAGTGCCCATCAGTGCCCATCAGTGCTGCTTATCAGTGCCCATTAATGCTGCATATCAGTGCCGCCTATCGGTGTCCATTAATTCTACATATTAGTGCCCCCTCATCAGTGCCCATCAGTGCTGCCTCATCAGTGCCCATCAGCGAAGGCGAAAACAAAATTTTATAACAGAAACGAAGAAAAACTTTTTTTTTCCCAAAAATTTCTGGCCTTTAGTTTGTTTAGCAAAAAATAAAAAGCGTAGAGGTGATCAAATACCACCAAAAGAAAGCTCTATTTGTGGGAAGAAAATTATAAAAAATGTATTTGGGTACAGTGTTGAATGACCGTGCAATTATCACTCAAAGTGCAACAGTGGTGAAACTTTACCTTAATTAGGCTGGCCATACATCGTTGAATTGTAAAATAATTTTCTTTTGAAAATCAGAAATGTTGTGCATTTTGTGATCCGATGGTGCCACCATTGATTTTGAAATTCGCCCAACCAAGCCTTCAATTTCACCTCATGTTGCTACAGAAAATAATTTGTGGCTGGGAACCTTCTTTTCTTTTGAGGATTTTTTTTTTCTTGCACTCATGCGCATTTCTTTTTCGATTACATTTCTCACACGATTCTCCCATCATTATTTAGAAAATCATTTGTTTTTCCCAAAAATTTACAACATGCCCGATTTACTTAAATTTGATTGTCGCATGAAAACCGGCTGTTGCTTTAGCCCACTAATGATGCTAAATTCAAACTAAAGTTCTTAGATAAGATTTTCGAAAGAAAATTCTTTCGAAAATCGACCCATGTATGGCCTGCCTAAGTGAATAAAGTGTTGACATGCTCACCTGAATAACTAAACATTTTTTTACTTCTTTAGTAAATCAACCCCAGAATCTTTCTAAAAAAAAAAAAAAAAAAACATGCCACCAATGATTTGGCCTTAGCATATTAATGTACAGTACTCTTTCACTGCACTTCCTAATACAGTATAACTAATAATGATTCAATGGGGGTTGGAAGTGCACTCGCCGTAAATCTGAGGGGTTGATCTGAAATGAGGGGAAGCTCTGCTGATTTTATTATCCAATCATGTGCAAGCAAAAATGCTGTTTTTTTTATTTTCCTTGCATGTCCCCCTCAGATCTACAGCGACTGCACTTCCAAGTACCCTTTCAGGGCAATTTCAAGTGCACTTTGCACTTGTAGTGCAAAATGGATTTGCATTTAGTAAATAACCCCCTATATGTATGTACAAGTCTTTATGATAGAAATGTATTCAGAGTGCTGTATAAAAAATATTAGTTTTTTTGCTTTTTAAACTGATAAATTATGGACAATGACCACTGCTGTGAAAAGTACTCCTATCCTATGTGGATGGACTTTTGGGTGAATTATTCACATGGTCACTGTATGGAATAAACATGATGCTTGAACAGATCATTATTGGTGTTTGTTCTGATAGCAGGGGATGGTCCGAGCATACACAGTTAAGTGAAAAGAAAAAATTAAATCAAATTTTCAAATTGTATATGCAATCAGAGTGGAATGGCACTCACAGAACTTGCACGGAATGCAAAAGCAAGTAAGTCAGTTTATTGTGTAATTAACATTTAGGTTGGGCATAGCCCACCTTTATCAGACAGTACAAATATGATGACTATTCTATGCCATCATTGTGCATTAAATCCTTCATGCAAACCATATGTTTATCAAGAATGAATATTTTTTTTGGCCTATCAAAAAAAATCAGATATAATTATCAGATTTTACAATAGCTTTAAACTTGAAAACACTAGTTTTGAAACATAAAACACGTATATCAACATTGCTACCTCTAAGGCAGAGAGAGTTTTTCTGGTATTTTTATTAAAGTGGAAAATACATTAATCTTCATTCATGTAACTGTCATACCATATGTAAAGCATATTCAACACAAGTTATTTAGAATGTGTATAGATAAAACGAACTATACGTATACATTTAAATATTAAATATCTTGGTATTGTTTGATATTCATTTTATTACCCATACCTGCTCTTTTCTTTCCATATTGTGTACCATTTGAGGAACTTCTTAGTACTGTGTAGTTTAGGGTGCAAGCAATACTGTTGTCCTCTAAGTCGGGAAACATGCATGGTCACACTAAAAGAGAACAAGTACATTTTAAGTAAAACAAATAAATATGTGGTTAGGCATTATTATTCAGTACATTTTATAATATACAGCAAGTTGACAGCTTTGTAGGAATTTAGGTGGCAAAAAACATGCAGTTTATTTTATATATGTAGCATTATATTAACAAACAAATGAATACAGGTCCGTAAACTTGAATATGCCATTAAAGGCTTGCTTACACTATCAGCGGTGATCAGTTTTTTCTGCACTGGATAAACGCAGGTGACTAATAGGGTGTGATGTGCAGTTTGGTAAGCTGTGCAAAAATGCAGCATGTCTGCATTTTACCACAGTGCATTGGATACTGCTTTGCAGTGATCTGAATGAGTGGATGTGACACTTCAAATGAAATTCTGAAAACAAAAGTAAGCAGTGTGACGCATTGAAACATGTAACTAGCTCTAAACGCTCTGTTTTACCATGCTGTCTAAATGCAAGAAGAGTAAGTACCAGAATCTGACTTGGTATCAGTCTCTTGCTGTTCCGGTTCAGCAGGACTGGAGAGTGAGTGAAGCAGTACAAGGAGCCAATTAGCTTTTGTGTTGACAAGAAACATGCTGATGGAGGAGAGAGTAGAATTTAGCTCAGTGTGCTTCTTCTTTCACTGCCCATTCACAAATTTGGGCATATCTAAGATGACCAGGGCTAAGGGGAAATAGGTTGAATGAGCTGGCTGTCAGATTAAAACATCTAGGGGGCAGAAAAAGGTATTGCACAGGAAATCTTTGGATCAAAGATGTATATTGGAGCAAAAGTTGGTTTTGTCATGTTAATTGGCTACTAATTTCACTTTGTTGTTTTCTGAAGAAGTTCTAATTTATAGTTCACTCAAAAGCTGAAACTAAGCTGTGGTGATGTGAATGGACTGTCCTCTGACCCCTCCCAAAGACCACAAGCTTAAGAAGAGGAAGGCAGCAAGGTTATCATGATCCCTACAAAAAGTATGTTTTTAACAAGGGGCAAAGCTTTTAATGAAAACTAAGTATAGCATAGTGGAACGTCACTGTGCGCAATAACAAATACATATTCTGCTGTTTTAAACCTAAACTCTGGGCACAACCACTTAATTTAAAGGGTTAGTTCACATTTATCAAAAAGCCCACTGTGCTGACCCATATGGACAGCAATGTGCTAAACTTGCCTTTCAGCCATGGCTCCTTTTAAGTTAAAAAAAAACTGTAGGCTAAAACCTTATAAAAAAAAAGAGGCATTCCTAAAATATTCTTCAACCTGTGATGGCCCTGTATTGAGTTATTGTAGAGACAGAGAAGTCACTGGGAAAAGCACCTTCTAGTATCATGGCAAGGAAGCGCTATCCATTTATTTTGGGCTGCAAAGTACAGACTGTGCATGTGTTGGCACAAAACTACAGGACAGTGCTTGGAACTAAGGGACACTGATTTGAATGGTTGCTCAGTCCCTAAAAACCTTTGGATGGAGCCATAACAGGCTGTTGAAGATTAAGATTTTTTTTTAAATACAGTTTTGGCATTAAAAAGAATCTGAAAGCTGACTGGAAGGTACCTAAGGAAAAGTACCTACTTTTTTAGCACAAACCTATATGGGACAGCACAGTGTGCTTTTTGTTGAAGGCAAACTTGCACTTTTTATAATTATTATACAGGATTTATTTAGTGCCAACAGTTTGCACAACGCTTTACAAAATGGGGGGAAACAGTACAGGTACAATACAATACAAGAGGAATCAGCCAAGAGGAAACAACCTGCTTGTTAGAGCTTACAATCTAAAAGGAAGAGGTAAGTGATACAAAAAGTAGTAACTGTGGATGATAGTTGTATGGATTAGGAGTTCCAAAGGATGGGAGAGGCTCTGGAGAAGTCTTTGAGGTGAACATTGAAGGAGAAAGCAGGAGGTCTTGGGAGGAGTGAAGATAACAGTTTGGTTGGTAATTGAAGATGACTTTGGTGATGTACCTGGGGGCAGAGTTGTGAATGGCTTTGTAGGCTGCTGTTGGTATTTTAAATTGTATTTGTTGTGTGAGCAGAAGCCAATGGAGAGAATAGCAGAGAAGGGTAGCATACACTGAATGTTTGGTAAAGTGGATGAGTCTGATGCCGCGTACACACGATAGGAATTCCGGCCAGAAAAAGACCGATGAGAGCTTTTCATCGGAAAATGCGACCGTGTGTATACTCCATCGGAATTTAGCTCTCCGAATTTCCGTCAGCCAAAAATTGATAGCATGTTCTCAATTTTCCAGATGGAAAAACTTTCTATCTGTAATTCCGATCGTGTGTATGCAATTCCGACACGCCAATAATCACGCATGCTCAGATTCAACTATGAGACAGAAGATACTGGCTATTGAACTTCCTTTTTCTAGTCCCGTCGTACGTGTTGTACGTCACCGCATTATAAACGTTCAGAATTTGATTTGACCATGTGTAGGCAAGACAGCTTGAGCCGAATTCCGTCGGAATTCTGTCAGGAAAACCATCAGAGCTTTTTCTGAAGAGAATTCTGATCGTGTGTACGGGGCACGAGAGCAGCATTCATGTTGGATGGACTGAAAGGGACTTGACCTATGAAAATATTAGGCCAATGAGGAGGGAGTTGCAATAGTCAACGTGAGAGATAACCATGGAGTGAAATGGTCGTTTTGTGGTGTCGTTGGTTAAGAAGGGGGCATATTTTGGAGATCTTATGGTGGCAAGATTTGGACAGCTTACATGGATACATTAAATATGTTCCTTAATAGCCACAAAGTATATAAATGAATCATTCATATAAATGTCATTGCAAAACAGTTGTTACCCTGTGACATCATCACTGCACTACAAATAGCCTGTACAGAAAGCAGAGCTGTGGGAGAAACCCATCAGAACCACCCAGTACAGGTTTCCTGCAAAAGCTACAGTGATGGGGGGTAAATACAAGACCAGATACCCTGCTCAAGAACATAAGAAGCAGTTACCAGTCTTTATTACAGGAAGCTCAATTATGGAGGCAATGTTTTACATTAGATTATTGCACTGATCTGGAATTACAAAAAGCACATCAAGATTCAAATCTGTATATGCATGCCTATTCTCATTTGAAAAATGTTGCTTATACCAGAGTTATCTTTATTATCTTTGTAGGATAAGTTCACCCATATGTAGGATGTAATAGGTTACTAAATCACCTGCCATCATGGGGATCTGATCCCCCATTGTGAGAGCAGACGGGAGATCTTCTCCCCACACCTGCTGTCACAATTCAAAAACAGCATGGTCGTTGCCGCTGACAGCTTGTAGTTCTCAATGAACTGCTGGTGAGCATCCTCATAGTTCATTGATCTTTCTGGATTTCAGTAACTGCCTGCCCGTATTGGAGGTATGGGCAGACAGTGTACTGACAGTCTTCAGGATCCTGACATTGCACCCGCAATCTGCTGATCATGGGTGCAATGCTTTACAGGCTCCTAAAAAATATATATTTTTTTTAAATGCACATTTTTTACCTGCAAAAAAAGGGAATTTATTTATTTTTTAATGTGAAATTATCCTTTAAAATAATTGTAAACGTCACACATTTGCATGTCAGTCGCTGAAAAGACTCTAAGCCGACACATGAGCCTCAAAAGGAACATGGCCTGCCCCTCTTCCAGCACACAGCAGGCGAATCACAGCCTCAGCTGACTAGATTTTTGGCAGAGCGAATAGGTATTTTTGCATGTATCAAACAGATATAACAAAAGGCTTTCAATGGTATATTACAGGCTAAAGGGACCAAATAAGCGGTTCATTGTTAGGGCTTGCCTACACTTTAAAACATTGTATTTGTGAGGAAAACTCAAACGAAAGAGCCATGATAAAGCCCCATAATTAGTACATTCATACTGATTTAAAAACATATGCATTAGGAATCATAAAACATGACTTTTGGTACTTCAGAATACTTCACAACACTCTTTTCAATTAGCTACTGTATACAGCCTTGGGTCGGCTACTTGGAAAAAGCTAAAATGTGATATTCTTAGAATTTTAGTAGGTGAAGTGAACCAAACACAATTTGCTGACACTAAAGGTGAAATGCCCCTCTCAGCACCACGTCTCTGTTACAGAAGAACAATGAGGTAACATGTAAATGAGTGTAAATAGAGACATATGCACAGATACGTGAATTCAGCTCAGTTGGCTTTCACCGCCAAACGTACCTTCTTCACAAACAGCCTTTTTTAACGTATAAATCGCATTCTTTATTAGACTGAATTTCTTACAACAGCCTGTATAAATACAAGGATGAGCTATTTTGTGATAATTCCCTAAAAATAGTTAAGAGATATGCATTACATAAACTAGCTTGTGCAAAAGGGGTTTGATAACATGTTTCCAATTCCAAAGAAGAAACCCTACCACCATTTGCCTTCATGATTTCTGATAGGAGACCCCATGAGAGCAGAATACAGATGAAAATAGGCATACAACAGAGTTAAAGCACACACAGTACACAGAACATACACATTCAGAACAGGCTTATCATTTACAATACCACCTGGTAATGTTGTGGTGAACATTGTTAGAGGACCTTGTTTGTAGGGTTGCCACCTTTTCTTTAAGCTAAACCCTAATGCTTTAGCAGCCTGGGACACCTTTGGGGTAATGCGGTGCACATGCGGTGCACATGCGGTGCACATAGCATGCCATGGCTAACGTTGGGTGTGGCCAAATTGTTCTTGCTGACATAATTTCCCTGCCTTCAGTGATGCCAAACCTGCCCCCAAACAGCTGCAGCTCCAGGATGGCAACAGATTTGTGTGCAACTATCTTGGTTACGTGGAGAGCCACAGCCCAGTCTGAAAAAGTGTGTCCGGGATTCAGGCTACCTGAAACCTGGACACAAGATTCAAAACACGGACTGTGAATCCCAGACAGGTGGCAACCCTACTTGTTTGCCACATGCTAGAATTTTTATTTCTGCTGTAAACATTGCACCAACTTGCATTCTATAATACAGTTGCAAGTACAGAGATCTTAATTTTGAAGCCTTAAAATCCATTTGAACTTTCACTTTAAATACATCCCAGGTGCATTAAAACAAAAGACATGCCTACAGTTTATTTTCTTTAGGAAGCATCTACAGCCTCAATAGAAATGCCTGCACCCTGCCAGCATGCTTTAGAAACAAATGTATGCTCTGTGTGGAAGCAGTGATCTCTCTCTTGATGTCAAACACACACCCACCTTTGCTAAGTTGGTGCTAGAGAGCTCCAATCAGTAGGGAACATGAGCTTTGCTAATTGCAGAGCTATAGGCCTTACTAAGCAGGGGACTTGTCTGATCTCTGCAGAGATATACTGCTTTCACACAGAAAGTGAGGCTTCTTCTCTAAAGCATGCTGGTTAGGGATGAGCCGAACACCCCCGGGTTCGGTTCGCACCAGAACGTTCGAACGGACCCCAAATTGTACGAACTTTAGAACCCCATTGAAGTCTATGGGACTGGAACGTTCGAAATTAAAAGTGCTAATTTTTTTAAATGGCTAATATGCAAGATACTGTCCTAAAAAGGGTTTGGGGACCTGGCTCCTGCCCCAGGGGACATGGGTCAATGCCTAAAATGTTTTTAAAAATGGCCGTTTTGGCAGGAGCACTGATTTTAATGACGATTAAAGTGAAAAAAAATATTCCTTTAAATATGGTGCCTGGGGGGTGTCTGTAGTATGCCTGTGAAGTGCCACGTGTTTCCCGTGTTTAGAACAGTCCCTGCACAAAATGACATTAAACAGAAATAACACCATTTAAAACTGCTTGCGGTTTTAATGTTATATCTGGTTCCTGCAATATGGTTGAAAATCATTGAGAAAAATGGCATGGGTAGCCCTCCCTGCCTATTACCAGCCCCTTTGGATCTTGTACGCATATTAAGGGGAACCCAGTACCCATATTAAAAAAAGGAAATGCGTGTGGCTCCCAGGCCCTATATACTCAGAACAGCAGTATACAGGCGGTGCAAACAAGACAGGGACTGTGTAGGTTTGTTGTGTTAAGTTGAATCTGTTTGTAATTTTCAACTAGTACATTTTTAAAGTGTAGCTCCAGTCAAAAAAAATATTTTTAAGCTTTTTGGAAAACATAGGGAAGGGTTATCACCCCTGTATAATTTGTTTTGTCGTCCATCTTTTTTCATCTCACTTGCTGTTGTCTCCTTCCGTTTGCAAGTAGGAGATGTTTGTAAGTTGGATGTTTGAAAGTAGGGGCCTGCCCTATATGCTCTGCAGAAATGGCGGAACAAGGTGTTGGTTTTGCCACAACATTGTAAGCCCTCAAAGTGACTCTTGGTGGGCGCTGGAGCGCCCTGCTGTGAACGATTATATCAAGAATTGTAATTACATGCCATTGTTGAACAGTGGTAGAAAAATTGACCTTTGGTGGTTGTGGTGCTGGTGCCACAACACTATAAGTCCTCACAGTTACTCTGGGTGGGCACAGGAATGGGCCCTCCTGTGAAATATTATATCAAGAATTGCAATTACATGTCCCTGTTAAACAGGGGCAGAAAAATTGGGCCTTAGGCACTGGTGCTGGTGCCACGACACTGCAACCTCTCCCATATACTCTAGTTTTATTGCAGGAATTAGCCCTGCTGCAAAACACTGCATCAAAAATTGTAATTAAACGCCCCTGTTAAAAAGGGGAAGAAAAATTGGGCCTTAGGCACTGATGCTGGTGCCACCACACTGCAACCTCTCCCATATACTCTAGTTTTATTGCAGGAATTAGCCCTGCTGCAAAGCATTGCATCAAAAATTGTAATTAAATGCCCCTGTTAAACAGGGGCAGTAAAATTGGGCCTTAGGCACTGGTGCTGGTGTCACCACACTGCAACCTCTCCCATATACTCTAGTTTTATTGCAGGAATTAGTCCTGCTGCAAAGCATTGCATCAAAAATTGCAATTAAACGCCCCTGTTAAACAGGGGCAGAAAAATTGGGCCTTAGGCACTGGTGCTGGTGCCACCACACTGCAACCTCTCCCATATACTCTAGTTTTATTGCAGGAATTAGCCCTGCTGCAAAGCATTGCATAAAAAATTGTAATTAAACGCCCCTGTTGAACAGGGGCAGAAAAATTGTGCCTTAGGCACTGGTGCTGGAGCCACCACACTGCAACCTCTCCCATATACTCTAGTTTTATTGCAGGAATTAGCCCTGCTGCAAAGCATTGCATCAAAAATTGTAATTAAACGCCCCTGTTAAACAGGGGCAGAAAAATTGGGCTGATGGCATCACCCAGAGCCAGAAATGTTCTTCCAACATATCAGCGGAGGAGGAAGAGGATAGACAATCAACATAACAGGACAGTCACTCAGCATAAGCATAGGCAGTCTTGAAGGGATGTGATATTTCAAAAAAAATTATTCGGTTACATCAGCTTCAGGTGCTTGGTAGCTGTGGGTGATCCAAGACTGATTCATCTTGATGAAGGTCAGTCGATCAACTGATTCGGTGGACAGGCGCACCCTGTGATTGGTAACAAAGCCACCAGCAGCACTGAAGGTGCGTTCCGAAAGAACGCTGGATGCAAGACAGGCCAGTAGCTCAATTGCATACTGTGCAAGCTCTGGCCAGTGATCCATCCTCAAGACCCAGTAAGCCAGAGGATTTTCGGTGGGAAAGGTGTCCAAGTCCACTACCAATTTTGCTGTGTACCCACAGCAGTGAGGTAATTGCATAGCATTAACACTATCTGCACGGATCACCACAGATGGATTGACTGCCCAGCACGCTTGCACGTTTAATTTAGTTTACCGAATTGCACGATTTGATCTGATTGTGTATGGGACATTTCATTATGAATCACGATTGTCACTTGGATTAAGAATCTGTTTTTTTCTTTGCTCATTAATTTTTAGCTTCATTCTTTACACATCTAATTACATTTACACATCCTATATATTAATTTTGATATGTATGGTAAATTTGTGTGTTTTTTTTGCACATAGAGTCACTTTATGGTCTATGCACTAGGTAATCATTTTATGGTCTATTGCAGCTCTACTTTAGTTCATTGTTATATATGCACAGAGTCACTTTCTGATTTATTCATGCATGGTTGCACTTTATACAGTTTTATAATTGCACATTACTGGTTTTATTGTGGCTATTGAATGCTTTGAAATTAGCGCATCACATTTTTTTGTTTATTTCCATTAGTGAGAGACAACTCATTTAGTGACTGCTGCTTTGTTCATTTGCTATTCTCGCTCTCTCCTATTTTTTCCATAGAGCGCAGAAGCCTTTAGATACACATACTACAAGTCTGACCTTGCCCCTAGGTATTCCTGCACCATGTAAATCAGATGCTGGCGATGGTTGCTGGAACCGATCATACCTTGGGGCTGCGGACTAAAAAATTGTCTGAAAGCATCAGTCAGACGGCCACCTTCTCCACCGATCCTTCTGACCGATGCCTCAGCAACTTGTTGTCCAGGACCAGGAGTTTGTAACCTCCCAGTCTCTGGGAACGCGTTGCACAGACCTTTCTGCAAGGCCTCCCGGAGATGTCTCCTTCTCTGCTCCCTCTGCGATGGCAAGATAAGGTCGGCAACCTTACCCTTGTACCGTGGATCAAGGAGAGTGGCCAGCCAGTAATGGTCCCTCTCCTTGATCCGAAGAATACGAGGATCCTTCCGCAGGCTTTGCAGGATCAGGGAGGCCATGCAGCGTAGGTTAGCTGAGGCATTCGGTCCGGAGTCCTCTGGGTCACTAAGGACAACATGATCCGCAGCTACCTCCTCCCAGCCACGTACAAGTCCACGTGTTTCTTGGGACTGTAAATCATCCCTACAAGACTGCTGCTGCTGCTGCTGATGCTGAGTGCCAGCCTCCACCTCCATGCTGACACAATCATCCTCCTCCTCCTCTTCCTCCTCCTCATCCTCTTCCTGTGTGATGGGTGGCACAGCAGGAACACTGTCTGGATAAAGGGGGCCTTGAGAGGCAAGGAAGTCCTCCTCTTCCTGCCTCTGTTCTGCCTCGAGTGCCCTGTCCATTATTCCACACAGCGTATGCTCCAAGAGGTGGACAAGAGGTACAGTGTCACTGATGCATGCACTGTCACTGCTCACCATCCTTGTGGCCTCCTCAAACGGTGACAGGACAGTGCATGCATCCCTGATCATGCCCCACTGGCGTGGTGAGAAAAAACCGAGCTCCCCTGACCCTGTCCTGGTTCCTTAGTCGCACAGGTACTCGTTGATGGCCCTCTGCTGCGTGTGCAGCCGCTGCAGCATGGCCAACGTTGAGTTCCACCTGGTGGGCATGTCACATATAAGGCGGTTCTTTGGCAGGTTCAACTCCTTTTGGAGCTCAGCCAGCCGAGCACAGGCATTAAATGATCGGCGGAAATGCACACAGACTTTCCTGGCCTGCTTCAGGACATCCTGTAAGCCGGGGTACCTGCCCAAGAACCGCTGCACCACCAGGTTAAGGACGTGAGCTACACAGGGCACATGGGTCAGTTGTCCCTGTCGGAGAGCGGAGAGGAGGTTGGTGCCATTGTCGCAAACCACCATTCCTGGCTTAAGCTGGCGTGGCATCAACCACCTCTCGGCCTGCCCCTGCAGAGCTGACAAAACATCCGCCCCAGTGTGGCTTCTGTCCCCCAAACAAACCAGCGCAAGCACGGCATGGCATCGTTTTGCCTGCATACTTGCGTAGCCCCTGGAACGCCTACGGTGCACCGCTGGTTCTGAGGACAGAGCACTGGAAGAGGCCATGGAGGAAGAAGAAGAGGAGGGGGTGGAGGAGAGAGGTGTGTCACAACCAATAGTAGCATTTTGGAGGCGTGGTGGCGGAACAACCTCCAACCTGTCTATGCCTGCTGGACCATGAGTCAGCGGTAATATGCACCTTACCGCTGACTGCCCTGTCCAGCGAGGCAAGGACATTGCCTTCCACATGCCGGTAGAGAGCCGGAATTGCCTTCCATGAGAAAAAGTGGCGTTTGGGGACCTGCCACTGAGGAACCGCATATTGTACAAACTCACGGAAGGGGGCCGAGTCTAGCAACTGAAAAGGCAGCAGTTGAAGTGCTAGCAATTTAGCCAAGCTAGCATTCAACCACTGGGCATGTGGATGGCTGGGAGTGAACTTCTTTCGCCGGTCCAGCAGCTGGGGCAGGGACATTTGCCTGCTATAATCGGACGTGGGTGTACTGCTAGCAGAGTGCCCGGAAGCACTTGGCTGTGACACACCTAATTCTACACCTTCATTCCTCTCAGAGCAGGTTTCAGAGAGGACTGAAGGTCTAGTGGGGTTGGAGATGCCAGCTGATGAGGAGCAAGGAGAGGTCCGCTTTGTTCTTTGGTGTGGGTCTTTGAGGTACGCTTGCCAACGAGCTGCATGGCAGGTCAACATATGTCTGGTCAAGCATGTGGTGCCCAAGCGGCTGATGTTTTGGCTACGCGAGATACGCTTGAGACATATGTTGCAAATAGCAGCGGTGCGATCTGATGCACTCGTCTCAAAAAAGGCCCACACCAAAGAACTTTTAGAATAACGCGCAGAGGCAGCGCCCTGCACAGGCGGAGCTCTGCGGTGTGATACAGTCGGTGTGCTGCCCCTAAGCTGGCCCCCGGAGGGCATCCTGCCTCGTTGGACATGTGCCTCCTCCTCCTCCTCTCTCCTACCAGGCACCCACGTGGAGTCAGTGCCCTCATCATCCCCTCCCTCTTCATCGCTGTAGCAAACCTGGAAATATGCTGCAGCTTGTGGAACATGACTGCCAGATTGCTGAGCATCCCCTCTCTCTGCATTCACGCTACTGCCTTCCTCTAGCTGAGTGTCATCATCAGAGGCTACAAAACACTGGGCATCCTCCTGGAGCATGTACCCAACACTGTGCTTAAAGAGCTCAGGAGACTCCTCAGGAGGACGTGGTGGGTCTAGGGAAGGAGTCACTGATGATGACATTGAGACGAGGGAAGACGATGCGTTGGCAGCTGCTTTGCTAGTACCCTGAGACTGGGTGAGAGAGGATGAAGAGGGCTTGGTCATCACTCTACCAAGTCATTGGCATGTTGCGGTTCAACATGTCCAGCTGCCGAAAAGAAGGACAAGCGTGTCCCATGGCCACGTGCTGATGACAATGCACCAAGTCCACGACCAGCACTGTTGTCTCTAGACACAGAGCCTGCTTGCCCTCTATTATCGGCTCGCACCTGTCTGCCTCTCCTTGCTGGCCTTCCAGACATGGTAATGGCCTGAAGGGAGTTGGGTAAAACAGCAGTTGGGTAGTGTATATTGTGCTGGAGGCACACAACACCCACTAACTCCTGCAGATGCTTTTATTATAGAACACCAGAGATAAAGGGGTATACTGTAATGGAGTCACACAACACCCACTAAGCCCTGCAGATGCCTTTATTATAGAACACCAGAGATAAAGGGGTATACTGTAATGGAGTCACACAACACCCACTAAGCCCTGCAGATGGCTCTATTAGAGAACAGCAATAAAGGGTAGATACAGGTGTATATTGTGCTGGAGGCACAAAACACCCACTAACTCCTGCAGATGCCTTTTTTATAGAACACCAGAGATAAAGGGGTATATACAGATGTATACTGTGCTGTGCTGGAGGCACACACAACTTCCAATAACTCCTGCAGATGGCAAGTGGGCTCAAATAGAGAAGAGCTATGTAGGTGGATATAGCGGTGTGTACAGGGTACAGAGCATGCAGACAGCACGCACAAGCTCCTAACACTACTGACTGCAAGCTCTATTATAAAAGATAGATCACTAGCTATATAGGTGAGGTGAATATAGCGGTGTATACTGCAGTCAGAGCACACAGACAACAACCACTACAGAAGAGCAAGATCGAAAATCAGCCGATAATGATCGGTGTATACTGTGTTGAAGGTACACAGAACACCCACTAACTGCTTCAGACACCAACACACTACACAAGGCCGCCGTGCTGGCGGCCTTATATAGTGTGGGGCGTGTACTACACAGCCTGAGCTATGATTGGCCACAGGCATCCTGCCTGTGGCCAATCATGGCTCTCCTCGCTGCTGGCGCTGTGATTGGCCAAGCATGCAGGGTCACAGTGCATGCTTGGCCAATCATGAGCCAGCAATGCACTGCGATGACGCAGTGCATTGTGGGCCGTGAGCGCCACACGAATTTGGCGCGAACAGCCGATATTCGAGTCGAACGTATGCTTGACTCGAACACGAAGCTCATCCCTAATGCTGGTAGAGGACAGGCCTTGCTACTCAAGTTGTTGAAGCTGCTTTCTGTAGGAGTGAAATCTAAGACTTTGAACACCTTTTGATTTAATACACCTGGAATGTATTTAGCTGATTAAAATAAACTGAAAGTTTTAAAGCAAACCCAAACATTTATTCCTACAAATCAGTATAAATAACATGTTTTACTGTATGTAGCACTAACCCCCAAAGGAGCTGCTGGTTTGATTGGGCTTACCGTTACCTTCTTCACCTTAATTTACATCTAGGGGTTTCCCGTGGTAGATGGCTCCGAAAAACGTAGTTAACGAACAGTCTCTTAGTATAGGATCAGAGGGTTAGGAAGAAAGTTCAGGGACTCTTAGTGCCAAAGTCAATAATAAAGAACTTGATTACTTTGACTAAATCCAGAGAATAGCCATTCACAGCTGGATGTTCACTCAAGTTGGATAGTCCCTCTCTCACAAGGTCTAGCAGCCAACAAGGTGCTTAAATCAGGAATAAGTCTCTGCCACAGACTTTGTTGTAGAACACGTAGGAATAAGTCTCTGCCACAGACTTTGTTGTAGAACACGAACAAGGAAACTTGAATACTTGTAGAACACTTGTGTGGTACCAGCATCTTTCAGCCAGTTTGGCAATACCCATGAAACTGGATTCACTTAGGTCCTTCAGCCCTACCAGGCTCTTGATAAGAAACCAACCCATGCATGGCCTTCTTCTGAAGAGTCCTCCCCTGGATAGCTACGAAGTTGCTGGGCCTCTCCGCAACCGAAGACGACACCGGACCACCTCTGAATCCCTTCCTTCGTTTCCCTGCCTCGGGCTAGCCAGCCCGAGACATAAAATCGGGTGGATCCGCACCCTAGGCCATAGCCTTCCTGGGGGCTGGTCTGGAGGACCAGGACCATGGAGTCAGAACATACTTCTGGACCGGAACCCTGAACCACGTGACATCCGCATCTTAAGTACCCTCTCCCAGAAAGCACAGCAAGAGTGACACTCCTAGTGGGCGGGCTCCGAGAGAAAGTAACCTTAAAGCACCCAACCAGACTGTGTTTCCATGCCTGCCAGACAAGACAGTGCCCCCTATGGCCAGGCCGAACACCCTATAGTCTAGTCAGACTGATTCTGAGGTCAAATTTTGGAACAATTGTACCCAAACCAAACTACAGTTTAGGTGTAACATTAAATTTCAAAACCTATAGTGCATGCTCTTCAGGAGCCAGCACTACATGTACAAAGGTTCTTATGCATTGTGTGAAAACTCTTTAGGGCAGGGGTCTCAAACTGATGGCTCTCTAGCTGTTGCAAAACAACAGAACTACAAGTCCCATGAGGCACTGCAAGGCTGACAGTTACAAGCATGACTCCCACAGGCAGAGGCATGATGGGACTTGTAGTTTTGCAACAGCTGGAGGGCCACCAGTTTGAGACCCCTGCTTTAGGGTATGGTATTCAAGGCCAGAGTAATTAGGCGTCGCAAGCATGTGCACACAGGCAGCAAAGAAAAAGAGGTGGCTTTGCCCTATATAAATATTAGTCACACATTATTTCCCATAATCACTAGGAATGGACATGACATACACGCATACATTCTAATCTAGATTAGGGTCAAGAAAACAAGAGAATGTGTAAACAAAAAAAAAGTGATTCTAGCAGATAAGTCTTACTTTGAGCTCCAAAGGTTGACGCTGCAGCTGAACTCGCACAATTTCAATCCCGCAGCAGTGTGAACCTGGTCTTAAGAATGGTTGCCGTCTAGTGGTAATTATCACTCATTACATGTATTGTTTATTTATGTTACATTTTATGGGTTTATTTTAATGATTATAAATGCCAGCATTTCATTTACGCACATTATTATATGTATGTATAATTTCCAAGCGTTGCACTGCCTTTTGTTATACCCCTAAAGCACCCGCTTGCTTTTGGTGCACACCTTCTGTTTCAATCCCAAACCACACTGTTTGTCTCTATAGACACAGACAGCTCTGCTTGGACCCGCACCCTGCTCCCTCATGACAGCATTTGACTGACAGCAGCGGGAGCCATCGCCAGAGACCAGGAAGTGAGAGGAGAGATCTTACAGACGGGCACAGTGCTGAAATGAGTTAGGTCTCTGGTAATTAAAATGGGGGTGGGGGGGGGGTGTGACTATAAAGATTTGTATCTATACCCCTGTTCACTAACTTTGCACACTCTTTTGAACTTGAAAACAATATAATAAAAACAAAAATAAAACAGAATTAACAAAAAAAAAAAGGATTTTGTTAAAACGAGTACAGAGAATCAAGTAAATCAGTGATACGTCTGGAATTACATACTTTTAAAATGTGTAAAACAAGTATACAGACATTTTGTTTTATATTACTTATATTACTATCTATCTAATATACTGTATATGTACACAGATAAAAATAATAATATATATATATAAAAAAAATCTGTGTACATATACAGTATATTATATAGATAATAATATACCGTAGGTAATATATATATCTATCTATATATCTATATATATATATATATATATACAGTGCCTTGCAAAAGTATCCCCCCCCCCCCCCTTGGCTTTTATCTATTTTGTTACAATACAGCCTTTAGTTCAATGATTTTTTTAATCTGAATTATATGTGATGGATCAGAACACAATAGTCTAAGTTGGTGAAGTAAAATTTGAAAAATATATACATAAAACGATTTTTTAGAAATAAAAATGTGATAATTGGCATGTGCGAATGTATTCACCCCCTTTGTTATGAAGCCCATAAAAAGCTCTGGTGCAACCAATTACCTTTAGAAGTCACATAATTAGTTAAATGGTGTCCCCCTGTGTGCAATCAAAGAATCACATGATCTGTCATTGCATATACACACTTTATTGAAAGGCCCCAGAGGCTGCCTAGGCAAGAGGCACCACTAACCAAACACTGCCATGAAGACCAAGGAACTCTCCAAACAAGTAAGGGACAATGTTGTTGAGAAGTGCAAGTCAGGGTTAGATTATAAAAAAAATAGCCAAATCGTTGATGATCCCTAGGAGCACCATCAAATCCATCATAACCAAATGGAAAGAATATGGATTAACAGCAAACCTGCCAAGAGACGGCCGCAAACCAAAACTCACAGACCGGGCAAGGAGGGCATTAATCATAGAGGCAGCACAGAGACCTAAGTTAACCCTGGAGGAGCTGCAGAGTTCCACAGCAGAGACTGGAGTATCTGTACATAGGACGATAATAAGCCATACGCTCCATTGAGTTGGGCTTTATGGCAGAGTGACCAGAAGAAAGCCATTACTTTCAGCAAAAAACAAAATGGCATGTTTTGAGTTTGCGAAAAGGCATGTGGGAGACTCCCAAAATGTATGGAGGAAGGTGCTCTGGTCTGAAGAGACTAAAATTGAACTTTTTGGCCATCACAGAAAATGCTATGTCTGGCGTAAACCCAACACATCACCCAAAGAACACCATTTTTCATCAGTCAGGATTGAGAAACTGGTCAGAGTTGAGGGAAAGATAGATGGTGCTAAATACAGGGATATTCTTATGCAAAACCTGTACCACTCTGTGTGTGATTTGAGGCTAGGATGGAGGTTCACCTTCCAGCAGGACAATGACCCCAAACACAGTGCTAAAGCAACACTTGAGTGGTTTAAGGGGAAACATGTAAATGTGTTGGAATGGCCTAATAAAAGCCCAGACCTCAATCCAATAGATTGCTGTTCACAGGCGCAAACTATCCAACTTGAAGGAGCTGGAACAGTTTTGCTGGGAGGAATGGGCAAATATCCCAATGGTAAGATGTGGCAAGCTCATAGAGACTTATCCAAAGCGACTTGGAGCTGTGATAGCCACAAAAGGTGGCTCTACAAATATTGACTTTAGGGGGGTGAATAGTTATGCATATTGAATTTTTCTGTTATTTTGTCCTATTTGTTGTTTGCTTCGCAGTAAAAAAAAAAAAAAAAATCTTCAAAAGTATTGGGCAGTAAATGATGCAAATCCTCAAACAAGTGTTACAACATGTTAATTCCAGGTTGTGAGGCAACAAAACACGGAAAATGCCAAGGGAGGTGAATACTTTTGCAAGGCACTGTGTGTATATATATATATATATATATATATATGATGTGGAAAGTCAAAGGATAGTTGGAGAGAGAAATTGAAGGCACATGGGACTGAGTGGAGAGGCGGGGAGGAAAAGAAGCAGTAGGATCAGACTTCATAGAGAAAAGTAGGAAAGAATAGGCAGAGGATGGAATTGGATAGAGGGGTTATAGAAGAAACATTGGGATAGCACTGGATATGCAAGGGAGGAAGAGAATAAATGAAAATAAAACTTGACGAAGGAAGAAATAAGAGAAGTATTGTTGTGAAACTGAATAGGTAGAGGAGGAAAACGAAGAAGTAGAGGAAGAAAAGAAGCAGTGGAATGGAACTGGATAGAGAAGGGGGAAGTAGGATGAAACTGGCGAGGGGAGGGGGAAAAAAGACGCAGTAGGTTAGGACTAGATAGGGGGGGAGAGAATTGTCAGGCAATGGAATAGAACTGTACAGATGAGAGAGAAGAGAAAAAAGAGTGGAAATGAAGAGGATAGAGGAGGGGGAAAGGAAAGAAATAGCAATATGGGATAAAATAGAGAAGGGAGACAGAGAAGAAACAGTGGGGTAGTATTAGACAGAGATGGATGGGATAATGGAATACGATTACATAGAGGAGCAGCAGGGGAGAGAAGATAAAGTGGGATGGAATTTGATAGAGGAGGGAAGAAGAGACTGTAGGAGTAGGATGGAACTGAATATAAAAAGGAGGAAGAGAAAAGGGAGTAGGATGGGAATGAATAGAGAGAGGGGAACAGAAGAGGCAGTGGGATGTGATGGGATAGAGGAACGTGAGAAGAGGCAGTTGGATGAGACTTGATAGAGGAGGGGAGAAGAGAAGAGGCAGTTGGATGAGACTTGATAGAGGAGGGGAGAAGAGAAGAGGCAGTAGGAAGAGACCAGATAAAGGGAGGATAAAGAAAAAAGTTGTGTAAAAAAAGAAAAAGGAAGTTGGATGGGCCTAGATAGGGAAGTTGGAAGCAAAGAGGCAGTGGAATGGGAAGAGATAAAGAAGAGGAGAGGAGACAAAGCAGTGAGATGGTCCAGTATCGTCTTCCATATTCACTGTATTTCTTTCCTCAGTCTACCTGTCTCAGGTTCTTGTATCTGTGACTGCCACATATACAGGAAGGGGGGGGGGGGGGGTGGGGGTTCATTGAGGGAGAAGGGCAAACAAGTAAAGAAAATCCATACAGAGCTTCCCTAAATTGGGATTTTAAACTGGAAAAATTAAAGCTCACCTTGTCAACAAGGTTCCAGGCTTGTGACAGCCTGGCACTTAACTTTGATTATCTAAACCCAAAACCTGATGTACAATCTGGGTGCAATCTGGGTGCAACCTGTTTGCCCTCCTTGCTGTGTTATCTACTGGAGACTCTGCACATTGTATACACTAGACTGCAGAAAGAAGATGTGGACTATACTATTTAGTCCAGGGATATTCAATTAGCGGACCTCCAGCTGTTGCAGAACTCCAAGTCCCATGAGGCATAGCAAGCCTCTGACAGCCACAAGCTTGACACCCAGAGGCAGAAGAATGATGGGACTTGTAGTTTAGCAACAGCTGGAGGTCCGCTAATTGCATATCTCTGATTTAGTTTAAGATTTTCCACCATCCCTTTGCCTGAGTATAGGTATTCTGGTGCTAGTATTTGTATACTATGACCTTGCATCATTAGGTAAGCTAAATATCTCTCTTTGTTGGTACAATGTATGTACTTACTGTGACACAGACATGTCCTCTTTACTTGTGAGGTTTTGCTGATTTGCCTTTGAATGCTCACATGCTCTGCACTCCTTTTTTTGCCTGACTACTTTCTCTGGTAGTGACTCTAGGCTATTCCCTAAGAAATGTTGCTGGTTTCCAACCATGAACTTTTATAACATGTTCTTGCTCAATTACTAGGTATACCAGCCACTCCAATTTTGAACAACCCCCTACTGTCCTTTACAGGCAGTAATTGAATGTCTCTGGGGCACTTCTAACTTCTTTGTACACGTTATAGTATTTACCTTGTAGAGTGATTTTTCTAAGCGCTAATTACTTTTATAATACAGATTCACTTTGAAGCCAGTGTAACACATGACACTCCATGTTTGTGATTCTGTCAGCGTCAACGATCTTCTTCTAAATAATGCTACACATTGTAACCAAAACAGACAATGCTGCAGAGAATATCTGTCTACCATGAAGACTTTCTCAGCATGATTGTTAATTGAACAATTACTAACATGAGGCGCTCACTTGTGACCTTGCCCTAAACCAAAACAGCCGGCTCTTTATAATTTGGCTTGTGACCACCTACATGGTTGGTCAGGAGATTGGCCCTGCTGTTCACCACTTCTGCCAAGCAACAAATTCTGCCCATGTACTTAAAATATATTGCTTGTGCAGTATTAAGTAAAGCTCTCTCTTTGTAAAATCTGCTGACAATTTTAGCATTGTTTAGAAAAATTATTTTGTATCATTTAGTATCATTGGTTTATATGTTTACACAGAAGCTCTCCTTGAAGAATATATTTGTCTCTAGTAAGACACTAAGTAAGCACGCATACCAGCTGTGCCTCACAAAATGTAGGTCATCTACAGTTAAACATTTGGGAGATCTGGCACAACTACAAAAAAAAAACAAAAAAAAAAAACAAAAAAAAAAAACAATTTATTATGTAAACAGCCCTGTGATTAATTTCCCTCTGCAAGATGTGACAATGACTTTGCACTTTGCTAACAGATTTGTGGATTACCCACATAGGTATTTAATCCTACTGAAATTAAATGCCAGCTTGTATTTCCTATTCATTTTAGTTTACCAAATTTTACATTCAACTTCATATTTTATGTTTTTTTTTTTTTTTTAAGAACAGCCAATATGTGTTTATAAATAACATTCTGTTTTATGGTGTACTTAATGCTTAGCTGATGTTCAAAAACAAGACCATTTATACGATACTAAAAATCTGATTTATTTAGTTCCTCTGGGGACCATATGTCTGCCCTGACTGGTACATTGTATCATGTTAAAAAACACATGATTTTCTTTAGGATGTACAGAAATGACTTTAAACATATGTGACAAAAATGTACAAAGTATATTTTTGCATAGAAGTGCAAAATCACCAGTTGTAGTGAAATATATATGGGATACTGTACCCCCTGCTGCAAGTTATAGGGATATTAGGTTTCACCGAGTATTTCCTTGACCATGTAAATGCACAAGGCTGCAGGCCATATCAAAAGGTCACTGAATTCCAGGAGGAATACTAACATTCTTAATTTCTTGCAGAAGGTCAGTTGTTCCTTTTGATACAATCTTTCAGACATACACAGATTAAAAGATGACATGGATCATGAGAACACACAGACTTGGTTGAACACATACTCGGGACAGATCGGGACAGGCAGACATACACCAACACAATAAAAACATGCCTCTGGGAACTCCCAGGTTAAAGAATTAAAGTGGTTCTAAAGGCAGAAGGTTTTTTTTTACATTAAAAAAGAAATACGGAAGTAACGGAAACAAAAAAAATAATACTCACTTAGGTGGATGCAGCATCGGTCCGATGCTGCATCTTTCCTCTGCTGACTCCAGGCCAAGAACTGAGTGTTCACACACCGCTGATCGCTCAGCTCTCAGTCTTCAGGCTGAAGAGAGCTGGTAAAGGTCAGTCGCTGCCTCTGTGCTCTGCCCCTCCTGTGGAGGGGGCAGGAGGGACTGACTCAGGCTTCCAGTGGCTCCCCAAGAGGCTGAGCTAGCTGCTGATCCAGGCATCTAGGTTGGGATATGGTCGGGATCTTTTCACAGCCTGGACTAGGTCCATGCTATCAGCCGACAGCAGGCTTTAGCTATGGTTAGCACTCAGTGGTGGGGAGGAGCCAGGAGCGCCGACAGGGGACCCGAGAAAAGGAGGATCAGGGATTCTCTGTGCACAACCATTGCACAGAGCAGGCAAGTATAAAAAATATTTTAAAAAGTAAGCATTTACAATCAATAAAAAAAAAAAAAATACTAATGAAAAATTTAACAGATTATGTATTTCTTCTTCAAAACAAGCAGATTATGAAAAAGAAGCAAAAGATACTAGGCTATAATTTGAAACCTTACCAAACATTTTAACAAGTTAAAGAAAAGCAGGAAGTAAACAACTGATAAAATCATAAAATATAGACAGTTGATCTTTTTTTTACTTGAAAGAGAAGAGTTAATATGTAGTCTTCTTCACTCAACCCCCAGCAAATTTTGTGTCTGTACATAAAAGAACAGAAGGCAAAGAGAAGCTGGAATTGTGCAATCAGAATCATTTTGGCCACACACAGGTTTCATTATTTTTTTAATTGCTCTAAATGTTCTTGTGTGCCGAGAAAAGTCATAAACAGAAAATGTTTGCAGTTCTCTTGAAAGGATATTCGGATTGGTTAAAGTGGAGCTGAACTGTAAAAGAAAAGGATTTGCTATTTTATATGGGACATCTAGAAATGTTAATTGTGCCTATGCGGTCCCCTGAAACATGTACCTTTTTGTCTTGAATTCCTCCTGAGCAATAGCCATGCAGTCTACAGCCTCATATCTGTATAATTGCAGCTTGAATCTAATGTACTGTGCCTATAACTGTTATTTTGAATTTGTAGTGAGATTTGGTGATGTCATTGTATTTTTTGCTGGAGAGAATGAACTCAGAGGGCTCAGGGCTTTGAGCCCAACATCATGGGCATGCAGTTGCCCCTCCCTTTATTAATAAGAGGATAGAAGCAATATTGTAAATATTTAGGGTTACATACAGGTTAATGTATTTGAGTTAATGTCCCTTTAAGAGAATGGCAAATTGGGCTGGGGGTGTGTTTAAGGGTCGCAAGGCTATTGGTGATATCCCAAATGGTCATGTGACCCATGGGGAATGTTATAGAAAGGGGGCTTATTATATATGGGACTGTCACAGGTACACTCTCACCTGTTCCCAGCCAGGCAGTGAAGGTGCAACAAGCTTTCCACCCCCCTTCCCTTGTCGCTAAGCACGTCTATGTGGTCTGTCACCCTACGTGATGTAGGGGGGACTTTGGTTAAAAGATTTATGTATGCTCGAGTCCTTTAAGACTGAGCTGTTTTGAAGTTGATCATTTGAAATATAAGCATTTTATGATGCAATAAAATTATCAGAATATGATTATTATTTATTTATTGATTTGAATATACCAATAAAGTGCGGTGGACAATTCTTTGCCAATAAGTGTGTTGAGTCATTATATTAAATAGGCTATACATGTTTTGGTATTCGGGGAGGGTAGGTGCGGCCTGCATTGCCAAGTTGCAGTGCAAGGATCTCCTTGCTTCAGCTTCATTCATTCTGTAGATCCGTGCTTCCTGTTTATTCCTCAACCAGTGATCCGACCAGTGATCAGATCACCAGTCAGTACCGCCTCACAAACACAGGGGTAGGCAACCTTTGAGAGACAGAGATCTACCTGAACAACATGAAAGAGATCAAAGATCACTGGGGCTCGATGCCCTTTTCTTAAAATAAATTAGCAATGTCTAACTAAATAGTAAAGAAAATTTAGAAAAATAATAAAACACATGTCATTGTAAAAATATAAACTTGCATTACTTTAAAAATGGGTAGTGTCAGTAGGGCAGGGGATGGAGTGTGTACAGTGTCAGTAGGGTAGTGGGTGGAATGTGGACAGTGTCAGTAGGGCAGTGGACAGTAGGGACGAGGTTGGTGTCAGTAGGACAGTGTATGGTGTCAGTAGAGCAGTGGACATGTCAGTAGGGCCGATGTTGGTTTTAGTAGGGCAGTTGATGGTGTCAGTAGAGCAGTGGACTTTGTCTATTGAAAAATACAACTAAGGTCCCAGAACGGACCAAAGTTTGAAAAAAAAAAACGCTCCAATGGAAACTCACAGCAGTGTATGTATCAAACCCATTTTGTTAGTACACAAGTTTCAAAAAGTAGCAAAAAGGTATCAAACCTTCACCACACCATAGTAAAACCATTCATGACAATGTTATCAAGAATCAAAATAAAAACAACCCAGGCTCTCGTTCATACACCCCCAGTGTAGAACATGACACACTATGTCAATAATGGAAAACAAATTAGCTTCAGAAAGACCAGATGCAATACTGATGCATAGTCTTTTGTGCCATCTGCTTGCATTTTTTTAGTGCTTGGTTTCCACAGTTAATGCCTATTGGATTTCTTAAAAGTTAAAGTGGGACTAAACCTATCTATTTAAAAAAAAAAAACACTTGGCATGTTGGAATGCTAATTGTCCCATTTGCTTGTGCTCTCAACCAAACTGTCAAACCACCAAATGGCTGGTGTCATAGCTGATCACATGTGCAGCACCATGGCAGTTTTCCGAACAGAGGCTAAGATAGCAACTTCCTTGGTTAAAAAAGATAGGAGTTCCATTTTAACTACATACTAATTAGTAGACATGTGCAGAGTAAAATATTTTGTTTCGGAATTTCGTTTTCGTCTGAAAACTTAATTTATTTAGTTACTCCCAAAATTAGTTTTTATTTATTTCGTTTTTCGTTCAAAAATTGCATTCGTCCAAAAATCCACATGAATCACGGTCGAATCTGTCTTTGAAGGCTTATGGTGTCTGTCGAATGTATAAAGAAGATTCGACGGAGCTAGTATATAGCATACTTTAGAACCCTATTAAAGTCTATGGGACTCCAACGTTCAAAATCTAAAGTGCTAATTTTAAAGGCTAATTTGCAAGTTACTGTCCTAAAAAGTGTTTGGGGACCTGGGTCCTGCCCCAGGGGACATGGATCAATGCAAAAAAAAGTTTTAAAAACGTCCGTTTTTTCGGGAGCAGTGATTTTAATAATGATTAAAGTGAAACAATAAAAGTGTAATATTCCTTTAAATTTCGTAGGGGGGGGGGTTGTCTATAGTATGCCTGTGAAGGGGCGCGTGTTTCCCGTGCTTAGAACTGTCCCTGCACAAAGTGTCATTTATGCAGGAAAAAAAGTCCTTTAAAATCACTCGCAGCTATTATGAATTGTCGGCTCCCGTAATACAGAGAACACTCATTGAAAGTCATTGATAAAAAAAAATAAAAAAAAAGCGTGGGGGTCCCCCAAATTCAATTACCAGGCCCTTCAGGTCTGGTATGGATATTAAGGGGAACCCTGCCTCAAATTTAAGAAAAAAATTGACGTGGGGTTCCCCCTAAATATCCATAACCAGACCCTTCAGGTCTGGTATGGATATTAAGGGGAACCCCGCGTCAAATTTAAAAAAAAATTGACGTGGGGTTCCCCCTAAAAGTCCATACCAGACCCTTTATCCGAGCACGCAACCTGGCAGGCCGCAGGAAAAGAGGGGGGGACGAGAGAGCGCCCCCCCTCCCTCCTGAACCGTACCAGGCCACATGCCCTCAACATTGGGAGGATGCTTTGGGGGTCTGTGACCCCTCAAAGCACCTTGTCCCCATGTTGATGAGGACAAGGGCCTCATCCCCACAACCCTGGCCGGTGGTTGTGGAGGTCTGCGGGCGGGGGGCTTATCAGAATCTGGAAGCCCCCTTTAACAAGGGGACCCCCAGATCCCGCCCCCCCTGTTTGAAATGGTAAGGGGGTACAAAAGTACCCCTACCATTTCACAAAGAAAGTGTAAAAAATGGTTAAATAAAACAAACACACTTTTGAAAAATTCCTTTATTAAAAATAAAAAAATAAAAAAAAGATTCCAGCGGCGGTAATCCACTCTTGCTATCCAGCGACGGACGATCATCTCTCCAGCGATGTCTCATCTCATCCAGCGCAGCGATCCATCCTTCTTCTGTCTCCGTGGAGGAGACACTGCAAGGATTCCGGCGGCTGACGTTTCTTATATACGGAGGGTGGGGCCACCCGTCACCTGACCCCGCCCCCCTCTGACGCAAGGGGAAACCCGGGGTTCCCCGTGACGTATGGGTGACCCCGCCCCCCTCTGATGTAACGGAAACCTGCCTGTGTTACATCAGAGGGGTGCTCACAGGGAACCCCGGGTTTCCCCTTGCGTCAGAGGGGGACGGGGTCAGGTGACGGGTGGCCCCGCCCTCCGTATATAAGAAACGTCAGCCGCCGAAATGCCTGCAGTGTCTCCTACACGGAGACAGAAGAAGGATGGATTCGCTGCGCTGGATGAGATGAGACATCGCTGGAGAGATGACCGTCCGTCGCTGGATAGCAAGAGTGGATTACCGCCGCTGGAATCTTTTTTTTATTTTTTTATTTTTAATAAAGGAATTTTTCAAAAGTGTGTTTGTTTTATTTAACCATTTTTTACACTTTCTTTGTGAAATGGTAGGGGTACTTTTGTACCCCCTTACCATTTCAAATGGGGGGGGGGCCGGGATCTGGGGGTCCCCTTGTTAAAGGGGGCTTCCAGATTCTGATAAGCCCCCCGCCCGCAGACCTCCACAACCACCGGCCAGGGTTGTGGGGATGAGGCCCTTGTCCTCATCAACATGGGGACAAGGTGCTTTGAGGGGTCACAGACCCCCAAAGAATCCTCCCAATGTTGAGGGCATGTGGCCTGGTACGGTTCAGGAGGGAGGGGGGGCCGCTCTCTCGTCCCCCTCTTTTCCTGCGGCCTGCCAGGTTGCGTGCTCGGATAAAGGGTCTGGTATGGATTTTTAGGGGGAACCCCACGTCAATTTTTTTTTAAATTTGACGCGGGGTTCCCCTTAATATCCATACCAGACCTGAAGGGCCTGGTAATTGAATTTGGGGGACCCCCATGCTTTTTTTTATTTATTTATTTATTTTTTTATCAATGACTTTCAATGAGTGTTCTCTGTATTACGGGAGCCGACAATTCATAATAGCTGCGAGTGATTTTAAAGGACTTTTTTTCCTGCATAAATGACACTTTGTGCAGGGACAGTTCTAAGCACGGGAAACATGCGCCCCTTCACAGGCATACTATAGACAACCCCCCCCCCTACGAAATTTAAAGGAATATTACACTTTTATTGTCTCACTTTAATCATTATTAAAATCACTGCTCCCGAAAAAACGGCCGTTTTTAAAACTTTTTTTTGCATTGATCCATGTCCCCTGGGGCAGGACCCGGGTCCCCAAACACTTTTTAGGACAGTAACTTGCAGAATCTTTTCTCTCTGTCAAATCTTTTTTCTCTGTCGAATATTTTCTCTATATAATCTTGGACTAATAGAGGTAAGGTTAGGCACATTCGACCACAGGTTCTATAGACACAGATTGTTGTCAGAGTCATGTCGAATCTCCTATTCTATATCGAACTGTTGTAACAATGAAAACGAAAATAAAGCATTTATTTATGTCGGATCTTTCGTTTTTCGGATTTTGTGCTTTCGTTATCGTTTGTCAAAACGAAAACGAAAATAGCTGAAATTCGGACGAAAATGCATTCGGACGAAAACGAATGCACATGTCTACTAATTAGTAGAATCCTAAGAAGCTATTTCAAAGAGGGTCTGAGAGCTCCTAATCTGTAATAGACATTTGCTACTAATCTATGAAGGACTGTGTGAGGAAAGGAAAGAAATCAGTTCAGGATCTTTTTGGACAGAAGAGTCAAGTTGTCCCCTTTTTGTTGTTCTTTGCTTCAAGTTGGGCATCCCATAAAACCCTTCATCCCATCTAAGTTATTACCCGTATTAAAACATCAAAAACAAAGCCAAGGGAGTGACTTCTTGTGTTTGGATGCAAGTGGAGAAGGTGTGTTGCCTGCCTAAGCAATATGATTGTATGCCTGCAAATGTTACAGTGGTGCAGCCATATTTCTTGTCTCCAGCAAAACTGGGGATGTTTCTCTTGAGTTCCAAAGTCCCGACCCATTAGATCTTACATATTTGGCAACATGCGTGTACAGCAACATGTATTATAGATCAGACAAAATCCGTATTTTTTATTTTTTTTTTTTTTTAATGGGTGACTAGATGTTTACTTAGCTGGCCTAAATCATGAGCCCTTTACTACATCTAAAATTTTGAACTGAATTGCCCTAAGTCATGTATCTTTTGGTGCATTATTAATTTAGAACAGCAGTCTCCCACCAATTAGTCAGAAGTTGCATGACATTATGTAGTCTCACGAGCTGACAATAAAAGGCAAATCACCACTGCTATCCAGTTCACACAATGTAACGCACTGTATAATTTAGACTATGTTGACTATGTTAATGACACAAAGGGATATTTCAGATAGTTTGCATGGCAGTAATTCCACAGTTTGAAATGACCTTAAAGTCATTGTAAACTGAAATAATTAAACACGAGAGCAGGTCAAAATTACTTTAATCTGTCACGCATTTTAAACTTTTTGGAGTAAAAGTCCAAGTTAAAGCATACTGTATATAAAAGCAAAAAATAAAAAATAAAATGTATGCAGCACTCTGCAATGCATGCATTTTCCACATTCCATAACCACTTGGTAATCTGCTATATATGAGGTCTGCTTTTTAAAGATGCAGTAAATAAATAAAAAAATCCAGCACCCCTATAACTTAATGTTATAATGTGCTAATGTGCGTGTTCTCAGCCATGCTCAGTGTCTTTAGCTAAACTACTCAAGTACTCCTTCTCTCACAGCATAAAGGCTAATCAGTCTGTAGTTCAAGATAAGAACTTTGAGATAACTCAGGAAGTTTGCAAAGGACACAGGTCAGCTCTGTATTTCTGACCAGAAAATGTTTCTGGCACTTATCAAACATATATAACAAAATACATCCAATGGTATAATAATAATAATAAAAAAAAAAAGCAGCAAATGAGAGAATTTTAAATACACTAAGAACGTGCATCACAAGATGCCAAAATCTTCTTTTGTGCATTGCTCTGATCTAGTTTTCACATTTCTTACTGTCAGATCTTAACCTCTTAATGTGTAGTAGTAGCCAAAGCTGGCCACATACTGGTATATTTTAAGAAGATATACATAAGACATTCTCAGGACATTTGATGACTTGAAGAATGTAATTTGCTTTTCACATTTGATTTTGTAATGGATGTAATTTCCTAAATGAAAATCACAGTATTTTAGAAATGTAATTGTTCGACAAAAATTTCCATTTTCTTCTCACTATGGTCGAAGATAAATGTCAATTTGACCCCATTTGCAATTAGAAAATCAAAGGAATGTCCTTAAAACAAAACTGCAAACAAAATTATGTTAGTATATGGCCAGTCTAAAGTGGTTGTAAATCTCAGACATGAAATATGAACAAAACATATCCTTCTATATTGTGTACTTGTCTCAATGAAGAGCACTAAGTGTCACTTTGTCTGCTGCTTTGTTCCTATGCTATTAGCATTAATCACTTCTGACAATTTTTCCAGACACCAAGAGAAAAATGTTGACAGGGGAGGGACCACCAGCTGATTGACAGCCTCAGCTCTTTTCCGGGTGCAGTGTTGAGGGGGGGGGTGTGTCCCTTCCCTCCAATCAGCTGTCAGATCTCTCTTCAATGAGCTCTGCAGAGTGTGAGTGTGTATAATTCAGCAATTTCAAAGGATGTAGAAAAGAGAAGGCTGCAGATAGACAGATACAACTTATGTAGAAGGATTTGTTTCATCTCTGTGTATCATCTGAAGCCAGTCACTTCACTGGGCATATGGAAGGGTTTACAACCACTCTAAGCCTCATCTATCCATCATCCCCTGTCAAACAAGTCTCAATGGCCAATAAGGATTCTCTCATTTAGCAGAGATATAGTGTGCAGGCATGGCTTAGATGTATGGGCAAGGATTACTACTAAGGTGGAGCTCTTAATTGTAATGTAAAGCCAAGTTTCAGGAGGTACTTATGAGATCTTCTAGCTAACAAAGGTAATAACAGACAACCTATGTTGTCTAATTCTGGGTAAAACTTTAACTTTTATAAGTTTAACATGGTGTATGATTCTTTTAGCAAGCTCATTTAAAGTATATTGTGCTTACCATTACAATAAAATATCATTTTTACTTCTTTTATTAATGCATCTCTATAGCATGTGCTTACATATTGGACGTAAAAAAAAAACATGTGTTCCCATTCCTTTCTCAGCACATGCACAGTTGGCAGAAAATGCGAATTGTAGGCATTGTAAAACTCGTTTGTTGATGTAATGCTATGGTAGCAGTGACGTGCTAGTGCCACTGCCCTGATAGCAACAAACCTCACAATACTCCTCCCTGGCATGCTGGTGGTGTCCACAATGAAATGTAGTGTATAATGGGGATTCAAAGGTTCTTGTCTGAGAAGGAAAAGGCTGTAGTGATAGCCTTAAGTATCATTTTAAACCTACTTTTTTCTTGCCGGTGCACTGTCTGGCAAGACAAATTGTCCTACTGCAAATTATGAATGACATTAAAATTTATTTTCAGACATTCATAAATGACTAATAAATATAACCAGGTTTTGAAAAAGAAGTTTAAATAACTTTAAGGTTTAAAATATGCACAGTTGACTTTTGGTTAAGCTATCCTTAGAAGCTGGAATTTCAGTGCCGTTTTGTCTAATGTGACAGTTGACATGCAGCAATAAGCTAAATTAACATAGTTGCAAAGATATCAACTAACTATATAGCCTCTGTGTAAATATGAGTATTTTACATATGTACATCATTGTAATTTCTATAGGTAGCTTTCACAGTGATTTTCCATTACACTTCCAGGTCCTGTGCTGAGCAGCTGACCTGATGTATTCTAAACTAAGGAGGTTGGCAAGGGCCCATTTTGAGAATGCTTTGCATTTTCTGAATAAATGCATATTGCTGTCTGATTGAATGAGGAAGAGAGCAGGACATCACAGGCCAGCGTCTCCAGCTCACCCTATCAGAGAACACTTTGCATTGTCTGAATTTCACTCATGCTGAGTGGATAACCTCCTGTGTTCAGAATGAATCAGGCCAGCTTTTAAGCACAAGACCCAGAAGCAAGTGGAGATCATGGTGTCTACAGTCATTTCCAGCTTTCAGGGGCATCGGGCAGATATGGCATATACATAGCTACATTAAGTGGCGGCTGGTGTTTTTTTTTGGGGGGGGGGGGCAACAAACAACCACCCCCCCACCCCCGCAGGAGGTCGGTCATCCAGCCCTATCTAGGTTGCCGGCAGCAGCACTCCTATGGGCAGAAGCTTCCATCGTGTCTCCTCCGCCTTCTTATCATGGCAGCTTCCGCCATGTGTTTCCCCCCTCCTCCTCCTAGGTGTTCAATAGAATCACCTGTCCTTTCAGCCAATTGGTTGACGTATCTAAATAGCTGCTTCCTGATTGGCCAGGAGGAGGATCAGTGTGATAATAGCAGCTCAAGACTTTGTCAGAAAAAGCTTGTGTGTCTGATAGCATGTTTCTGAAGATTTAAACTTCCGTATGTTTTCATAAAAAGACAATTTTCTGCAGCCAATATTTATTTGGTACATATTCTTTGCAGGTGTAAAGTAAAACCTAAATATATCATTGTCCAGAAGACATACTTCATACACAAGATACAAAAAAAATGTACGTAATGTGGACTGTCATTTCCTCTGATATAATCAGCCAATCTTGGACTGTCAGTCATGCTGTACAGTTCAGGGCTGAGGGCGGGGAAGACATTGAATCGTAGTTTTCTGCAGTACAGGGCTTGGAAAGAGTGTTGTTTTAAATGCTTGTAGTATGTGCATGCACTGTGTGCATTGACACATACAGCTACCATCCTGCTGTGGCAGTGCTGAGATTGGTGAAAACTGCATACTATTACAAGCAATAACTTACAAAGTGATCCACAGCTTGGGCCCCAGCTAGATCACTAATCTAGTCTCAAAATACCAACCAAGTTGTTTTCTTCATTCCTCCTAAGACCTTCTGCCATGCTCACCTCCAGGATTTCTCAGAAGCCTCTCTCATCATTTGGAATTTCCTTAAACAATCTGTCCGACTATCTCCAACTCTATCAACTTTAAGGCAATCCCTGAAAACTTTTCTCCTATCCTGCATCCACCTATCTATTGTACTTTTATTTTCTCCATCAGCTCATCACCCACAGTCTTTACCCTTTGTATCACTTGACCCTCCCTTTTAGATTGTAAGCTCTAACTAGCAGAGCCCTCTGATTCCTCCTTATTGAATTGTATTGTAACTGTACTGTCTGCCCTCACATTGTAAAGCACTCTGCAAACTGTTGCACTATATAAATCCTGCATAATAATAATAATCAGTAGATACTAAGAAATAGTCTGCTTAATATATTATTTGGGGAATATATTATATTTAAATATTGACTTTTCTTAAAATAGTTGCATGTTGCAACACTTTCTCATCTCACAATCCACTAAATTTGTTTGTTTGGCTACCTATCACTTTACTTCCTGCATACTTGATCCAGAACAGCGACTCAGATATACTACTTTAAAGTAAACCGGTCATAGGTCTGGTAAATTCAAACAATGCCAAACTAGGTGAAAGCTGCATTCAAAAATGACTGGTAAATCCAGAAATATAAGCAGCTGAAGTTACATGAAATCTTAACTTCCCCTGTAAATGTCAAGCTTGGTCCCATAGTTATTACCTTCTGAGCTTCACTATTGGTCTTTCAATGTGAAAGACATCCATGTTGTCTGATAGGAAGATAAAGGTGTTTTTTTTCCTATAAATGAAACTCTCTCTGTATCTTTTGATGACTTTGACATGCAGTTGAAAACGACCACTATAATTTTTCATATCAGGCTTTGTCTGATTTACCCAGGTTTTAGGACTTTACATAGAATTAGTCTGAACATAATTGATCAAGATAAACTAAAACACATCAATGGCTACACCTGATGAAGATCAATTAAGAACCTGCACTGTTAAGGGCTCATTCACACCAGATGAAAAATCATCATTCACACCAGTAAAATGCATGGATATGAGAAAATACACTCTTTTAATTGGGACAGTTCCCATAAACATCCTACATGATTGTTTGTTGATGTACTAACCTGTCTACAATTTATGTCCAAAATAAATTGTACTGCTGCTTTGCTGAAGACCACCTAAATTCACATCAGCGTGTTAACATGGATGTTCTAGTGACTACAAACACTTAGTAAGTATGGAAACTCAATGTTCCCCTCTTCTTGGATGGAACTAAAGTATGGTCCTATCTGCTAGAGTAGAAACCATGCACAGTGAAACTTTTTGCTATGCAGATTGTAAATAAATGTAAAAAGGAATGCTAAAGCATTGAATAAACCACAATGCACTACTGTAAAATCTGTAAATCTTGCAATGTCCCTTTAATAAATATTCAGAAGGCCTTCACCTTCATTAATCAAACCTGAGAACTGACAAAGGCAAACATGTAGAAATAAAGGTAACTCAAATTCTACATGTTATAAGGTCAGTTCACCCAAAGCTAATTATGAGTACTGGAACAGTGCAGGATGGCAAGAACACCCAGAACACCACAGCTAGAAACTATGTTATGTGAATCTTGCTGCTGTAGTTACTATGAGATAGGTTGAATAAGGGAACTCTGCAATTTTAACATTTACATCCTGACCTGTGTGGTCTACAAAGAATAATGCAATTCAGGCAACCACGATTCATTACCAGATATTACCTACTATACTACCAAAAAATAAGAGGACTTATCTCTAAAATAAGAAAAAATGAAGCTGTTAGTATAAATCAAATTTTAAGTTTCCAAATTTAATAATGATCTAGCCCGGATCTGCCCTTTAGTCTAAGCAAGTCTCGATGAACCTGTTTCAAATCTGCATGAAAATGAAAACAGCACAAAGTAACACAACCATTCTTATGTTCACTAGGTTTAGTAGAAAATACTATAGATTTTAACTTAAAAAAAATAAAAATGTAAGGTAAATAGCTAAATACATACATAATCATCTTTTCCTCACAGTACGGATGTCTTGGTTTGATTTCCAGTTTCTGAACATCTGTGAATCTAATTTTTGGACCCTTCCTAGAACACTTGCATTTTGACCCTGGGGAAAAAAAGGATGAAAAAAAGATGACAGAGGAAACTAAAACACACACACATATTGTATATATTTAAATATTGTGTGTGTTATATTTATATCTGTGCCATGCTATCATTATTATTACTGTATGTGACAGTTTTCTAAAATTTAATAAAATGCAATGCTAAAGCACAGCTTATTAATACATTTCAGATTCAAGGCTACAGAGATATGTTCCCTTGTTAAAATATAACATCATGTTTAAGTCCTATACAGATTGCAAAAAAGAGTATTGCTTTTCAGGGAATACTTAACTATACAATGCATAGCAAGGTGCGTTATACCTCGTCGCTACATTTATACATCTAGTAGTTTCTAGCAAAATGCAACTAGCAGGCTATTCAGTATTCTATTCTGAAATGAAATAACAGTATAAGAGAAATGGTATTAAAAAAAAAAAAAAAAAAAATAGTAACTTACCTTCCACTTGGAGTGTGCAGATTGCTAGAATGAGTAATAGGATTGCTGCATAAAGAGGTTTCATGTCCCAATTCCTTTTCTGTTACTTATAATATGGAGATGAGTTTTAAACTGTGCTACCTGGAGGTCTGCCTGTGTGGAGTTCACAGAAGCTGCGCTGCTCACACTGTTTCTGTGCTGATGCCTTCACTGCCTGTTTTCCACCTTCACTCTGAGCTTCGCCTCGCTTGCTTGTCCTCTTTTAAAACAGATCCTACAGCCCAGGGTACAAAGTCATTAACATGCATAGCAACCAAACTACTCACTGCAATTTCTTCACTCTGTGGAGGGTGGAGATTTCTAGCTTACCCTATCCTGTTCAGCCTGAAAGGAATGACTGAAAAAACAGCACAGTCTGGATTTGTAACCCACAGTGATTTGTTTTTTCCTTAAGTGAATTTTCAATAAATAAACTTTCTGATTGATGAAATGTATTTACTACGTTCTCCTTTAGCAGGAATTAATAGTTGTACACACTGTACTTTATTTTGTTTGATTTAGTTAAATGTTTGTAAGGTTTCTATGTGTAAATGAGCTTCTGAATAATTTGTATGCCCTCCCCTACTGTATCTAATATACTGTATATTACAAAGTAGGGATGGGGGGTTCATGTTTGCTGCCATCCAGGGATCGCCCAAACTTTGAGTGCTGGCATTTTGGCAAACTAAATCAGAGGTTTGCCTGTCCACCAAAACAAACCTATGACTGCAGCTAGGAGTCATTCATTTATTACTGGTGGCACTAAATGACAACTTCCCACTGTGTGTCTGTAAGCACATTTGGTTGTTAGGATGCAAGTGGCTGCCTGCCTTCTAGCAACCAAGGATGCTGTGCAAGACGTCTGTCTGTCTGATAATGTTACCTGTTGCTAGTACACCGGCAGACATTCGGTCATTCGTGGTTGTGCGGTGAGGTCAATGGCTGGTGAGGCACTGGCTAGTATAAGAACCAGATATACACAGGTTACATACGCTGCGAACATTAGAGTGAGAGCAATAATTCTAACACTAGACCACCTGTGTAACTCTAAACATGTAACCTGTAAAAAAAAAAAAAAATTAAAGCGATGCCTATGGAGATTTTTAAGTACCGACGTTTGGCTCCATTCCACGAGCGTGTGCAATTTTAAAGCGTGACATATTAGAAATCTATTTACTTGGCGTAACATCATCTTTCACCTTATACAAAAAAAATTGGGTGGTGTTCCAGCCGCAAATGTTTCTCTGTAGCTGCTGACTTTTAATAAGGACACTTACCTATCTAGGGAGCCCGCAATGTTGCCCCCCCCCCCCCAGGCCAATCCATCCATCAGATCGGGTGCAGGCGCTGCCATTTTAAGTCTTGCTTCACTGCCTGTTTCCTACTGCGCATGCATGGCGCTTTGTGAATGGCCAGCTGTCTTCATAAACACAGGTCCCAGAAGACAGCAGGGGGCTCGCCGCACAAAAAGGATATGATGTCCTGTGCCGCTGACCAGATAGATCTGAAGTACAGTATGTACTTCATAAAAAAGGACATTAAAAGGTAAAAAAAAAATTTATATCCAAGGAGAGGTGATCTTTCATAAAAGACCACCTCTCAAAATTTTGTGGAACTCCGCTTTAAGTGTTTTTTTTTTAAATATATATTCACGAATGCAAAATTGCTTCGCAAATACCGTGTAACATAAAAAGTTGCAATGACCACCATTTTATTCCCTAAGGTGTCTGATAAAAAAATGTATATAATGTTTGGGGGTTCTGAGGCACAGAAGTGTCAGAATTGGCCTGGGTGCCAAGTGGTTAATTACCATGTGTTAATAATATACAAATAATTATTATATATTGTTTTTAAGGTAATTTACTATATTTTCAAAAACTGTACCCAAGCAGGTGGCTCAACGAACAAATTACTGAAGTTTGGTGTTATAACTTCAAACCAGTAATTTCACAGTAAATAGACAAAAAATACATTATTATGTTTTAATCAAGTTAAAGTGGAGGGCCACCCTGAAAACGAAAAAATATTAAAAATTACAAAAAAATATAAAAAAAAAAAAAATGAAAAAAAATTTTTTTTTTTACTTACCAGAAATGCCTGTTGCTAGGCACTTTCTCCTAATCTTCCTCTTCCTCCTCCGCGGAGATCTTGTGTCTTCTCCCTTCGTCGCGGCGTCTTCTGGGTAATGAGTCGCGCTGTGTTCTGGGAACTGTGTGTTCCAGAACACAGCGCGTCCCATTCAGAAAGCGCTGCGGGGCTCGCGCATGCGCAGTAGCTGCGGGACTCGCGCATGCGCAGTAGGAAACGGGCAGTGAAGCCATCAGGCTCCACTGCCTGTTTCCCTTACAACGAATGGCGGCGCGGGGACCCGAGAGCCGAGGGACGGGTCGGCCTCGGGCGGCCGACATCGCGGGCGCCCTGGACAGGTGAGTGTGTTTATTAAGTCAGCAGCTGCAGTGTTTGCAGCTGCTGACTTTTTTTTTTTTTTTTTTAAACGGACCTCCTCTTTAAATCATATATTATAATGCTATATGTTATAACAATACCTTTTCAGCAGGTAGCAGATTTTTATTTTCCCTCTTAACTGTGGGGGAAAAACATGGGATTATGGGTAAACCTTATACCCATAAACCCATGGTTTTTCCTTCTAGTTAAGAGGGCTGGGCTGGAAGGGAGCATGTGTCTTTTAGACACATGCCCCCTTCTATGACACTGCAGTGAGAGGCAATCCTCCACTGCAGCATTTTTATTGGACAGCTTGTTCCAATGGTGTTTTACCATTGGTCCAAGGCTCCAAGATGTCCATGAGGCTCAGTGCTTCTGACAAGAAGTAAGAGGCACTGTGAGCTCATCCTCTCAGTCTGCTGCAAACAGAGTGTGCCAGCTTGTATTTAAACTGGCCTCTCTGTATGTAGCTTCTGACAGGCTGCACAAGAAGCCCCATATCTCCAGAACTATAGGTGGCAGGAGCCCCAAATCCCCAAGTTTTAACCAGTGGTGGGGTAGGACTTCACCTACCCCTCTCTGTGACCCCAAGGGCCCGATCTAAAACCCTCTATCGTTTATTTATTTTTGAATGTTCATGGCAGGTGAGGCTCTGCCTCCCCTAACTGCATGTCCCCAGTTATAATGCACCATAACAACCAATGATAATATTAAAAATAAAATTTTTGGAGCAACACCAAAATGTATATAAGATCCTTATCCTATGTAGGGGTCTGATCTGATATTAAGTGGGTATCCCATTCAAAAACAAGAAAGAAAATTGCATGGGGTCCCCCCAAAATACATCTGAGCATACATCCTGGCTGACCAGGAAAGGAGGGGTATCCTTAACCACTTGAGGACCAGCAGCCCCAGTTATACTGTGGCAGGTTGGCTCCCCTGGGAAAATCGCTGTAGCTGTACATTGGTCGGTTTAGGGCCATTAGGGGGAGCGTGTGGCGTGACAACGGAGCCGTTGCATGTGCTGGGCAGCCGCAATGTCTGTCTGGCACCTGTGATCGCTCCTGAGAGAGACAGAATGGAGATATGTCAATGTAAACAGACAGATCTCCATTCTGCCTGGAGAGAGGAGACAGATCTACTGTTCATTCTAAGTATGAACAGTGATAGGTCTCCTCCTCCAGGCAGTCCCATCCCCCCACAGTTAGAATCACTCCCTAGGACACAGATTTAACCCCTTGATCGCTCCCTAGTGTTAACCCATTCCCTGCCAATGACATTTACAGTATACAGCAATCAGTGGCTATTTTAAGCTCTGATTGCTGTATAAATGTCAATGGTCCCAAAAAAAGTGTTAAAAGTGTCCATTCTGTCTGCCGCAATGTTGCAGTTCCACTAGAAAATCGCAGATCACCGCCATTATTAGAAAAAAAAAATAATAATAAAAAGGCCATAAATATAACACCTATTTTGTAGACGCTATAACTTTGGCGCAAACCAATCAATATACGCTTATTGCAATTTTTTTTGTTTTTTTTTTATGTAGAAGAATACATATTGGCCTAAACTGAGGAACACATTTTTTTTGGGGGGGGGGGGGGATATTTATTATAGCAAATATTGCTTTTTTTTTCAAAATTGTCACATTTTTTTGTTTATAGCAAAAAAAATAAAAACCACAGAGGTGATCAAAAACCACCAAAAGCAAGCTCTATTTGTGTGAAAAAAAAGGACATCAATTTTGTTTGGGTACAACGTCGCACGACCGCGCAATTGTCAGTTAAAGTAATGCAGTGCTGTATCGCAAAAATGACCTGAGGGCAAATCCTTCCGGGGCTGACGTGGCTAATCATACCAAGCCATATGTCCTCAACATTGAGAGGGTATCTTGCCAAGATCCACTTCCCCCCATCCCTGCCCTGTTAAATGTGAGGGGTGGGGGGGGGACTTTCTATAATCTGGAAGCCCTCTTTAGAATAAGAAGGCCCTATACTACTCTTACTCATATGAACACATGGCACCCCTGATTAATCATTCACACAAAAAAAATACAATTTTAATATCCTTTATTAAAAAAAATATCCAGTGGTGTAAATCCCCCCTCCCCCAATACTTACCTGAGCCTCATCTCTGTCCAGCGATGTCCACGAGTGTCTCGGCCATCCGAGACTCTCCCTCCTGATTAGCTGAGACACAACAGTGGAGCCATTGGCTCTTGCTGCTGTCAATCAAAGTCAGCCAGCCAATCAGGAGGGAGAGGGGGTGGGGTCCGGCCCCAACTCCGTGTCTGAATGGGCACAGGGAGCTGTGACTTGGCTTGGCTGTGCCCCTAGCAAGCTGCTTGCTGTGGGGGCACTGAACAGGAGGGAGGGAGCACAGAAGAGGGACCGAGGAAGAGGAGGATCTGGGCTGCTCTGTGCAAATCCACTGCAACAGAAGAGGTAAGTATAAGGCCCCTTTCACACGGGACGGATCAATAATGATCCGCCCAGTGATGATCCGCTTGCTCAGCGGGGATCGCTCCGTAGTCCCCGTTGAGCCGGCGGATAACAGGGCGGTCCCGGCACACTGTGCAGGGACCGCCCTGTCAGCTCTCCACTCTCCTCTATAGGGATCAGATGAGCACGGACTGCCTGTCCGTGTTCATCCGATCCGCTCTGCAGACGGATAGAAAAATAGGATTTTCCTCTGTCTGCAGAATCGGATAATTGCGGAGGCGGACGATATCGGGTGTCTGCGGATGTTCATCCGCAGACACCCGCTATCCCATAGGAATGCATGTATGTCCGTATTTCATGCGCAAACGGATGGATGAAATACGGACATAATGTCCGCATGTGTGAAAGGGGCCTAACATGTTTGCTATTTTTTATTGATTAAAAAAAAAAAAAAAAGACAAGACTTTGCAACCACTTTAAGCTTTTTTAGCTAATAGGCAAACTACTATCAAAAAAACATGGAAAACTTGGCACTGCCATGCGGGGGGACATGTACAAATTCAAACATTTAAAAAAAAAAAACATACAGCAGGAAGAGGATCTTTTTGTGGGGGTTTAAGGATAAAAAATACATAAAAAAAAAAAATACTTGTGGGATGTCTTAAAGCTGTACATGGTGTAGTGCAACAACACAATTTTCACAGTCACAGCTACTTCATACATTAGCAGTGCATAGTTGGCTGTGAAATTGATTTCTTTCTTTTACAATTAGCTTGGCTTACATATAGCGGTACTCAAAGCTATATCATTTCAGGTAGTTTTAGCAGTGACATGTTTTTTTTTTTTTTATTGAAGCACAAAAACAAAACATGATGCATGCAAGAAACATCAATCAAATGTATACAAATCCATACTGGCAAGCACAATCATGACCAATAACAAATATAAAGGCAAAGAGTATGCACTTAAAAGATGAAGAGTGTAAGCATATATGACACATGCTTTATCATCAAACATTAATAGGCTGCATTGACCAGTGAATAGAAATTGGCCAGTAGTTTACTGACGCTGTTCCCGTTGTTAATTATGCAAAACTGTCCTTCAGCTTGTCAATTTCCATTAAAGCAGTATTAAATGCAACCATTTATTATATGGCAGCTTATTAATTCCTAGATGTGATAGCTGTATTCATTTTCTTTTTTAGCCTTTCTTCCATATATTTTCATCTGGTGATCCAGCCAGAAATTCTGTTGTTTTTCACAAGTTCAAGCTCTCCAGCAGAATGTATCAGTTTACATGGATAAGACAAACCATTTAACACTGGCAAGGGTGATTTAAATTGATCTGTTTTTCTCTTTTCAATAGTTTTATTGAGTAGGCATAGAAAGATATCAACAAACACATGTGGTTAATGATTTAAAGGACTACATGGCCCGAAATAGCAAACATCAAAAGATATATAATTGTAGATGGCAGGTTAGCTGTATATAGCACACACAAATCTATCAATCCATATAGTTAGATGTGATGAGTCATATCACTTGTTATATTACCTTTTGGGGGCTTGAATCATGTCCCTCCTTGGGAGATGACCATAAATTATCTAGCGGCGATGGTCCAAGCCAGTTCTGAGCCCCCTGGGATAATCACTCCACCCCAATGGGTTCACACTGTGGAGTAATAGAGCCCTTGAACTCAGTTTAAAGGTGGGTCCGGTCCACCTCCCCTTTCCTCCCCGGGGCAATGAAGACCCGGCTGGGCCCTAGGTCACTACTTTCCCTGGGTGGAGGAAAAGAGAATTACAAACAAGCCCCTATAATCAGAGACCTAACTAGAACCTTCAAGGCCCCGGTGCAAGAAATCATGGAGGGCCTCCCTGACCTCCGGCCAGGGCCCTTTCCCCCGGGGGCAGCAGGATCTGGACAGGAGGGGGAACAAATCCCCTCCATTTTTCCACCTGCAGCCACTGAATGCCTATCAGAGGGAGAGGAGGAGAAGCAGACTTTTAGTGGCTGCAGGAGAAAAATGGAGGGGATTTGTTCCACTAAATGCCCCCCTATCCAGGTGTTCAGGGGCAACATGTACACTATTGCAACTGTGCCCCTGGGATGAGTGGCAGTGGTGGTGGTGGTGGGGGATGGGATCAGTGGCAACAGTGGTGCTTGGGGAGGGATGGTATGAGTGGCAGCTGTGAGGAAGAGATTGGATCAGTGGCAGCGGTGGGGGGGATCAGTGGCAACAGTGGTGGTTGGGTGGGGATGGGATCAGTGGCAGCGGTGGTGGTGTGGGATGATTGACAGTGGTGAGCGGGGATGGGATCAGTGACAAGGGTTGTGGTTGGGGGGGTGAGAGCAGTGGTAGGGGGGATTGAATGGGATGAGTGGCAGAGGTGGTGGGGGGAAATGAGATTAATGGCAAGGGTGATGGTTGGAGGGGGATGGGATAAGTGGCAGCGGTGGGGGGAATTGGATGAAATGAGTGGCAGCAGTGGTGAGAGGATGAGATCCATAGTGCGGTTGGTGGTTGGGGGGGTATGATGAGATGAGTGGTGGGGAGGGGAATGGTATCAGTGGCAGTAGTGGTCATGATGGGGGGATCACTGGCAGCAGTGGTTCAGGGGTTTTAGTGGTTGTGGTTGGGAGGTATCAGTGGCAGTAGTGGTGGTGGTTGTGTGGGGTTGTATCAGTGGCAGTAGTGGTGGTGTGGGGGGTATCAGTGGCAGTAGTGGAGGTGGTGTGGGGTTATATCAGGGGCAGTAGTGGTGGTGATGGTGTGGGGGGGTATCGGTGGCAGCAGTGGTGTGGGGGGGATCAGTGTAGTGGTGGTTGTGTGTGAGGGGAATTAGTGGCAGTGTTGATATTGAGGGATGGGTGCTACTTGCAGATCACTTGGTTCCCCCTCCTTGCTAGGTCTTGCTTGGGCTAGCAGAGAGGATAGGCGCTGTGAAAATGCTCGAGTGCAGGTGGAGCCAGAGAAGATGGGCGGTTGGGTGGGGGTGGGATCAGTGGCAGCGGTGGTAGTGGTGGTGTGTGTGGGGAATCAGTGGCAGTGTTGATATTGAGAGATGGGTGCTAATCACTTGCAGATCACTTGGTTCCCCCTCTTGCTAGGTCTTGCTTGGGTGACCAGAGAGGATGGACGGGGCCTGTGAGTATGCTCGAGTGCAGGCAGAGGGGGATGGGTCTAGTGGCAGCGGTGGGGGGCATTGGATGAAATGAGTGGCAGCGGTGGTGGGAGGATGGGATGCGTGGCAAGGGTGGTAGTTGGGGGGTGGGATGGGATGAGTGGCGGTGAGGGGGAACGGTGTCACTGGCAGTAGGGGTCATGGGGGGTGGATAAGTGGCAGCAGTAGTTGTGGGGGTATCAGTGGCAGTAGCGGAGGTGGTGGTGTGGGGGGTATCAGTGGCAGTAGTGGCAGTAGTGGTGGTGTGGGGGTTATCAGTGGCAGTAGTGGTGGTGGTGGTGTGGGGGGTATCAGTGGCAGTAGTGGTGGTGGTAGTGGTGAGGGGGGTATCAGTGGCAGTAGTGATGGTGTGGGAGGGTATCAGTGGCAGTAGTGGTGGTGTGGGGGGTATCAGTGGCAGTAGTGGTGGTGGTGGTGAGGGGTATCAGTGGCAGTAGTGGTGGTGTGGGGGGTATCAGTGGCAGTAGCGGTGGTGGTGGTGAGGGGGGTATCAGTGGTGGTGTGGGGTATCAGTGGCAGTAGTGGTGGTGGTGAGGGGGGTATCAGTGGCAGTAGTGGTGGTGAGGGGGTATCAGTGGCTGTAGTGGTGGTGTGGGGGAGTATCAGTGGCAGTAGTGGTGGTGGTGGTGTGGGGGGTATCAGTGCCAGTAGCGGTGGTGGTGGTGAGGGGGCAGTATTGGTGGTGTGGGGGGTATCAGTGGCAATAGTGGTGGTGTGGGGGCTATCAGTGGCAGTTGCGGTGGTGGTGGTAAGGGGGGTATCAGTGGTGGTGTGGGGTATCAGTGACAGTAGTGGCGGTGATAGTGTGGGGGTATCAGTGGCAGTAGCTGTGGTGGTGGTGAGGGGGGCATCAATGGCAGTAGTGGTGGTGGTGGTGGTGGTGAGGGGGATATCAGTGGCAGTAGTGGCGGTGGTATCAGTGGCAGTAGCGGTGGTGGTGGTGAGGGGGGCATCAGTGGCAGTAGTGGTGGTGGTGGTGAGGGGGTATCAGTGGCAGTAGTGGTGGTGTGGGAGAGTATCAGTGGCAGTAGTGGTGGTGGTGGTGAAGGGGGGCATTAGTGGTGGTGTGGGGGGTATCAGTGGCAGTAGTGGTGGCGAGGGGGTGTATCAGTGGCAGTAGTGGTGGTGAGGGGGGTATTAGTGGCAGTAGTGGTGATGTGAGGGATATCAGTGTGGCAGTAGTGGTGGTGGTGGGGAGGGTGTATCAGTGGCAGTAGTGGTGGTGAGGGGGGTATCAGTGGCAGTAGTGGTGGTGTGGGGGAGTATCAGTTGCAGTAGTGGTGTGGGGGTATCAGTGGCAGTAGTGGTGGTAGTGGTGTGGGGGTATCAGTGGCAGCAGTGGTGATGTGGGGGGTATCAGTGGCAGTAGTGGTGGTGAGGGGGTATCAGTGGCAGTAGTGGTGGTGTGGGGAGTATCAGTGGCAGTAGTGGTGTGGGGGTATCAGTGGCAGTAGTGGTGGTGGTGGTGTGGGGGCATATCAGTGGCGGTAGTGGTGGTGTGGGGGTATCAGTGGCAGCAGTGGTGATGTGGGGGGTATCAGTGACAGTAGTGGTGGTGGTGGTGAGGGGGTATCAGTGGCAGTAGTGGTGGTGTGGGGGAGTATCAGTAGCAGTAGTGGTGGTGGTGGTGTGGGGGTATCAGTGGCAGCAGTAGTGTGGGGGGAATCGGTACAGTGGTGGTGGTGGTGTGGTGGGGTATCAGTGGCAGCAGTTGTGTGGGGGGAATCAGTGCAGTGGTGGTGGTTTGTGTGGGGAATCAGTGGCAGTGTTGATATTGAGAGATGGGTGCTACTCACTTGCAGATCACTTGGTTCCCCCTCCTTGCTGTGAGTATGCTCGAGTGCAGGCGGAGCCAGAGAAGATAAGTGGAGTGGGCGGGGAGTGTGCCCGTGAGTGCACTGCAGGCGGAGACAGAGAAGATGGACGGGGACTGGGTCCGTGAGTGCGGGAGAAGAGGATGGGTGGAGCAGCTGGCGAGAATGGGCAGAGCAGACGGAGAGGATGGGTGGAGCAGACGAAGACCCCGTAATTGACCAGTGTACTATATCCCGGGCAGCGGCGGGCCCCTCTACAGTGGCGGAACTCAAGGGCCCAGTCGCAAATGCGATTGGTGTAACCCTGGTAATTCCGTCACTGCCTATAATCCAGTAACGATCTATCTTAGAAATGTTATGGGAGAGTTTGATAGAATTTATATAGATCGTTATGTATCTGAGTGTAGTGGGACAGACCTCATCTATGTCATTGTTGTTAAAGTAGTCAGTGATAGCCTTTTCTATTTCAATGGTTCTGATCGGATCACTGAGAATGGATTCATTCAGTTTCCAGAGTCTGTTAATTGTCTGACCCTGTGGTCTATTTAAAATTAGGAAGACCATCGAGTGGTCACACCAAACTATATCTCTAATGAAGGATTTTAGTGCCAGGGGAATTGTAGTTGAGGTAACTAGAACATGGTCTATTCTGGCGAATGATTGGTGAGGGTGGGAATAGTGTGTAAAGTCCCGTTTCGAGGGATTAAGTTCCCTCTATATGTCGATTGATGGTTTGTGCACCATCAAACCCATCTTTTGTCTATTCCTGGGTCAAAAGCTATATTGGAATCGCCTCCAAAAATGGCTGTGTCTGCGAATAAAGGGCCCAGAGCCTGCATGGAGTGAAAGAACTTGGCCTGGTTCATGTTGGAAGCATAATATGAGATAAAAGAATAAAGTTGGTCATCGATAACACCCTTAACTAGGAGGAATCTACCCTCATGATCTTTATGTTCCAATTGCAGGGAGAATTTACAGTTATGGGAAAAACATACAGCTACCCCCTTGGATTTTTCCTCAGCCGAGAAGAAGTTAGGAAATTTGGGATGGATGAACTTGGGGTTGTACAGCCTAGGAAAGTGTGTTTCTTGAAGAAGTACCATATCAATTTTCTGGCATTTGACAGGGGAATTTAGACCCTTTGTATTATGTGTAACTACTTTTAGCAAAGGTGGTGACCTGTCAGTGATAGACATGGAGAGAGAGAAGGATGTTCTCAGATTTTGTTGAGTCACTTACCAGAGGGCGTTTAAAGCGGTCAGAGATGATGAATCTCCTAAGCAAGGAGGTTCCCTTGAGCGTTCCAGTGGGATGGGGGGTTCCGTCGGGATAACTAGAAAAGAGGATAAGATTAGGGGAGCAGGCGAAAGAAGAGATCAGAAAAAAGGAGGATATAAGAAGGAAAAACCTCTGAGGGGCAGGAAGGTAAGAACCCTCCGTACCCTCAAATAAACATAATCGGTCTACCTCTTCAGGAGAGGGAGATGACCTGGCCAGGTGAGATGGGAAAAACATATCCCCTGGTCAGATAGAGGCGCACATGGGCTGCTCCGATCGCAGCACCCCAAATTATATAAGAGGAAAACGTTATGCACAAAATAAAGTAACAGCACATCTAACACATATGCATTTTCTATAACTCAAATAAAGGAACTCAGGCAGTAAACTGGCATAGGGGGAGAGGGAGAGGATAGATAGCTGAGTAGGGGTCAGGAAGGGATATCCCAGGAAATACTGCATGGGGATGAAGTCCTGGGGAAAAAAGAATCCTGTGGAAACCGGTTAAGAGTCCCCTAGGCAAAGACCTGAACTATAGAAGGAGTGAAGATTACCATGGCATGGAGGGTTCAGGTCCCTAAAATCCGTGATCCAACCAAAGATATGGTGTCATTAGCTCTAAGATGTCGCAGTCCTGGAGTCGATGACTTGTAGCCAACAGTTAGGTATAGTAGGAGGGTCAGGGACCTCTCTAACTTCAGCAAAGATGGATGAGCAAAATATGGAGGTATGGTATTCATTCCTGAACAGGTAGGAAAAGTACAAAGGTTGGTGCAGGAAGAAGAAAAAAAAAAGACTCTAGAGAGCCATATCAGAGCCCAGGGATGGGGTCATTATCCCAGTTTGGGTAAAGTGAGAGAGCAGAAGGCCTTCTGCAAGTAATCACTGTATCAGGTGGGGTTGGAATCCTTAGATCTTTTATATTTTTGCTTATGCCACAAGGGCTTCAAACGTAAAAAAAAAAAAATGTATGTATTCAGATCTACTCTCAAATTTAAGCCCTGTGTAGCACCAGTCAGAGGCACACTGTGGACTACAGCTGCACAGACCAGGCTGTCACTGACAGTGTTGTACCAAGGACTTGTGAGAGATGTAGTCCCCAGAGTGTTTTAGAACAACAGATCCCATCATTACCAGAGCCCTACAGAATAGGAAAATTAAGGACTGTTCCTGAGCTTGAGGCAGTCATTGTTGGAAGGACACTGTAGAGCACACACAAGCTGCTGATAGGATGATTTGCTTCAGCCTTAGGGGGGGCGAGTCGCTGACATCTTCTGGTCTGTTGAAACGCCACTGTCAGTCTGGTGTTGTCAAAGGGGGGCATTATAGCAGCTGACAATGCAGAGAGCAGGAGGAGAAGTTATAATCCTATGGGTTTATGAGTGGCTGCTGGCCGTACCCTCTGCACACTAGGCAATGCAACAGTACTGCCGCTTAGAACACTGTTTAGAAACTTACACCCAGGTTTGTGGGAATCACATTTGAGTGTTCCAACATGAGATGTGGTTCCCAATGCACTAGCCATCAGTAGAGAGTTTTCCAGAGATTACTGGACCACTATGTTTGCATTGCCCCCTAGTTAGGTCCCTACTTAGTATAGGGATCAGGGGCCATTTTATGCTAAATAAACTAAATTATTATTGTATCTTCAATAGAAAATTATCTTTAGATAGATTTTTTTACTCCAAAAGCATTTTATTCAAATAAATTTGATAAAAATCCAAAAAATCTGATTTAAATAAAAAAAAAAGTTTTTTTTCAAATTTATTTTTAAACAATCATCGATTTTTATCCACACTGGTGTTAACAATGAAACAGCAAAAAGAGATAAATAAAACTTGTGATTTATAATATTGCTATACTACATAATACCCTCTAGAATACATAGTGGAAATTGTAAATGCCAGCCAAGCAATGTTGTCATTAGCAGAAAATTGTTTGCATAGATTCAGTTCAGTTGCACAGTGGCAAATCATGTGAGATGATTTGCTTTGACTACTGATGACTTTATTGCCACTACAAAGTCACCCGTGTGAACAATCCTTGAAGCTCTTAAGGTCACACTGCATGTATTCTGTATGTCTTATCTGGCTCTCCCATGTTCTTTACGCAAGTAAAAGAATAAAAAAAAAAGGTATACAGCACATTCCTTAGCATCAGATTACTGTACTTTTAACTCTTGAAATGAGCAAATAGTATAAGTTATTATCCTTGCCTAAAATGGAACCGGTCATGTATTGTCAGTGAATGTTCATTTTCGCTTATTATAGTAACGTTTTCCTGAAATGTATATAATGTAATTATTCACGTTTAATTTGCTTTTCGCTCCATGCGCTACCAGCCACCTAATATGCAAAACCACTTTAGTGTTCTTTTTTTTGTCATCTAAATGTCAAACAGCACATCAATTGTTTTTTTTCTATTGTCTAAAAAAATTAAAAAATGTGAAAATTTAATAAAATATGGACAGGGCCATGTACCATGAAATCTTGGGTGAGAACCTCCTTCCCTCAGCCAGGGCATTGAAAGTGGGTAGTGGAGTGGCTCAAAGGAGTGGCTCAAGATGAAGCTCATTAAAAGGTCCTGGAGTGGCCTAGCCAGTCTCCGGACCTTAATCTCATAAAAAAAATACCTGGAGGGAGCCGAGCGTTCGAGTTACCAAACGTCAGCCTCAAAACCTTAATGACTTGGAGAGGATCTGCAAAGAGGAGTGGGACAAAATCCCTCCTGAGATTTGTGCAAACCTGGTGGCCAACTAAAAGAAATGTCTGACCTCTGTGATTTCCAACAAGGGTTTTGCCACCAAGTACTATGTGATGTTTTTCAAAGGTGTCAAATATATTTTTTTCACTCAATAAAATGCAAATCAATTTATAGCTTTTTTTAAATGCATTTTCTGGGTATCAAGGATCAAGTACTTTTTTCCCCTCACTATTTATATATACATTGCCTTGAAAAAGTATTCATACCACTTGATATTTCCCACATTTTGTCATGTTACAACCAAAATTGTAAATGTATTTTATTGGGATTTTATGTGATAGACCAACACAAAGTGGCACATAATTGTGAAGTCGAAGGAAAATTAGAAATGATTTTCAACATTTTTTTAAAAATAAATATGTGAAAAGTGTGGCATGTCTTTGTTTTCAGCCCCCTTTACACTGATACCGTTAACTAAAATCTAGTGAAACTAATTGCCTTCAGAAGTCACCTAATTAGTAAATGGAGTCCATCTGTGTGCAATTTAAACTCAGTATAAATACAGCTGTTCTGTGAAGCCCTCGGAGGTTTGTTAGAGAACCTTGTGAACAAACAGCTTCATGAAGGCCAAGGAACACACCAGACGAGTCAAGGATAACGTTGTAGAGAAGATTAAAGCAAGGTTAGGTTATAAAAAAAAAAAAATCAAGAAAAAAAAACACCAAAAGCGCTGAAGTCCAGAAAATCAATGAATGCAATAAGCTGATGGGAAGATATAAAAGCCAAAAAAGTTCCACAAGAATCAATCAATAGAGTATAGGTATGGAAAGGAACCATTGAGATCCTAATAGTAGGGTTTAAATCAGTAAGGTGTAACATAGATTTAGCTATGCTGTTCCATCAACCAGCCGTAATACTGAAAGCTGTTCAATGACAAAAATATATATATGTGTAGCACTGACCCCCGAAGGAGCTGCTGATATTTGATTGGGCCTGTACTCTGCTCTCTTAGGCTGCTTTCACACTGCAGCGGGAGCAGCGTCAGCGGTAAAGTGCCGCTATTTTTAGCAGCGCTTTACCGTCGTTTTAGCGGCTGTGTGCGGGCGCTAGCGGGGTGGTTTTAACCCCCGCTAGCGGCCGAAAAGGGGTTAAACCCGCCCGCAAAGCGCCGCTGCAGCGGCGCTTTGCCGGCGGTATTGCCGCGGTGTCCCATTGATTTCAATGGGTAGGAGCGGTTTAGGAGCGGTGAATACACCGCTCCTTCACCGCTGCAAAGATGCGGCTAGCAGGACTTTTTTCACCGTCCTGCCAGCGCATCGCTCCAGTGTGAAAGCCCTCCGGCTTTCACACTGGAGTTAAAGGGGCCGGTTTTTTTCAGGCGTTACACAGGCACTATTTTTAGCGCTGTAACGCCTGAATACCGCCCCAGTGTGAAAGCAGCCTTACCCTTAAACAAATTGTCTCAACCCGCTTGACACAGCTGTGTAACAGTGTTGATATGAGACTTAACAACCAGGAACAATCCCACAATAACAATGTGCATATAATGTACCTTTGCCATTACCTGGACATCCGTGGCTCCACCTGTTAGAATAACGAACAGGCCTCACACCAGTAGTGGTTAACCAGAATATAATTTTACTGTGGCTAATATTAAACAATGGCTACAATAAACTGTATAGACATCCAAACTTATTGTGATGATACAATGAGTACTCAAAAATTATTAACACATAAAAGGTTTCTTGAATGACCCTTACAAGCACGTCTCCAAGTGGGACCAATGTCCAGAGTAACAATGCCTTGACTCTGAACACCTTCCTACTTCCAGTGCGCCCACACTAAGCACACAGTTACAAAATACAGTGCAGTACAAATGGTCAAGGTCTCCCCCTGAGGTATGATGCAGTCCTTTAATCCTGTAAATAGAACACAAAGTCTCCCAATGTAGAGTGTAATCTTTTGATCTTCTTTCTTCTGATAGCTATTATACTGCAGTGTCTGTAATCCAAGGGTTTAACAAGTATTGAAGTAACATGAAGTGAATAGCGGTAACAACTCCTGCTCTGCAACACACTTATAAAGGTCTCCGGTGTAGATATCCCTTAACCGTCAATCAACTATAAGCTTGAGGCCTGATTAAACTCAGTCTATAAGGATGAGACCTCTGCTATAGAACTGCAGGTCTCAGCAATACTGCTCAATAGGTCTAAGTGTATTAGGTGCGTTAAATAACTTCTGGGCATCAGCCTTCTCACCACACCAGGCCTGGACTGCTGAATGCCTCTGCTCTGGTGGTCCCTGTCCTGTTGCCAGCCAGCACCATCACATTTCTCCACTCCGCAAGATGACCGGAATCTTTGCTTGGCTCCACCAGGTGTTCTTGTCACGGTCCCTACCGTGTCTTTTAGACAGCCAGGCATGGTCATGCCCCAAGTGGCTCTAGGTGGTATTGAACTCATGACTGTCAGTTGTTGCTCCTGTTTCTTTACTCAGTTCTATTCAGCCTGCTTTCCAGCCATGCCTAGTTTAGTATAAAGTACTGTGGGCAAATCTCTGTTCATACCAGTCACTCCTGGATCAGCTGAGGCAGGTTACCTAATTAGCTGGGTATAAAGCCCTGTCTCACTCTGAGGGCTTTGGCAGTTCATTTTGTCATGTTTGTCAAGTGTCTGTAATCCAAGGGTTTAACAAGTATTGAAGTAACATGAAGTGAATAGCGGTAACAACTCCTGCTCTGCAACACACTTATAAAGGTCTCCGGTGTAGATATCCCTTAACCGTCAATCAACTATAAGCTTGAGGCCTGATTAAACTCAGTCTATAAGGATGAGACCTCTGCTATAGAACTGCAGGTCTCAGCAATACTGCTCAATAGGTCTAAGTGTATTAGGTGCGTTAAATAACTTCTGGGCATCAGCCTTCTCACCACACCAGGCCTGGACTGCTGAATGCCTCTGCTCTGGTGGTCCCTGTCCTGTTGCCAGCCAGCACCATCACATTTCTCCACTCCGCAAGATGACCGGAATCTTTGCTTGGCTCCACCAGGTGTTCTTGTCACGGTCCCTACCGTGTCTTTTAGACAGCCAGGCATGGTCATGCCCCAAGTGGCTCTAGGTGGTATTGAACTCATGACTGTCAGTTGTTGCTCCTGTTTCTTTACTCAGTTCTATTCAGCCTGCTTTCCAGCCATGCCTAGTTTAGTATAAAGTACTGTGGGCAAATCTCTGTTCATACCAGTCACTCCTGGATCAGCTGAGGCAGGTTACCTAATTAGCTGGGTATAAAGCCCTGTCTCACTCTGAGGGCTTTGGCAGTTCATTTTGTCATGTTTGTCAAGTGTTCTTGTGCTCCTGTCTTCTGTTGCAGAGTTCCAGTGTTCCAATACCGACCCCGGCTTCAGACCCTGGCTTTGTTTATCGTTATCCTGACTTCTGAAATCCCTGACTGCGGCTTTACCTTGACCATCCTTTGGCCATTCCTGTCAAGCCCCCGTGCACAGATTCACAGTCCAGGTAGCTTATCTCTTTGTTACCGTGGGCTGTGTCTATTTGCAAGGGTGAGCCTACATCTCTGCGCCCTGGATGCCAACCTAGGTAAGCCCTCACAGTTCTAAGTCCTCAGATCGGGTCACACAGCTTGTCCAGCACTCTGTATTAAAGAGGGATTCCACCAAAAAAAAAATATTAAAAGCCAGCAGCTATAAATACTACAGCTACTGACTTTTAATAAATGGACACTCACCTGTCCCGGGTTCCAGCGATGCCGGCAGCTGAGGCCGATCGATCGCTCGGCTCTCGGCTGCTGTCGCCACCATTCTAGGTGAGGGAATCAGGAAGTGAAGCGAATCGGCTTCACTTCCCGGTTCCCTACTGCGCATGCGCGAGCCACGCCGCACAATAGGAAATCTCTGCGCTGTCACTGGGACCCGTGTGTGTCCCAGCAGACAGCGCGGCAGGGCAGGAAATGGCGTAGACTCCCACGGGAGTCTATGCCCGGAAGTGGGTGAAAATACCTGTCTTTGACAGGTATCTCCACCCCCCTCCACCCTGAAAGGTGTCAATTGTGACACCGGAGGGGGGGAGGGATCCGATCAGCGGAGGTTCCACTTTAGGGTGGAATCCCGCTTTAAGGCAGTCAATGAGTGCTGTTCTGCTCCGCACAGTGCAGGCCGCGCTCTCTGGAACAATCCTGCGCAGATCCTTGCAGGCAGGCCACACATCCAGAAGAGACAGAAAATGGCTGCGCTGGGCCTTTTATTAGCTACCCAGCATGTAGTTCAGCCACTCAGTGTTCATGGGTAGGTGAATGGGCATTGTGGGTAGGTGAGTCCTTGAACAAAGTAAATAAGTGAATCACTTCCTGCCTAGCTGTTATGAGAAAGTTAAAACAAGTCTCTTTCTTTATCATAGCAGTAGAGGGAGCCACATAGTCATTGCAACCATCGAGCATTATTCATCAGCTGCCTTCTGAGAATCACATGCATTTGCCCTTGTGTGGATCCTCACTGAGAGCAGGCGGCTCTCGTGCAGTTTGTCAGCGCCTGCTCATGGACTATTCAGACAAACACTGTCAGTTCACTTCACATCCAACTTGGATTTCTGGACTCAGGAGAGCAACCACAGCCTCTCTTTTACTCTTATGAAAAAATATTCCAAGCTTTGAACATCCCACAGAACGCTGTTCAATCCATCATCTGAAAACGGAAAGAGTATGGCACAACTGCAAACCTACCAAGACATGGCAGTCCACCTAAACTGACAGGCCGGATAAGGAGAGCATTAATCAGAGAAACATCCAAGAGGCCCATGGTAACTCTGGAGGAGTTTCAGAGATCCACAACTCAGGTGGCAGAATCTGTCCACAGGATAACTATTGGTCGTGCACTCCACAAATCTGTCTTTTATGGAAGAGTGTCAAGAAAAAAAGCTATTACTGAAAGACAGCCATAAGAAGTCCCGTTTGCAAGGAGCCATGTTGGGGACACTGCAAACATATGGAAGAAGGTGCTCTGGTCAGATGAGACCAAAATTGAACTTTTTGGCTTAAAAGCAAAATGCTATGTGTGTCAGAAAACTAACACTGCACATCACCCTGAATACACCATCCTTACCATGAAACATGGTGGTGGCAGCATCATGTTGTGGGGATGCTTTTCTTCAGCAGGGACAGGGAAGCTGGTCAGAGTTGATGGGAAGATGCATGGAGCAAAATACAGGGCAATCTTAGAAGAAAATTTGTTAGTGTCTGCAAAAGACTTAAGACTTGGGGAGAAGTTCACCTTCCAGCAGGACAACAACCCCAAACATACAGCCAGAGCCACAATGGAATGGTTCCGATGAACGCATATTCATGTGTTAGAATGGCCCAGGCAAAGACCAGACCTAAATCCAATCTGTGGTAAGACTTGAAAATTGCTGTTCACAGGCCCTTTCCTTCAAATCTGACAGAGTTTGAGTTATTTTGCAAAGAACGGGCAAAAATCTCACTCTCTCTAGATGTGCAAAGTAGGTAAAGACATACCCAAAAAGACTTGCAGCGAAAGGTGGTTCTACAAAGTATTGATTCAGAGGGTCTGAATACAAATGCACACTTCTCACATATTTATTTGTAAAAAATGTTGAAAAATATTTTATTATTTTTCTTCCACTTCACAATTAGGGTGGCACAGTGGTGTAGGGATTAGCACTCTCACCTAGCAGTAAAAAGGGTCGCTGGTTTGAATCCCAACCATGACACTACCTGCCTGAAGTTTGCATGTTCTCCCTTTGCCTGTGTGGGTTTCCTCCGTGTACTCCGGTTTCCTCCCACACTCCAAAGACATGTAGGTAGGTTAATTGGCTTCTGTCCCAAATTGGCCCTAGTATATGAATGGGGACCTTGGATTGTGGGCTCCTTGAGGGTAGGGACCAATGTGAGTGTGCAATGTACAGGGATAGGGACAATTGTAGACATTCACTCAGGATGGACTGGTGTCTTTATTCAACCTTACTAACTATATAACTATGTGCCACTTTGTATTGGTCTGTCACATAAAATACATTTACATTTTTGGTTTTAACATGACAAAATGTGGAAAATTGCAAGGGGTATGAATACTTTTTCAAGGCTATATATATATATATATATATATATATATATCTCACACAAGTGAGTACAGCCCTCACATTTTTGTAAATATTTTATTATAATATATAGCCTAGGCTATAAGATGATTGCCAAGACCCTGAAATTGAGCTGCAGCACCGCGGCCAAGACCACGTGGTTTAACAGGGCAGGTTCCACTCAGAACAGGCCTCGCCATGATCGACCAAAGAAGTAGAGTGCACGTGCTCAGCATCATACATAGAGGTTGTCTTTGGGAAATAGACTTATGAGTGCTGCTAGCATTGCTGCAGAGGTTGAAAGGGTGGGTGGTCAGCCTGTTAGTGCTCAGATCATATGCCGCACACTGCATGGCTATCGTCCCAGAAGGAAGCCTCTTCTAAAGATGATGCACAAGAAAGCCCGCAAACAGCTTGCTGAAGACAAGCAGACTAAGGACATGGATTACTGGAACCATATCCTGTGGTCTGATGGGACCAAGACAAACTTAATTTGGTTCAGATGGCTTCAAGCATGGTGACGGCAACCAGGTGAGGAGTACAAAGACAAGTGTGGCTTGCCTACAGTCAAGCATGGTGGTGGGAGAGTCATGGTCTGGGGCTGCATGAGTGCTGCCGGTGTTCTGCCGTATAGTGTCCGGCCATCAAATAGTGTCCGGATCGTACTGTGCATGCGCAGTACGGAGCAGACGACGCTTCGGAAAATCTCCGAAGCTGAGCGGTGCCTGCGCCGTGAGTGGAGGTGGTAGCCCCACCATCCAAGCGGACATAGGGTTGTGAATATTAGAGGGCCCCTCGCGGGCGAGCTGCGCTTGGCTCTTTTTTATTCCTACTCTATGTCCACTTGGATAGTGGGGATAGAACCTGGACTCACGGCGCAGGCGCCGTTCATCCTCGGCAATTTTCGGAATCTGTGTTGCTGTGTACTGCGCATGTGCAGTACACAGCGGACACTATCCGATGGAGGACGTTATTTGACAAGACACCGGCACTGGGGAGCTACAGTTCATTGAGGGAACCATGAATGCCAACATGTACTGTGACATACTGAAGCAGAACATGATACCCTCCCTTTGGAGGCTGGGCCGCAGGACAGTATTCCAACATAATAACGACCCCAAACACACCTCCAAGATGACCACTGCCTTGCTAAAGGAGCTGAGGGTAAAGGTGATGGACTGACCAAGCATGTCTCCAGACCTAAACTCTATTGAGCATCTGTGGGGCATCCTCAAATGGATGGGGGAGGAGCACAAGGTCTCTAACATCCACCAGGTGAAAAAGTCATGTGCCAGTGATATAACGTGTAGGAGGAGCCAGTAACCCCAGTGCTGTGTGAGCAGGAACAACCAAGTGAGGAGATTGTCTCTGAATATATGCAACTGACCTTCTTAAATGCGATCTTATTGCAGGGCATGTGTGAGTGCAACTGTGTTTTATTACCCACATGTCGTTTTTAGTTTATTTGCGCAATGAGGTATGTTCTTTTTTTCATTTGAGCAATATCGATCTATGAAGGATTGAAAGCAATAAAGGCTTGAAAGTAATCCTCCACATGCGAACATCATCAGACCCCACACACCTGATCATTTGGATATCGTTGTCCTGGTATTTTACTTTTTTCCCAGTATCTCCAGAGATCTACAAGAATTTTGGAAGAACAGCAATTTATATCTAGTGTGGTTTACTGGACACATATATATATATATATATATATATATATATATATATATATATAAATAAAAAAAAAATTTTTTTGTGATAGCAGTCACTATCATTTGTTCAGTTTAATATCATTTTGGGTTCACAATTTGATATAATCATTCACATTAGCACTTTAGTAATTTTTATACAAGTACCTTCAGTGTTGTCACATGAAAAGATATATAATAAAATATTTACAAACATGTGAGGGGTGTACCCACTTTTGTGAGAGACTATACATAAAGGGAAATGTGAACCTAATTTAAAAGCGGCAAATCGTTTTTTCAGGTCTTTGCTTTTTCCCCCTTTTTTTTTCTTGTTTTTTTTTGTGGATTGGATGCAGTACAAAGCATTACAAATTCTATACAACCATGAGCAGTAAAGGACAACACTTGGGAATATAAAGCACTCGGTTGAATACAAGTTTCCTCATTGCTTAGAAAGAAAAGTACAGCTGAAATTTTTTTGGTTGAACAGCATTTCTTTTGAGGGTCACAGGAGTACATCTACTTTTTTTATTTCCCACTATCAGCTGACAGAGCAGAGCAGAGCTGAGCTGAACCAGGCATGAACAATCCCAACAATATCCACTCAGCTGCCTAATTGACAGGTGGCTCTGCCTTTCAGCATAAGAGCCAGAGCCAACCATGCCCATCCCCTCTCTAGCCTGGTAGTCAATTCATCACTGCTCTCTGCTCAAAGTAGACTGAGAGCTGAGTGATCAGAGGTCAGGTGATTGCTCTGTTCTTGGTTTTAATGCCGACATGGGACAAATGCACTGACATAGATGTTGCACCATGAAAGTTGAAGTTGGATGGAACTATGTATCCAAATGGTGAATGTCACAAAATAATGCATATGTATTTTGTCCATTCTAAAAAGCCTTCAGGTGTAACGCTCCTTGTAAGGCCAAAGTATTCACAGCTACTGGTTAGGAACTGCAGGCTGACCTAGAAAAAAAAAAAAAGTAAAGCAATAGACGACAGGAAAAAAAAGTTGTATGTTGAGATACAATAGCTATACAAAAAAAAAGATGGACAGACAAAACGGACTAAAAAGAAACTTAGGAATTTCAGTCCTCTTAATCATGGCCCCACCCCTTCCATCAGCGCTGCCATTTTTAATTGTTAGTACATGCACAGATGCACCAAAAGACTTTGGGTCCTGACAGGTCCCTTGTGCACAACTGTGCATGCACTGGGAAATTTTTGTTCATTTGCAGACAATAAGAAAAAAAAAACCAGCAAGAAAAAAATCTTTATTATGCTTTTCAACACAGCTTTAACCTTTGCATTTTTTTTCTTTTTTTTTTTTTTATGGTGTTATTTCACTGATATATATGATTAAGTAACATAACAAAAAACTTAAAAGGCACAAAACCACTCTAAAACCCTAGATCATAGTAATACAAATTTTCAAGGTTCTATCTTCACACCAATTGTCTGAAACACCTAATATAAGAAACTACAATAAAAATGAGTGAAGAATCCCAGCCAGCTTGGACCAGTATTTGTCCAATCCCCCTGAAAGCTGGAAATCACTGAAGTAGACACAGTGATTACCACTTGCTTCTGGGTCCTGTGCAGACCAGCTGCACTTTTGCTTACTAAACACGGGAGGTTGGCCGCACAGTGCGTCACCATTTAGAGCAGCCTTTCTCAACCCTTTCAACACAGAGGAACCCTTGAAATAGATCTCTGGTCTCGGGGGAACCCCTGCTAAAATGTAGAAATCTACAAATTATGATACATTAGTGTGATGGTCAGTGGAAGAATGGTCCTTACACTTGTGGTCATTGGGAAGAATTACCTCCTTACAGGTAGCTAAAAAGATCAATGGTGTCAGTGGGGACTTATCTGAGAGGCAGAAATTCCCCAATGCTGAAAGAACCCTTAGCAACCTCTGCAGGAACCCTAGGGTTCCATGGAAACCCTGGTTGAGAATCACTGATTTAGAGAATGCTTTGCATTTTCTGTATTAATGTAAAGCGTTCTCTGTTTGGATGAGGCTGAGAGGCAGGACCGTGACATCACACTCTTCACCTTGTCCAGTCGGACTAAGCTTTGCATTCATTTAAAAAGGGAAAAGCATTCTTTGCACATCACTGGGTATTCCCTGTGAGATTTCACCATATTCAATAAGCTCTGGGGCAAACTATCTTGCAAAGTGCAACTTCCCTTGATAAATTAACAATCTTTTTGCCATTAGTAAATCAAAGCCTCGGAGTGAAACAGGTGATGATAACTATGTTATGGATAAGATTACTTAATTCATGTTCCAGAATAGAAAGCCAAAACCTTACCGGCCTCATTTGAGAACAGTCTTATTTTTACTTGCCTAATTTTCCTTTGACAAAAAGTTTTATATTGACGTTTTAAATTTTACATTTATACAAATGTAATTAGTATTTATAAAATGTACAGTATACCAAATTTTGTGTAATTATTTGGTATTAACAGTTCAACTGTGAAAACATATGAAACTTGTGATTTATAGCATAACTACATAATACTCTGTAGAGCACATAGTGGAAATTGCAGATGCTAAGCAATGCTGACATTGGCAGATAATTGTTTGCATAGATTCAATTCCATTGCACAGTGGCAAACGTGAAATTATTTGCTTTGACTACTGATGACTTTATTGCCACTACAAAGTCATCTTTGTGAACAATCTTTGAAGCTCTTAAGTTCATACTACATTTATAGGTCTTATCTGGCGCTCTTATGTTCTTTACGTAAGTAAAAGAAATAAAAATAGTCTATATTAGGTTGAGCACATTCCTTAACATCCAGATTGTTGTGATTTTAAGGCTTAATGTACACGGGACGTTTTTACAACCTTTCCTGAACGATTTAACTTGACAGATAGTAACCCATGTTTAAACCGTCCATTTTGTTGTGTTTACATGCTGTGTTTAGAAGCGTTTGAAAAATATGTTTTTTTCAAAAATAGCCAAAAATGAAAAACGATTGTAAACAAAATGTGGCTAAATACCAGTTACCATGTTTAGCCACGTTTAGAAGTGTTTAACACTTTAAATGGCTCTAAACTCAGTGTCTGAACTCATTTTTGTGCTTTCAAAAAAGGCCTCTAAACTCAACTGCCTAAAAACTACATTGAACAAACGTGTATATGTACACATAAGATAACATTGGATGAGTTGAGGGGCAGCTGAAAAAAGCATCCAACTGCCTCTGAACGTCTGTTTACCAGCAGCAGTGTACATGAGGCCTAATGCCCCGTACACACGTTCCGATTATCGTAAGACCGATCGTTCACATTTTGTTGTATACAACTAAGATTGAATACAACAGTGCAAAATGTGTGTAAGACTTTTGTCGTACGATTCTGGAAAAATCTTCCGTCGTGCGTAGCTACGTATTTTAAATGATGTCAAAAACGTGTGACCTGTGTGTCCTTCTGGTTTATTTTCATGTTTCCGATCATGCGTGGTGTTTGTCTAATGACTTTTATCGGACGCATACTGTACTGACTACACGACTGTCGTACGATGGGCTGTCATCCGACCAAAGTTTTCCTGTTTGTTCCTTCGGATTTAGTTGGACGGACTGTCGTGATCGGCTGTCGAAAGCTGCGTACTAACGATCAGATTATCGAACGATCTGTCCGAAAGCGACTTTTGTGGTCCGATAATCGGAACGTGTGTACGGGGCATTACTCTGAAATGGATAGCTTGTATGAGCCGTTATCATGTTCTCTGCTTAAAGGCAAACCTGTTATGTATTCTCAGTGAAAATTCGCTCAGTTATTATGGTAAAGTTTCCCAAAATGTATATCATTTAAAAAAAAATATGTTTTATGCTTGTTCTATATACTACTAGCTACATATCAAGCAGAAATGCTTTTGTGTTGTTTTTCCTTGCTATCTAAAAGGAAAAAAACCTTGGTTGAACAACTCTTGTAGAAAAATCATATACAACTTCATAGCCACTTAGAGGAAGTATGTTAAAAAATGGTTACCTTACTTGAATAGTTTTAATAAAAGTCAACTGATAGAGCTCTGTCTATATATATTTTGGAATTCTGAAGCATGATTCCGCTACTGCAAATGATTTGCCTTATCACCCACTTTTTCAGTTATCCTGTGGTCAACAACAGCTTGGTTGTTCATGTGTGGTGCAGTCCTTCATTAGGCAGTTGGCTGCGGTTAAAACCTTTGTCATGCTGTAAATGGCAGTTTACTCTGACCTTACTGTTGTACTCTCTATTTGTTTTGATCCCCTCCTCCCCCCTTGGTGGACTGTGTATCATTAAAATGGCCTACTAGTCTTTTTTTGCCTATCTCCTCTTGGCCAGCCTGACTGGCTTTACTTTTAAGAACTCTTTCCTTTCCTTTAACCTTTGGCTCAAACTTAACTACACATATGGCCTATCCCTTGGCATTGCAACCACCCATCTAGTTTTACCCTTGGCTTCACGCCTGTGTAGTTCTAAACTTAATTTGCGTATCGCCACTGTTCAATACATAATGATCTTTGAAACTTGAACAATATACAGTTTATACTGTTTTCATCTGAGCACTATTGCATAGTTCAGTTACAGTTCCAGACCTAGTTCTGTAGTTCCAACTCCAAAACCATATTATAATCACCCCATGTGCCTATTTGAGTATAATATGCTGTACAGTTTTTATTATTTACATAGACATTAAAAAGTGGAAGAAGGAAAGAATAGAGTTACTAAAAGTTTTTTTTTTTTTTATAGTTTATTTACACAAAATAGTAATCAGTGCTGAGACAAGGTCCTCTGGCATCCAAGGTGAGGATGCTGCGCTGTATCACCTTGAACCCTTAAATTTGGCATTACAACAACCAAACGCAAATTAAAAATATTTATGTAGACAGTAATTTAAAAAAGCTAAACAAAGGGATTGAGGGAGTTAAAAAAAATTATATTAATAATTTGAGTTGACCAAAATTTTAATTACAAATTTTTTGAACTAAAAAATAGTTTTGTTAGCTATACATTTTAATGTGCAATTTTATATAGAACACTAGACTCATGTTTTTTTTTGAATATTCTTCTACAAACATGAACAAAGAGAAAGTTTAAATAGTTTGCATATAAATGATTAAAAGAAGAAAAGAAAAAAAAATGCTAAAATGGTAGAACAGAATGACGAAGTCAATAGAAGTATTTAAGGTTCACTAAAAATTAAGGAAGGACTAAAATATTAAAACATTTTCATTTTTTTATTTATGCATAATTGTTATTTATGTAACTTTCATTCATAAATAAATGCATAGCAGGAACTGAAACAGGCAAACTGATAGGTCATTCCTTGTTCTAGTACATACAGTATATGTTATGTCTCTGTGTGTGTGTATATGTAATATAATATATACACACACCCCATGTGTGTATATATACATATAGAAAGAGAGAGTTTTTGTGCATATCTTAGTATTTTTCCTCTATAGATATACTAAAGTGTGAGACTCCTATTTCTAAAATAGTAGACTCAGCCGTTTTTCCAGCTGTGTTAAAGAAAGGAATATATTGTCACTGCTATACGTTTCATTTATTCTTTATTCTCCTAATAGCTGACTTTTCTACATTCATTTTTTTGCTGAGGAAAGTAGGAGTTTGGCATATGTGATTTGCAGAAAAAGCTACTCTGCCATTTTTAAAGTTGCCTATACATAGGGGTTTGGAAATGATCACATTAAGAGCTTAAAGAAGAATTCCAGATATAGTATAGTTTTACAGTTACATTGGTCCAACTTGGACCAATGTAACTATGTACTGTATATACACCATACCTGGCCGATACTAGACATGTGCAGAGTAAAATATTTCGTTTCGGAATTTCGTTTTCATCCGAAAAATTAATTTATTTAGTTACTCCCGAAATTCATTTTTATTTATTTTGTTTTTCGTTCAAAAATTGCATTCGTCCGAAAATCCACATGAATTACGGTTGAATCTGTCTTTGAAGGCTTATGGTGTCTGCCGAATGTATAAAGAAGATTCGACGGAGCTAGTGTATAGCATACTTCGTGTGAACTTTAGAACCCTATTAAAGTCTATGGGACTCCAACGTTCAAAATCTAAAGTGCTAATTTTAAAGGCTAATATGCAAGTTACTGTCCTAAAAAGTGTTTGGGGACCTGGGTCCTGCCCCAGGGGACATGTATCAATGCAAAAAAAAGTTTTAAAAACAGTCGTTTTTTCTGGGGGCAGTGATTTTAATAATGATTAAATTGAAACAATAAAAGTGTAATATTCCTTTAAATTTCGTACCTGGGGGTGTCTATAGTATGTCTGTGAAGGGGCGCATGTTTCTCGTGCTTAGAACTGTCCCTGCACAAAGTGTCATTTATGCAGGAAAAAAAGTCCTTTAAAATCATTTGCAGCTATTATGAATTGTCGGCTCCGTAATACAGAGAACACTCATTGAAAGTCATTGATAAAAAATAAATAAATAAAAAAGCGTGGGGGTCCCCCAAATTCAATTACCAGGCCCTTCAGGTCTGGTATGGATATTAAGGGGAACCCCGTGTCAAATAAAAAAAAATTGTGGGGGTCCCCCTAAAAATCCATACCAGACCCTTTATCCGAGCACGCAACCTGGCAGGCCGCAGGAAAAGAGGGTGGGACGAGAGAGCCCCCCTCCCTCCTGAACCATACCAGGCCACATGCCCTCAACATTGGGAGGATGCTTTGGGGGTCTGTGACCCCTCAAAGCACCTTGTCCCCATGTTGATGAGGACAAGGGTCTCATCCCCACAACCCTGGCCGGTGGTTGTGGGGGTCTGCGGGCGGGGGGGTTAATCAGAATCTGGAAGCCCCCTTTAACAAGGGGACCCCCAGATCCCACCCCCCTGTTTGAAATGGTAAGGGGGTACAAAAGTACCCCTACCATTTCACAAAGAAAGTGTAAAAAATTGTTAAATAAGACAAACACACTTTTGAAAAATTCCTTTATTAAAAATAAAAAAAAGTAAAAAAAAATTCCAGCGGTGGTAATCCACTCTTGCTATCCAGCGACGGATGATCATCTCTCCGGGGTCCAGCGATGGCTGATCTGATCCAGCGCAGCGAATCCATCCATCTTCTGTCTCCACGGAGGAGACACTGTGGGGATCCCGGCGGCCTGCTGTTTGTTATATGCGGAGGGCGGGGCCACCCGTCACCTGACCCCGCCCCCTCTGATGCAAGGGGAAACCCGGGCTTCCTCAGTGACGTATGGGTGACCCCGCCCCCTCTGATGTAACGGAAACCTGTCTGTGTTACATCAGAAGGGGGCGGGGTCACTCATACGTCACGGGGAAGCCCGGGTTTCCCCTTGCGTCAGAGGGGATGGGGTCAGGTGACGGGTGGCCCCGCCCTCCACATATAACAAACGTCAGGCCGCCGGGATCCCCGCAGTGTCTCATTCGTGGAGACAGAAGATGGATGGATTCGCTGCGCTGGATCAGATCAGCCATCCTCATCAACATGGGGACAAGGTGATTTGAGGGGTCACAGACCCCCAAAGCATCCTCCCAATGTTGAGGGCATGTGGCCTGGTACGGTTCAGGAGGGAGGGGGGTGGCTCTCTCGCCCCCCCTCTTTTCCTGCGGCCTGCCAGGTTGCGTGCTCGGATAAAGGGTCTGGTATGGATTTTTAGGGGGACCCCATGTCAATTTTTTTTTTTGAAGCGGGGTTCCCCTTAATATCCATACCAGACCTGAAGGGTCTGGTATGGATGTTTAGGGGGAACCCCACGGCAATTTTTTTTTAATTTGACGCAGGGTTCCCCTTAATATCCATACCAGACCTGAAGGGCCTGGTAATTGAATTTGGGGGACCCCCACGCTTTTTTTTTTTTTTTTTTTTATCAATGACTTTCAATGAGTGTTCTCTGTATTACGGAGCCGACAATTCATAGTAGCTGCGAGTGATTTTAGAGGACTTTTTTTTCCTGCATTAATGACACTTTGTGCAGGGACAGTTCTAAGCACGGGAAACATGCGCCCATTCACAGGCATACTATAGACACCAACCAGGTACGAAATTTAAAGGAATATTACACTTGTATTGTTTCACTTTAATCATTATTAAAATCACTGCTCCCGAAAAAACGGTAGTTTTTAAAACTTTTTTTTGCATTGATACCTGTCCCCTGGGGCAGGACCCAGGTCCCCAAACACTTTTTAGGACAGTAACTTGCAGAATCTTTTCTCTCTGTCAAATCTTTTTTCTCTGTCGAATATTTTCTCTATATAATCTTGGAGTAATAGAGGTAAGGTTAGGAACATTCGACCACAGGTTCTATAGACACAGATTGTTATTGTCAGTCACGTCGAATCTCCTATTCTATATCGAACTGTTGTAACAACGAAAACGAAAATAAAGCATTTATTTATGTTGGATCTTTCGTTTTTTCGGATTCTGTGCTTTTGTTATCGTTTGTCAAAACGAAAATGAAAATACCTGAAATTCGGATAAAAACGAATGCACATGTCTAGCCGATACCCCTGGAAGCTGGGAATCACTGAAATAAGACCCCGCTATTCCAGTGATCAGCATTTGCTTCCGCGTTCCTAATCCAGAAGGTCAGCTGCTCAGCATGGGCACCATTCAGAGAATGCTTTGTATCTTCTGAATTAATTCATTTTTATTCACGCAAAGCATTCTCTGATTTGACGAGACAGGGGGGCCGACCTTCTGTATTCTCAATGCATCAGGCTGGCTGCCCAGCATGGGGCCCGGAAGCAAGGAGTGTAGCAGTGTCTACTTCAGTGATTTCCACCTTCCAGGGGCATTAGCCAGGTATACTGTAGACATAGTTACGATGGTCCAAGCTGGTCCAATGCAACTGGAAATGCCTGGAATTCATTAAAAACATGTTCATATATACTCATCCAGTGCTTGGTGCATAAAGTGCACAAAGGTGATTGGCTTCAAAAATATTAGTTGCCTGGCTGTCTAGGAACCTTCTGCAATATTCAGATCAGGAAAGGCCAAGAACTGTCCGAAATTTTGATCTATATACTGTGAGGGGTTCGCTCGGTAGCGGGTGTGTGTGACCCCCTGGATGGGTTCACAACACAAAGTCAGGCACAGCAGACAGCGGTGTAGGTGCAAAAAACAAAAGATCCGGTTTATTTAGGCTACATGCAGTGATACATATAACAGCCAAGCAAAATAAAACAAGAAAATAAATCCTGGTCAGCTTGACCTCTAACTACACACGTAGACTCCCTGTCTAACAACTGGGTGCAGCCTTGTGCTGCCCCAGTCCCTGTCTCTATTGTAGGGGTTTGCCACACAGGCGTTAACTCACCGCACAGAACAGATCTCAGACTCCCCAGTCTATACACACAAAACTGGTTCCAGGATGGAGCATCTCCCTATGCATGCTGGGGTTTTTTGTAGAGGCCTTAATGAGCCCACTTACTACAGCTGGGCTCATTAACTCTTCCCCTCTAATTGTAAAAGTCTGCATAAAGCCTGAATCTAGGACACACATATTTCCCATCCTGAATACAACCAGGTGATTTTACCTGCGTGCTGCCACATACCCCCCCCTCTTGTTTCAACCTTGGGGTTGTAACACAAGCAGCCAGACACGCATGTATCCGAGACAAAGCATCCACATTCCCCATTTTAACACCAGGGCGATGCTTAACTGTAAAGTTAAATTCCTGTAGGGCCAGGAACCACCTATTTACCCTTCTATTGGTCTCCTTGGTTTGAGCCATCCACTTTAAAGGAGCGTGATCAGTCACCAGGTCAAAGTGCCTACCTAGCAGATAGTACCGAAGGGAATCTAGAGCCCACTTCACTGCTAAACATTCCTTCTCAATCGTGGAGTAATTTACCTCATGGGACTTCAACTTCCTGCTGAGGTAAATGACTGGGTTCTCTTCCCCGTTCCAGACCTGGGATAACACTGCTCCTAACCCAACGTCTGATGCATCAGTTTGTACAACAAAGTCCTTAGAGAAGTCTGGTGAGTACAACACTGGCTGGCTACATAAGGCTGTTTTTAAGGACTGAAATGCTTCCTCAGCCTCTGGGGACCATTTAACCATAACCGACTCTTTCCCTTTTGTCAGGTTGGTGAGGGGCACAGCCTGAGAAGCAAAATGGGGAATGAATCGTCGATAATAGCCAGCGATTCCCAGAAAGGCTCGTACCTGTTTCTTGCTGTTGGGACGTGGCCAACTCTGTATGGCCTCGACTTTATTGACTTGGGGTTTTATCACCCCCCTCCCAATAGTGTACCCAAGATATTTGGCCTCCTCCTGTCCAATGGTACACTTCTTTGGATTGGCCGTAAACCCAGCTTCCCGGATAGAGTCTAGGACTGCTTGTACTTTTGGCAAATGTGAGACCCAGTCTGTGCTATGGATAATCACATCATCCAGGTAAGCTGCAGCATATTTCTGATGGGGCCTCAGAATCTTATCCATTTTCCGCTGGAATGTTGCCGGTGCATTCTGTAACCCAAACGGCATTCTCTTATATTGGAATGCCCCATCTGGGGTTACAAACGCAGTTTTCTCCTTGGCCGACTCGGCCAGGGGAATTTGCCAATACCCTTTGGTGAGATCAAGAGTTGTCATATATCGGGCTGTTCCCAGCCGGTCAATCAACTCATCTATACGCGGCATGGGGTAGGTGTCAAATTTTGTAACTTTATTTAATTGTCGAAAATCGTTACAAAACCGCCAGCTCCCATCAGGTTTGGGCACTAGTACGATAGGACTGGACCAGTCACTCTGGGACTCCTCTATCACACCCAATTCCAGCATCCTTTGAACCTCCCCACGTATTGCCTCCCGTCGGGCCTCTGGTATTCTATAAGGTTTTAGTTTTACCCTTTCTCCTGGCGGAGTGATAATGTCATGCTCTACGCCAGATGTTTGTCCCGGAAGCTCAGAGAAAATCTCTTTGTTACGAAGTACAAACTCTTTAACCTCCTGTTGTTGGGCTTTCGATAAGGTGTCTGCTATTCCAACCTCAGGAACTAAGCAATCAGGCTGTACTTGTGACAAAGTCTCTGCGACTAGGGATTCCCTATCCCTCCAGGCTTTCAGCAGATTGACGTGATAGATCTGCTCCGGCTTTCGCCTTCCTGGCTGTCTAACCCTGTAGTTCACCTCACTAATTTTTTCAATTACTTCATATGGACCTTGCCATTTGGCCAGAAATTTGCTTTCAACCGTAGGGACTAGCACCAAGACCCTATCCCCCGGGGAAAAAGTACGGGTCTTGGCCCCACGGTTGTACACTCTCTGCTGTGCTAACTGCGCTTGGGTTAAATGTTCCTTTACAATTGGCATTACCTGTGCAATTCTATCTTGCATCAGGGCGACATGCTCAATCACACTCCTGTGAGGAGAACTCTCATTTTCCCAAGTTTCCTTGGCGATATCCAGCAGCCCTCTTGGGTGTCTCCCATAGAGCAACTCGAAGGGTGAGAAACCTGTAGAGGATTGGGGTACCTCCCTAATGGCAAACATCAGATAGGGTATTAGACAATCCCAATTCTTTCCATCTCTATCCACCACCTTCTTTAACATTTGTTTTAGGGTTTTGTTGAATCTTTCAACCAACCCATCTGTTTGGGGGTGATACACAGATGTACGCAATTGCTTCACTTTGTACAACTTGCATAATTCTTTCATAACCCGGGACATAAAGGGTGTACCTTGGTCCGTAAGCAGTTCCTTACAAATACCCACGCGGCTAAAAACAAGGGATAGCTCTTTGGCTATGGTTTTGGCCGAGGTATTTCGGAGAGGAATTGCTTCCGGATAACGGGTGGCATAGTCCAATATAACCAAAATGTACTGATGCCCCCTAGCAGACTTCATTATCGGACCTACCAAATCCATTGCGATCCTCTCAAAGGGGACCTCAATGATAGGAAGAGGTACCAGTGGGTTACGGAAATGTGGCATAGGTGCCGACTTCTGACACACAGGGCAGGAGGAACAATACTTTTCTATTTCCTTCATGACCCCAGGCCAATAGAATCTCTGCAATACCCTCTCTCTGGTTTTCTCTGTCCCCAGATGACCTCCCAGAATGTGTCCATGAGCCAATTCTAACACCAACTTCCTGTAAGGTTGGGGCACTACAAGTTGCTCAATGGTTTCTTCTGCCCTTTGAGCCACTCGATACAGCAGGTCCCTTTCCATAGTGAAGTAAGGATAAGGGCAAGTCTTATCTGGGTTCACTAACTCGCCATCTATTTTCACCACATTTTCCCGTGCCTTTATTAGGGTGGGGTCTTTTAACTGTTCTGTGGCAAAATTTTCCCTGTGAACCTCAAGATCCGAAAACTCCACAGACGGCATGTTTTCATCTGAGGATGTTGGCTCCTCCCCAGTTTCTCGAGTTTCCCCCGCCAATACCGACAAGGGAAATTCAGGAGAGTCCTCACCACTCCCAGAGGAATTCTGGTGATCTTCCTGGTTTATAGGGGCACCAATGGGGGGCTCAGGACAATCCCAGAGTTCCCAGAATTTTGGAAAATCCCTTCCCACAATAGCATCATGTGGTAAGTGAGACACTAACCCCACCTGATGAGAGAGGTTACCTTTGGGGGTCTCAAAAAACACTGAAGTTACAGAATACTCTCGGGTGTCCCCATGCACACAAATAACAGCCACCCTGTTCTTCCCAGAGACCTCTGTAGTAACTAATTCAGCTTTTACCAATGTTACCAGGCTACCTGAATCCAGCAACACATCAACATTTCTACCATTAATACACATTTTACATAAATGTTTCTCAGGTCCCCGAATGGCAGTGCATGCAACTGTCGCAAACAGCGACTGACGTCTCTCCCTTATAAAGTCACATTGCATAGGCTCATCCACAACGGGGCAATTGGCTGCAATATGTCCCTCTTGCCGGCAGCGGTAGCAAATAATCTTTTTCGCTGTCTCTTGCAGCATGGGCTTCCTGGGCTGCTCCCGCCAGACCTTAGGTAGAACTCCCACCCTCTCACTCTCTCCACCCTCACCCCTTGGAGTCATCTTACCCGCCACTGGGAATGATCTGGTCTTAGGGGGGAAAGTCCATGAGTCCCTGGAAGAGGTGGTCAGGTTCTCTGTAGCCAAGTACCTCTCAACCAGATCCACAAGTTTATCTGCATTTTCTGGGTCTCCATGGCTTACCCATTTTTGGATGGCAGTAGGAAGAGCTCTCAGGAAACGATCCATAACAACACGTTCCACAATGTTTGGTGCAGTCAAAGTCTCTGGCTGCAGCCACTTCCTGCTCAGGTGAATGAGATCGTACATTTGAGACCTGGGAGGTTTTCCAACCTGAAAAGTCCAGTTATGCACACGCTGAGCCCGGACGGCCAGGGTGACACCCAGCCGTGCCAATATTTCTGCTTTTAGCACCACATAGTCTTTTGCTTGGTCAGGCTCTAGGTCATAATACGCTTTCTGCGATTCCCCAGTTAACAGAGGGGCCACCAGTCCAGCCCATTGCTCCTTAGGCCACTTTTCCCTTTCAGCAGTCCTTTCAAATGTGGTCAAAAACACCTCTGGATCATCCTCTCCAGTCATTTTTGTCAATAAACGGCTCACACCAAAGGATGCGGTATTATTGTAACCAGAAGAAAAAACAGCGCCAATCTAAGTGCAGTATTGTTGAATCAAAGACATTTAATTTGTGAAGTTATGCACTCACACTCTACCAGAAGGTTTCAGGCACATCATGTATCTAGAGGGCATCGCAGGGCTCTCGAGGAGAAGCGGTAACTCGTTCGGCTGTATCTCTCGTCCGGTGGCGCCGGTGGTTCCCAGCGTCGCACGGCTTGGTGTAACAGCGTCAGGGAGGTCCGTTCGTCCGTTCGTTGTTATGTTGAGGGGCGCACTGCGATGACGTTTCGTTGTGGTTTACGTTGCACGCGTTCGGAGCATGCGTGCTCCTTCATCAGGCATCTGGGTACTATGTTTGGAGTGGTTTAAATAGGGAAAGGGGGCAGTTCTAATTAGTCGTTTAGGTTCCACCTTATGGGGCGGAGCTGTTCCGACCAAAGCATGGTGTTGATTGCTCATGTGTTGCAGGCTGGTTGTATGTGATTATTGTGTGTGTGTCCATCAATGTATGTGGATACAAGTTGGATAGTGTGGACAAGATGTGGGAAAAAGTGATAAGAGTTGGAACTTTTTTATTTATTTAATTGTTTTAAAAATTGTTTTAAAAAATTATGAAAATACTTGTTAAAGGTAAAAAATAGAAGTGGATTTTGCAAGAATTAAAAGAAGGTTGTTAAAAATTGAAAAAATACATAGAAAATACATATAAAGAATATATATATATATATAAAAAAGAAAGGTTTTATATATAAAAAATATATATAAAAAATATATAAAGAATCAATAAAAATAGAGGTAAAAATAAGGATAAAATTACAATAGGAATAAAAATAACAATAAAAAAACAATAAAAATAAAAATAAAAATAAAGATAAAAATAAAAATAAAAATAAAAATAGAACTAGGAATAAAAATAAAACTAAAATGAAAAAGGGGCAAAAAATTGTTAATTAAATTGCTGAAGGTATATTTCTATGGTGGGTATTATGACATAACATGGTGAGAGACATGTATATTGATAGGATTTGATATTGTGAGAATTTGGTACTGTAAAATACAATAAAATGGTGTTAAAATGAGACGTGGATGTTAGAGCAGAACATACACATACATATATATATATATATATATATATATATACACACACACACACATATATATATATATATATATATATATACATATACACATACACATACACGTACACACACATACATACACATACATACACATACATACATACATACGCATGCACACGCACTCGTACGTGTGTGAACCCACTTATAGTGGGATCAGAAAAAGGCGCGTGGATACTGATTTGTGGAGGTGAGGGCGGGGGGGGGGGAAGGGGAGGGGGGAGAAGGGGGGCGGGGGCGGCTAAGCAATTTTAAGTCTCATTAAAAAAATCTCATGGAAAAAGTGTGATGGGTAAAAATTAGACAACTGAGTTGATTTCTATGTCCTCGTTGAGGCCTCCAGGCGTGAGGGTGTCTAACGTATATATCCAAAAAGTTTCCCTCTCGCAGAGACGTTTGAAACGTTCTGCGAGGGGGAAGGATCCAGGTATCTGTTCAAGGGCCCATACTTGCATGCCCTCTGTGGACCCTTGATGGTGTTCTTTAAAGTGTCGTGGGATAGTCAGCAATTTAATTAACAATTTTTTGCCCCTTTTTCATTTTAGTTTTATTTTTATTCCTAGTTCTATTTTTATTTTTATTTTTATTTTTATCTTTATTTTTATTTTTATTTTTATTGTTTTTTTATTGTTATTTTTATTCCTATTGTAATTTTATCCTTATTTTTACCTCTATTTTTATTGATTCTTTATATATTTTTTATATATATTTTTTATATATAAAACCTTTCTTTTTTATATATATATATATATTCTTTATATGTATTTTCTATGTATTTTTTCAATTTTTAACAACCTTCTTTTAATTCTTGCAAAATCCACTTCTATTTTTTACCTTTAACAAGTATTTTCATAATTTTTTAAAACAATTTTTAAAACAATTAAATAAATAAAAAAGTTCCAACTCTTATCACTTTTTCCCACATCTTGTCCACACTATCCAACTTGTATCCACATACATTGATGGACACACACACAATAATCACATACAACCAGCCTGCAACACATGAGCAATCAACACCATGCTTTGGTCGGAACAGCTCCGCCCCATAAGGTGGAACCTAAACGACTAATTAGAACTGCCCCCTTTCCCTATTTAAACCACTCCAAACATAGTACCCAGATGCCTGATGAAGGAGCACGCATGCTCCGAACGCGTGCAACGTAAACCACAACGAAACGTCATCGCAGTGCGCCCCTCAACATAACAACGAACGGACGAACGGACCTCCCTGACGCTGTTACACCAAGCCGTGCGACGCTGGGAACCACCGGCGCCACCGGACGAGAGATACAGCCGAACGAGTTACCGCTTCTCCTCGAGAGCCCTGCGATGCCCTCTAGATACATGATGTGCCTGAAACCTTCTGGTAGAGTGTGAGTGCATAACTTCACAAATTAAATGTCTTTGATTCAACAATACTGCACTTAGATTGGCGCTGTTTTTTCTTCTGTTTATATGTCTTTTACAAGGTACCTTCTATCCTTGAACATGCTGCCTACCTGCCTGTGCTAAAGAAATCATCCCCTTTCTATGACTATTTTCCACAACCAGTAACTGTGGACTATAATTTGTGATCCTGCCAGCTATCCATTACTTCTGCTGCATTTACTGACATACACAGCAAGGATTGCAAAACTCTGTGATAAGCAGACTTGACATCCCTAAATCCGCCACACCAATTTATCAACTTCAGCGGTTTTTTTCCCCCAAACCTTTTTCCCCTCCCCCATAAAAAACCCCCTCTTTTTTCCTTCCTCACTCCCCCCATCCAGGACATATATAATCCAGCAACGCAACGCACAAAAAAACAATTTTTTCTTACTCGGTATTATTGTAACCACTTGCTTCATTGGTCTGCGGACGTTGCTGTATTAATGTCTCTATTTTCTGTTGAAAATTCTGCTCTTGTTTCTGCAATAGGTCTATAAAGCGGGCTTCAGATTGCTGCAGTGCTTGTTGCTGAGCTTCCAGGCTCTGCTGGTGAGCTTTCTGCTGGGCTGCAAGGCTCTTTTGTAAAGCTGCATTTGTTTGCTGCTGATTTGCATTTGCTTGCTGCTGGTTTGCATTTGCTAGAGCCAGCTGTCTCAGTATCTCCTCCATGCTGGCCTTTAAAAAAAATTGAAAAAAAAAACTGCCAAAATTCTCCACCAACTGTGAGGGGTTCGCTCGGTAGCGGGTGTGTGTGACCCCCTGGATGGGTTCACAACACAAAGTCAGGCACAGCAGACAGCGGTGTAGGTGCAAAAAACAAAAGATCCGGTTTATTTAGGCTACATGCAGTGATACATATAACAGCCAAACAAAATAAAACAAGAAAATAAATCCTGGTCAGCTTGACCTCTAACTACACACGTAGACTCCCTGTCTAACAACTGGGTGTAGCCTTGTGCTGCCCCAGTCCCTGTCTCTATTGTAGGGGTTTGCCACACAGGCGTTAACTCACCGCACAGAACAGATCTCAGACTCCCCAGTCTATACACACAAAACTGGTTCCAGGATGGAGCATCTCCCTATGCATGCTGGGGTTTTTTGTAGAGGCCTTAATGAGCCCACTTACTACAGCTGGGCTCATTAACTCTTCCCCTCTAATTGTAAAAGTCTGCATAAAGCCTCAATCTAGGACACACATATTTCCCATCCTGAATACAACCAGGTGATTTTACCTGCGTGCTGCCACAATACATATTCCGAGTCAGTAACTCAGTTCAGGGGCCTTAAGACATTTTACTTCGAGGACCACATCATATATTTTTTACAGAAAAAAAAAATTGTATTTATAAATGAATCCTCAGCCATGGAATAGAATAGAATTTGAAATTCTGCCATCAGTGGGGCTGGATGGTGCACCTGTATTCTCCGTCCACACCTAAATGCCGGAGCCTAGCGCACCAGGGCTAAACATTTAGTTTTCGTGAGGCCTTATATCTGTGTTCCTGTCAGAGTCACCCCGTACATTTGTGTCCCCATCAGTACCTCCCCATACATCTGTGTCCCCATCAGAATCTCCCTGCCCATTTGTGGCACCATCAGAGTCTCCCCATAAATCTGATTCCCCATCAGAGTCACCCTGCCCATTTGTGTCCCCATCAGAGTCTCCCTATACATCCGTGTCCCCATCAGAACCTCCCTATACATCTGTGTTCCCATCAGATTCTCCCCACACAATTGTGTCCTCACCAGACTCTCCCTACACTTTTGTTTCTCTAGTAACACCCTCTTTCACATTTGAGTCCCCATTATAGCCAACCCCTGCACATTTATGTCTCAATCAGAGCCACCTCCCCACACATATTCAAACCCCTCCTGCCCATTTATGTCCCCATCAGACCCCCCACATTTCTGTCCCCATCAGAGAGAGTCCCTTCCTTGCATGCCTGTGACCCCATCAGAGCCCCCCTGCACACTTGGGCCCCAATCAGAGCTCCCACATTTGTGGACCCTCCCCCCTCACTTTTTCCCCATCAGAGTCCCCCTCCTACACTTGTGTCCCCACCAGACCCCCCAGCACATTTCCTTCCCTATCAGTCTCCCTGCACCACCTTTTATTTCCCCTGTAGGTCAGTGTCTATTAACGATGTAGTGACCTCTGCAGGGCTGCAAAGACAGTTCAGAATAAACCCAGCAGAAAGAAAACCAACCTAGGACTACTCACAGATCCAGCAGCGTGTAGAGAGCAGGTTTCAGCCAACCTGACAGCGTCTGTTATGAGGGGCAGAGTGCGCCTGGCCCTCTCATGCCCAAACGGGAAGATGTCCAGAGAAGTTGCAAGCCCTACGCTTTCACTCCTTGTCAGAAACCTTTCCCCAGTTTTGTCCCTACCAGGCAGAGTACCTGTCCCTACTCTACCCAATTACAAAATGCACACCACTCCTGAGAGCCAGGTCCTTAAATAGGCTCTGCAGCATCTAACAGCATCCAATTGGATAGCTTCCCCAGTGACCCAGGAAACAATAGAGGAATCATGTTCCTCTTGACTTCCTCTCCAACTGCAATGCCGCTGCGGAAGAGTGGCACCTGCAGTGGAGAAAGGAGACTACACCTGCCCATGAAGGGGCACCTGTGACTAGTGACAATGAGTCTGATGTTTCTTCTTGACATCTCTTCTGAATTAGGAATGTCACAGTGGTAAATGGGTCAGTGTCAGCAACCTCTGCAATCTTTAGTAAGATACTGATGGATATGGGTAATTTTCACACACAGGTTTTCTAATGGGGCCCCTTCCAGCCTCAGGCCCCATAGCAGCCATGTTATGACTGATGTTAAGCCAGTGTTCCTTAAACTGACCACTGACTTGGAACATGTATGTAGCAAGTAAAATTATATTGACTTCTAGTTTAGTGATTTAATACAGATACAGTCTAATAGTATTCAGCAAGAGGCCAGTAGCATTGACTTCGTATCACGTTTATTCTAAAAGTCCAAGCTGAAGATCATGGATAATACTCATTTGAGGGCTTTTCTGACAATAGCAGAAACATGTACATATAGCTCTCAGCACAAGTTGTTCTGCATGAAAATAGAAGTATGGCCAAAGCTTTTTTGGTCATATTTTTCCTCTGAGTTACATGATTACACTTACTTTTGCACTCCTATGGGCAGAAAGCCTGCTGTCAGCTGCCATCACTGATCTACTCCAGACCCTGAAGGGATTTCGACAATACTTTTGGGATCCACCTAGCTGCCTAATTGACTGCTGGCTCTGGTGCTCAACTTAGAGCCGAAGCCAGTTGCACCTGCCCTCTCCTCTGCCCAGAACCCCAGTGAGTACTGGAGGAGCAGAGTGTAGAGCAATGACTTGCAATCTTGTCTCTCTGCTTAAAGGAGACCAAGAACTGAGCGATCAGTGGTCAAGTGATTGCTCAGTTCTCAGGCTTAGAGCTGGCAGGGGAAAGCTGCAGCATCACACCGATGCTGCAGCATGGAGGGGAATATGCATGTTTGTTTTTCATAACCCCAAACAGACTTCTCCTTTAAGCCATACCTAGCATATAAAATTAACACATTATAGAAATATCTTCAGATAATTTTATTGAACAAATACATTTAGCTGTGTTTCTTTTTCTTGGAACATAATGTGAAGACTGATGTAGCGCTTGAGAAAATGTGAATTCATTATAGTTCTATAAGCCAAACAGTGGCTTTAAAATGCATTACGTTTTTTTTGTCTCACAATATGCTTGCTGAGTTCAGATTGAGCTGAGATTAAAGAATTCTAAAGAACATCTGCAAACTATAATTTACTAAAAGTATTTTCATCTTTTCAACACCCTATTAACCATACTGTGCAGCTTCAGTCCATCAACCTGCAAGCAAATATTTGAATGAAGCGATAGAAAGCTATATTTAGTGCATTCTCAAATCCTATGTTCACAAACATAAAAGGGATTTTTAATATCGCACAAAGCTAACCACAGAAAAAACACAGCAAATCCGCTCTGATTTAACCACTTTCAGACCGGTCCATTTTGCTGGTCAATGACCAGAGGTCTTTTTACAATTTGGCACTGCGCTGCTTTAACTGGTAATTGCGCGGTCATGCAATGTTGTACCCAAACAAAATTTGCGTCCTTTTCTTCCCACAAATAGAGCTTTCTTTTAAAGGTATTTGACTGACTCTGCGATTTTTATTTTTTGCGATATAAACGTAAAAAGACTGCAAATTTTGAAAAAAAATGATATTTTCTACTTTTTGTTATTAGAAAAATCCAATAAACTTAATTTTAGTCATACATTTAGGCCAAAATGTATTCAGCCACATGTCTTTGGTAAAAAAAAAGTCAATAACTGTATATTTATTGGTTTGCGCAAAAGTTGGCACATCTACAAACTAAGGTACGTTTTCTGGAATTTACGCAGCTTTTAGTTTATGACTGCCTATCTCATTTCTTGAGGTGCTAAAATGGCAGGGCAGTACAAAACCCCCCCAAATGACCCCATTTTGGAAAGTAGACACCCTAAGGAAATTGATAAGAGGCATGTTGAGCCCATTGAATATTTTATTTTTTTGCCTCAAGCGATTGAATAATGACAAAAAAAATTTTTTTTTTTTTTTTTTTACACAAAGTTGTCACTAAATGATATATTGCTCACACATGCCATGGTTATATGTGGAATTGTACCCCAAAATACATTCTGCTGCTTCTCCTGAGTACGGGGATACCACATGTGGTCGACTTTTTGGAAGCCTAGCCGCGTACGGGGCCCCGAAACCAAGCACCGCCTTCAGGCTTTCTAAGGGCGTAAATTTTTGACTTCACTCCTTACTACCTATTACAGTTTTGAAGGCCATAAAATGCCAAGATGGCACAAAACCCCCACAAATGACCCCATTTTAGAAAGTAGACACCGCAAGCTATTTGCTGAGAGGCATGTTGAGTCCATGGAATATTTTATATTTTGCCACAAGTTGCGGGAAAATTACAAACTTTTATTTATTTTTATTTTTTTTCACAAAGTTGTCACTAAATTATATATTGCTCACACATGCTATGGGCATATGTGAAATGACACCCCAAAATAAATTCTTCTGCTTCTCCTGAGTACGAAGATACCACATATGTGGGACTTTTTGGGAGCCTAGCCGTGTACGGGGCCCCAAAAACCAAGCACCGCCTTCAGGCTTTCTAAGGGCGTAAATTTTTGACTTCACTCCTTACTACCTATTACAGTTTTGAAGGCCATAAAATGCCAAGATGGCACAAAACCCCCACAAATGACCCCATTTTAGAAAGTAGACACCCCAAGCTATTTGCTGAGAGGCATGTTGAGTCCATTGAATATTTTATATTTTGCCACAAGTTGCGGGAATATTACAAACTTTTTTTTATTTTTTTTCACAAAGTTGTCACTAAATTATATATTGCTCACACATGCTATGGGCATATGTGAAATGACACCCCAAAATAAATTCTGCTGCTTCTCCTGAGTACGAAGATACCACATATGTGGGACTTTTTGGGAGCCTAGCCGCGTACGGGGCCCCAAAAACCAAGCACCGCCTTCAGGCTTTCTAAGGGCGTAAATTTTTGACTTCACTCCTTACTACCTATTACAGTTTTGAAGGCCATAAAATGCCAAGATGGCACAAAACCCCCCCAAATGACCCCATTTTAGAAAGTAGACACCCCAAGCTATTTGCTGAGAGGCATGTTGAGTCCATGGAATATTTTATATTTTGCCACAAGTTGCGGGAATATTACAAACTTTTTTTTTTTTTTTTCACAAAGTTGTCACTAAATGATATATTGCTCACACATGCCATGGGCATATGTGAAATGACACCCCAAAACAAATTCTACTGCTTCTCCTGAGTAAGGGGATACCACATGTGTCGGATTTTTTTGGAGCCTAGCCGCGTACGGGGCCCCGAAAACCAAGCACTGCCTTCAGGATTTCTAAGGGTGTAAATTTTTGATTTTACCCCTCACTACCTATCGCAGTTTTGAAGGTCATAAAATGCCAAGATGGCACAAACCCCCCCCCCCCCCCCAAATGACCCCATTTTGGAAAATAGACACCCCTAAATTTAGGGGTACACTAGTGAGACTCACAGGTAAAAAAGCACCTAGGCTGTCAGCGACTGTATCAAAACGCTACAAAAAAAACTGTTAGCGATCGCAGGGATCAGGCCTGACTCTGCGAACGCTGCAGTTATGCGTGTTGTGTTTTGTAAGTGACAGTGATCGATCGATACTGCACTTGGGTGGGCTGGTCTGGGCTTGGCGGAGGTGCTAAACGCAGGTGCTAGCAGGTATCTGGGCTGATCCCGCTAACAATGCGTTTTGGGAAACCTAAACTGCTGGCGACGCTAATATAGATCTGATCAGATATTATATTACTAAGGGAGGTGTATGCTTTGTGCGTGGGTGTTAGCGGTACTGGCACTAACCTGACGCTGCCTGGGGCGACGCAGACCTTATCTGACCCTCAAACTTATATCACCCGCCGGGTGATCAGGGGGTTAAACCTTTATTAGGTAATAAATGGCGGGTGCCCTGAAACTATAAAAAAATAACTAACCAACCAGCGTCACCTGTAACAGTTATATGGTGATCACTGGTGAAAGGGTTAACTAGGGGGCAATCAGGGGGCTTTATGCGGTAGTATATGGGGGTCCCTGGCGCTATAAAAAGCTGCGGCGAACCTAAATACCTACCTGCCTAACTAGCGTCACCTGTGACACTAATACAGCGATCAGAAAAACGATCGCTTATTAGGCTGGGTTCACACTGGAGCGATGCGGGAACGCCACAAATCCGCGGCGGGTTCCCGCATCACACTGCCCTATGCGAACTGCTGGGAGTGTCAGTGAAATGTTAATGACACCCCCAGATCAGTTCGCATATCGCATTGCGATCTGCAAACTCGGACAGGAATCGGATCGCATGGTGTGAACACCCATGCGATCCGATTCTGCTGCGGACCAAAAAAAGGGTCCTGTGCGAGTTTGCGGCGGGTGCGGCGGGTGCGACGCAAATTCAGCCATACTATCTGTATGGCTGAACTCGAATCGCACAGAGATCGGATGTGATTTGCACTGCAGTGCGGTGCGAATCACATCCGTTCTCATAAACCGCTGCAATGTGAACCCAGCCTTAGTGACACTGGCGACGGGGGGTGATCACGGGGTTAAACCTTTATTGGGGGGGTTAGGGGGTACCCTAGAACTAAAGGGGGCTAACCCTAACTGCCCTAACAGTTATTACAGTCACAAATGACACCAATGCAAAAAAAATAAAAAATGCAATTGGTGTCACTGTGACTGGGGGTGCAGGGGTGATTGGGGGGGTGATCGGGGGGTGAAGGGGGGGTGAGAGTGTGCCTGGCATGTTCTACTGTGTAGTGTAGTGTTGGTGCAACTCACCGATCCTCTCTCCTCGGTGCCGGAACGAAAAATACCGACACGGAGGAGAGATTACATCACTTCCTTTGCCTGTGTTTACATTACAGGAGAGGAAGTGATGTCACGCTGCACTTCCATTCGTCAGGAGCGATCGCGAGGGGGTGGCCATGAATGAATGGCCGCCCCCTCATCCCGGATCGCCCCCAAACGGATTCCGACCGCTGATGGCACTGGGGGGGGGGGGCCCGATAGGGCCCCCCACCCGTGGGAAGGCAGGGACGTACATGTACGCCCATATGCCTGCCCGTGCCATTTTGTCGACGTACATCGGCGTGCGGCGGTCGGCAACTGGTTAATATAACATTGCAAATATATTATCACATTGACTGCTCTATGTAAATTTTGCTCTGGGGGCTCAATGCTCATTATTTCCTGGACATTTAGGCCTAAAAGCCTCTTTCCTTCTGTAACTAGAGGTCCCAAGACCACTGTCCCTGGCTCTCTGTTTGTGGATGTCTCCTAAGTTAGCCTTGTGCTAAGGCAGTGGTTCTCAACTTCTGTCCTCATTGCCCACTAACAGGCCAGGTTTGCAAGATAACTGAAATACATTACAGGTGATATCATTTGCTGCTCAGTGATTGCAGTATTCTAGTCTGCAAGGTAACACTTAAAATCTGGCCTGTTAGTGGGTCCCGAGGACAGTGGTTGAGAACCACTGTGCTAAGGAGACACCTGTGCCGAGCTGTGTGTGTCCATAGATGCAGCTTGCCATGCCCCTGCTCCCTCCTCCCAGCAGTTTGACTGACAGCATCTGGAGCCTATCACTCCACTGCCTTCCCTGTTTTCTGAGCATGCAGGAAGTTTGGGGAGTGGCACTGGTTGAGACAAGGACAGCAGGTAAGTGTTTGTGGATGATGGGGTAGTAAAATGTTGAAACTTTTTTTTTTTTTTTGTACCTTAAAACTGTGAATGTGAAATGTGTAGCCTAAATGCAACCAATAGTTATTTATTTATTTATGGATAGGGAAAGGCTAGATCCTGTCAGGTTTTATTGCCATCTGTGTCCCTTTTAGGCTGAGTTCACACTATTGAGAATTGGGTGCAGTTTACTCCGCATCCAATTCGCATGTCAGGAGACTGTGACTGGCTCTTGATGGAGCTGGTTGACACAGCTCCGGGACAGCTGCGGAATTTCACAGGGGTCATCTGCTCTGTTTCAGGTCCAAATTCAGACCAAAATTGGGCCTGAAACAGTGAACAGGGATGCACCGGACCCCTGCTGTGAGTAACTTCATAAGGCAGTGTGAACCCAGCCAGGAATGGTCCCTTTCATTTCCTGATAGGACAAATTATCAAGTATAATCTCTATAAAGGGAACACAGACAAAGGCAAAAATACATTTAGAAGAGTGAGGAAAGCTTTTTTCTTATTATCAGTGGCAGCCCGCCCATAGGGGGCGCCCGGGCGCCGCCCCCCCTCCCCCTAGGTGTAAAAAAAAATAAAATAAAAAAAAAGTAAAAAAAAAAAAAAAACGGGCCCTTTAAGACATTTAAAAAAAAAAAAATGTCATTTAACAATTTAACATAGTGTACTGTGGCACCGGTCACAGTGCACTATGAGAAGCGCCACGTCGATGCAATCACAAGATTGCATCCATGGCGCTTCATTTGTGGGTTAAAAACCCGCCTTGCGGCGCACTGCAGAACGCCGACTAGCTTCCGCCCGTAAAATCACTGTGATTCTACAGGCGGGAGCATTGTCATTCTTAGACAGGCAGGTCACTTCCGGCTTTCGGCTGCTTCACGAAACCCGGAAGTGACGTCGGCAGCTCCGTTCCTCAGCCCGAGCGGAGCTGCAAGACAGTGAGGCAGGAGGTGAGTCACCGCATAAAGGCTTTCTAGTTTCTACTTTGTTGAGAATGTTCATGCATTTAGCTGAATGAATGGAAAAAAAGCTTTCACAGCCAGAAAGGTTTCCCCAGGCCAGGCGACTTTTGCCGTGGCCAATCAGAGAATGAGCTCTGAAGGGGGAACTCCACGCCAAATTTCTGAAAAAAAATTTGACATGGGTTCCCCCTCCGAGAGCATACGAGGCCCTTAGGTCTGGTATGGATTCCAAGGGGAACCCCCTACGCCGAAAAAACGGCGTGGGGGTCCCCCCCAGATCCACACCAGACCCTTATCCGAGCGCGCTACCCGGCCGGCCAGGAAAGGGGGTGGGGACGAGCGGGCGCCCCCCCCCTCCTGAGCCGTACCAGGCCGCGTGCCCTCAACATGGGGGGGTGCCTTGGGGGAGGGGGGGCGTGCGGCCCCCCCACCCCAAAGCACCTTGTCCCCATGTGGATGAGGACAAGGGCCTCTTCCCGACAACCCTGGCCGTTGGTTGTCGGGGCCTTTAATAAGGGGGCCTCGGATACCGGCCCCCCACCCTATGTGAATGAGTATGGGGTACAATGTACCCCTACCCATTCACCTGTGAAAAAAAGTACAAAAAAAACACAACACAGGGTTAAAATATTTTATTGCACAGCTCCGGGGGTCTTCCGTCTTCGGGGGTCTTCTCGCCGGACTCCTCCGCTATCTTCTTGTAGCTCTTTTGCTAGCGGAGGAGCCCGGCTTTCTTCCTCGCCGCCGGCCTCTTCTTCCGACTTCGGGGGTCTTGTCCCCCTCTTCGGTTCTTCTGCCGGGCCACCGCGCCTTCTTATAGCTCTTTTACAGGCGGTGGCCCAGTCTTCTGTCTCCGCCGCCGCCGCCCGTTCTTCTTCTTCTTCTTATTAAAGGGGGCTCCCGGATTCCGATAAGCCCCCCGCCCCCAGACACCGACAACCAACGGCCAGGGTTGGCGGGAAGAGGCCCTTGTCCTCATCAACATGGGGACAAGCTGCTTTGGGTGGGGGGGCCGCACGCCCCCCCTCCCCCAAGGCACCCCCCCATGTTGAGGGCACGCGGCCTGGTACGGTTTAGGGGGGGGGCGCCGCTCGTTCCCACCCCCTTTCCTGGCCGGCCGGGTAGCGTACTCGGATAAGGGTCTGGTGTGGATCTGGGGGGACCCCCACGCTAATCCATACCAGACCTAAGGGCCTGGTATGCTCTCGGAGGGGGGAACCCACGCCAATTTTTTGTCCAGATTACATAAGGGGCGTGGTTTATGAGAAGTGGGAGGGGCCAACACGATGGGCGGGGTCATGATGGTAGGGGTCTGGCGCCCCCCCATCCAAAAACTTCACCAGCGGCCACTGATTATTATGTTTTTATAGTTCCCCCAAATTCTTGTATGAGTATCAAAGAGACAGGAAATGAGGGGAAAACATGCCCAATGTTGTCTCAGACAGAAATAAAAACTTGCCAGAAGTTTTAACTTTTTCCTATTGTAACTGGAAAAAAAAGAGATTTGTCTGGTGTTGGACTTTTCTATGGGTTTAATTCACTAAAAGTCCAATAGGCTGTTCACTTTGCAAGGCAATTTTCCCTTGGTTTAGTGAAAGTGAGGAAAATTAACTTTGCAAATAAGGAGCTCGGGTGTGAAGACCAACCTGAGGACTGACAATCCCTGCCCTGAAAATGCCCATATACATGCCCCTTGTATACACGCAGCTGCGGGGAAAGGGAATGCCTGTGCCATTTATGATTGGCAGTTCTCAGTAACCACTTCCTTGTGGGATATAGAGTCGGGTTTGGACTAGTCTGTCTGAACATGCTTGAGTTCATTCCTGTTTTTGAAGAATAGCCAATCATGTGCAAAGAAAATTAAAAAAAAACAGTTGTTTTGCTTGAGTATAACTAGATCAAAGAAGTCAGCAGAGCTTCATGTCGTTGACTTAGGCTCGGTTCACATGTATGCGAATTGGATGCGTTTTGAATCATATCTAATTTGCATGACATGTGAACCGGCATGCCTTCTTTATGGAGCCAGTTCACATATCTGCGGGCCAGCCACAGTCTGTTTTTAAAAAGAGTCCAGTGCATTTTTCAATCTGGCTGAGATGCGATTTCAAGTACAAATTTGCACCTGAATTGCACCTGAGCCAGTGAACAAAACCGCACCGGACTCCTTTTAAAAAATGCAGGGAAACCACGGCCTGACTTTTTGCCTTTAGTAAAGCAACCTCTATATACTGTATCTTTTTATGTGTGCTATGCCCTCTTACATCAAAGAGCCTTTGGAAATTTAACTTAACCACTTCAGCTCTGGAAGGTTTACCCCCCTTCATGACCAGGCCATTTTTTGTGATATGGCACTGCTGTATTTAACTGACAGTTGCACAAATGTGCAACACTGTAGCCAAATAAAATTGATTTCCTTTTTTTCCCCACAAATAGAGCTTTCTTTTGGTGGTATTTGATCACATTTGCGGGTTTTATTTTTTGTGCTATATGCAAAAAAAAAAACGGACAATTCGGAAAAAAAATATAAAAACTGAAAATTTATATCAAATACTTACCGTAATTTTCCTTTCCTAATGGACTCCATGGCAGCCTACGTATGGGTTAATCGCGCCTCTCCTACCTCATAGGACCCCACTCCCATAAATCTTTGCTTCTAGTCAGAGACCACGTTCCGTAACTTAGCCTACTCCAGCAAATGGGAGGGAACTCCTGCTGCCATGGAGTCTTTCAGGAAAGGAAAATTACGGTAAGTATTTGATATAAATTTTCAGTTTTCCTGACAGACTCCATGGCAGCCTACGTATGGGAAATGACTAGCCATACACACCCAGGTGGGCAATTGCTGGTTAAAGAAAAGAAGGTTTAATTGGCACCGTCAACAGATAAGACATTCAAACCATAATTAACCGAAGACAAGGAAGCCGGTTCTACACAATAGTGTGTCATAAAAGTATTAATCGACGACCATGAGGCTGCTTTACAGATCACTTCCGGGGAAACATGACGGGAAGCTGCCCACGATGTAGAAACGCTCCTGGTAGAATGAGCAGTAACGCTTCTGGGGGAGCCAGACCCTTAGCCTTATACGCCCTTTGGATGGCTTGGACAATCCAAGATGCTATAGTTCTTGAAGAAGCACGTAAACCTCTATTCTTCCCATAAAAGTAGATGAATAAGTGGTCAGAATTCCGGAAAGGAGCTGTGGCTTCTAGGTATTGCCTTAAGACTTCCCCAACATCTAGAGGATGAATATTGGAGTCTTCATTTTCGTGAAAAACAGTTGTTACTTTCGGATTTGATCCTAACATAGGAATCAAGACTGGCCTATCTGGGAAAAAGGTGAGAAATGGCTCCTTGCAGCCTAGAGAACTAATCTCAGAGACCCTTTTGGCTGATGTTATGGCCACTAGAAAAGCAATTTTAAGAGAGAGATCCTTAATAGATGCTTGTCCCATATGCATTTCTGAGAAAAAATCCAAAACAAAAGGAAGATCCCATTTTGGAAACCTCGGCTTTCTCTGAGGTCTGAGTCTTCTTGCTCCTTTGAAGAACTGCCTAGTGAGAGGATGCTTGGCCCATGAGGCACATGAGAAAATGCAGAGATCGCAGAGACCTGAACCCGCAAGGAACTTACAGATAGGGACGAGTCTAGACCCGTTTGTAGAAACCAATAACATCCCATATCTTCGGATTTTTACATGAGCCGTTGGATGTAGACACATAGTCCGCAAATTTTGACCAAATCCTCTGGTAAACTTTGTTGGTACCTAGTCTTCTGGCATTTAGTAGAGTAGAAATGGCTGTGTCAGGACAGCCTAATGCTTCCAGCCTTTCCCTTTCAAAAACCAGGCCATCAGATGGAGCTGAGATGGGCAAGGGTGATAGGTTGTTCCCTGTGACAAGAGGTCCGGTCTGAGAGGGAGAGGAACTGGATTCTGGTAGCTGAGTTGTAACAAGAGAGGGAACCATGGCCTGTTGGGCCAGTATGGAACAACCGCTACTACTTCGACTTCTTCCCATCTGAGCCTGGACAGAAATTGGAGAATGACCGGAACCGGGGAAAGGCATAAGCCTTGTGAAACCTCCACCAGTCCATCAGTGCATCCACTCTGAAGGCCTGGGGACAAAGACACCTCGTGTAATACTTCTCCAGCTTGAAATTGCACGGGGAGGCAAACAGGTCCACCTCTGGTAGAACTCCCAGAGACAGAATCCAGTTGAACACCTCGATGTGGAGAGACCATTCGTTGTTGTCCAGGGAAAACCTTGATATAAAATCCGCCTGGACATTTTGAATTCCCGGAAGATAGACTGCCGTTAGATTCAACAGATTCGACTGGGCCCAAGACATGATTGGCCTTACTTCCCTCAACAAGGAAAGACTGCGGGTGCCCCTTTGTCTTTTGATGTAAGAAACAGCCGTCATATTGTCCATCCTTAGAAGGACTGAGGATCCTGATGCCAGGTGGAGAAAGGCCTGTAAAGCACGGAAGGCGGCCCGGAGTTCCAACACATTTGAGACTACCTTCTGGGATGGGAAATCCCACATGCCTTGGGCTACTTCCGACAAACATAGAGCACCCCAACCTCTGCTGCTGGTGTCCGTTGTCACTGTTACCCAGGAGAACGGAGCTATTGAAGGGCAATTCTGCTGTAACCACCAGGGAAGACTCTCCCTCATTGAAGGGGTTATCCGAACTAGATGGTCTCGGGAGTCCGGATCCCACTGTTGGAGAAAACCCTTCTGAAAGGGTCGCATTTTCCATTGCGCCCATTTCACCATTGGAGCTGTGGCCACCATGGTACCTATTATCATCAGACACTGTGAGGCACTGAGAAGGAGAGATGACATTGCGAGATAGATTCTGTCACGAATCACCGGAATCTTCTCTAGAGGTAAGGAGATTGTACTCTTTACTGTGTTGAATTGGGCTCCAAGAAACGTTAAGGACTGAGTTGGGATTAGATGACTTTTCTCCCTGTTCAATAGCCACCCGAATTCCGTCAGGGTAGAAATGACCTGATCTCGATGTGACAAGAGATGGTCTCTGTTTTGAGAGAGTAAGAGCAGATCGTCCAAGTAATGGTGCAATCGAATCCCTTTGACCCGGATTAGAGCCACGATAGCCAGTAAGAGCTTGGAAAACACTTGAGGCGATGTTGTAAGCCCAAATGGGAGACATGTAAACTGAAGGTGTGTTTGACCCACTGCAAAATGGAGATACTTCGGAAACTTCCTTGCGATAGGAACATGAAAGTGAGCATCTTTCAGGTCTATGGAAATAAGCCAGTCGCCTGGTTGGATCGTCTGGCGTATTGTTAGCAATGTTTCCATCTTGAACCTTTCTTTCTTTATAAATGTGTTCGGGAACCGCTCTTTTTGAGAACCATGAAAAGGGGAGAGTAAATCCCTTTGAACCTTTCCTCGGTTGGAACCCGAATGGCGGCTCCTTGGGCCAACAAGAATTCTGTATAAGACAGGAGAATTTGTCTCTTTTCTTCTGAGTGTGGCAGAACTGTCGGAACAAACCAGTGTATGGGCGGGCTGCTGATGACCCAGGAATGGCCCGCTGACACTGTTTTGGTTGTCCAATAGTCTTTGACCGAGGCTGCCCAGATGTGCTGGAAAAGGAGTACCGTATATACTCGAGTATAGGCCGACCCGAATATAAGCCGAGGCCCCCAATTTACCCCCAAAAAAACTGGCAAACTTATTGACTCGTGTATAAGCCGAGGGTGAGACATGCCTGTCCATCCCTGTGTGTGTGTCCGTCCATCCCTGTGTGTCCGTCCATCCCTGTGTGTCCGTCCATCCCTGTGTGTCCGTCCATCCATCCCTGTGTGTGTGTGTGTGTCCATCCATCCATCCATCCCTGTGTGTGTGTGTGTCCATCCATCCATCCATCCCTGTGTGTGTGTGTGTCCATCCATCCATCCATCCATCCCTGTGTGTGTGTGTGTCTCCATCCATCCATCCATCCCTGTGTGTGTGTGTCTCCATCCATCCATCCCTGTGTGTGTGTGTCTCCATCCATCCATCCCTGTGTGTGTGTGTATCCATCCATCCCTGTGTGTGTGTGTCTCCATCCATCCATCCCTGTGTGTGTGTGTCCATGTGTGTGTGTGTGTGTGTGTGTGTGTGTGTGTCCAGCCTACCTGTGTCCCGAGCCTGTGTCCCGAGCCTCCGTCCCGTGCCTTGCCTCCTTGCCTCCGTCCCGTGCCGTGCCGTGCCTTGCCTCCTTGCCTCCGTCCCGTGCCGTGCCTTGCCTCCGTCCCGTGTCGTGCCTTGCCTCCGTCCCGTCCCGTGCCTTGCCTTGCCTCCGTCCCGTGCCTTGCCAGGATCGCCGCTCTTCGTCGGCGCCTCGGCTGCCATTCTTAAATTCAAAAGCCGCGCCTCCGCCTTCGCCTGTGATAGGCGGAACACTGAATTTCCCAGCAGCCTGTGTTCCGCCTATCACGGATATCGTCTCATCCTCGTCCGTAGTACGAGGATGAGCGGATGTCCGTGATAGGCGGAACACTGACTGCTGGGAAATTGAGTGTTCCGCCTATCACAGGCGGAGGCGGAGGCGGAGGCACGGCTTTCGAATTGTAGTATGTCCGCCGTCTGTCTGCTCGATACGCTGATCGAGCAGTCAGACGGCGATGACTCGAGTATAAGCCGAGGGGGGCACTTTCAGCCTCAAAAAAGAGGCTGAAAATCTCGGCTTATACTCGAGTATATACGGTAACCGGGCCCCAACCCGCTCCACCTGGACAGGCTCTATATCAAAAAGACTTGGAAGGCTCCCGTCCCCCCGATGTAGCTGACTTTGAGGACTTCTGGCCAGAGGGCTGATTTCTCCTCCAATTTTTTCTAAATTCGCGACCAGGCCTGTAGCGACGGGCATCTCTAGCGCGTTCTGGATCCGACCTATGTTGAGATCTTCTCTGGCCCAGGAGACGGCGATCCTGGAGTAAGAACCCCGACTTACCACCTGTAGCGCGTGTAATGCCTGAATCCAATTTGTTCCCAAAAAGGGAAGATCCCTCAAAGGGAATTCTGCACCACGCCTGTTTGGAGGCAGGATCAGCAACCCAGGGACGAAGCCACAAGGCACGCTTGGCCGTAACAGAGGAAAGCATAACACGTGCTACTAGGCGAATAATATCAAGGGACGCCTCCCCCAGGAAAACCGAAGCAAGTCTCAGCTCATGTATTGGTGATCTCCTGACCAAATCTTCAGACATACTGCCCAGGGTTGCACCAACCTCATCCGTCGAGGCCTCCATAGCTTTTGATAACGCTGCCAGGGCTAAGGCTGGTTTACAAGCCATACCTGCTGTTATCAATCTTTCTTTCTAGGCCATCCCTGAAGGACACAGTATCTTCCAGAGGGAGTGTAACATGTCTCACTAGCCTCATCAAGGCTGCATCAATGAGAGGGGCCGACTCCAGATGTTTCACCTCATTGCTCTTAAATGGGTACATTTTTGAAATTTTTGAAATCAAGGAGTTTTTCCTCTCAACTTTACTCCATTCGTCCATGATAATTTCGGCAAGTTCACCCAAGAAGGGGAAGTTTGGGCGCTCCTTCTTGAGATGTTTAAAGTATTTCCTCTGTTTAGAGGGAGCTTCTACAAGATCTTCCCATCTCAATGTCTCCTTGACCGCTCTGACCAACTGCGGAACTAAGGAAAAGTCAAAACCGGCACCAGGTTCCAAACCTTCAGTCTCACTGTCAGAAGAACCGGAAAATGAGGGACTATGACGAGAGGGACCAGGAACCTCTGTATCCAAAATATCAGTGGCTAGAGCCGTACCGGAGGGAGGGATAAACGGTTGATCAGAATCTGCTTTATTCAGTGATTCCTGAACTACTCTCCTGACCAGAGCTTCCACTTGCTGGTCCCCAGCTCCTCTTTTCTTCATGGCTCTTTCATAACATAGCTCGCAGAGGGATTTACCCTCTGCGACCTGAGCATTACATCTCCAGCAGGCTCTTTTCTCTGAGCGGCTGGCATGGCGATGAGAAAGGCGACCAGACTCAGACTTAGACCTTTCTTTACGGTGTCTGGACGGTGACCTAATATGTCTAGAACTTGACGTGGAATGGTAATGTTGTGACCTAGACTGGTCCGAATCTTTATGCGCTGATAATTGAGGTTCAGACCTAGAAGGGCTGGAAAGAGAACATGCAAAACAAAGTCATCCTGATCCTAACCCAAGCAATACAGGCAGAATGAAAGGAAAAAGATTCATTCCTACCTGCGGCATAAGGGTTGGCCACTGGGGGGCGGCGATACGTCCATAGCGGCAGACTCAAACAGCTAAGAGTAAAACAAAACGCAGTGCTTGCAGAGTACATAATACAGGGTAGACACAACTGACCATAGGAAAAAGGAGACATACCTTGAGAAAACAGAGAAGCGGACACCGGGATCGACAGCCTGAGCTCAAAAGCATCCCAATCAAATAGCTGTCTCTAAAAGCTATTTGAATCTGCCGCCGAGTGATGACATCATCGCGCCCACAGTGTACTTGCGCCGAGACTGACGCCACCGTACAACGTCCGCGCGCATGCGTGGCCGCCGCCATCTTGCCCCGACCGAGCCTGTGCAAACCAAGCCTCGATCTCAATCGAGACTCGGCAGCTGCGCAGATCGAAGCAGGAAGCAGCAAGTTGGAATGCAGGAGCGTCCCAGATCCATGACCAGGAAGACCACCAGACAAAAAACGGTACAAAACACACAAAAACTGCTGCCATAGAGATAAAATGTGTATACATTACCAGTCACCACACAACACATGATCCGACCTGGTACTGGGAGCTTGAAGTACTTATAGTGCACCCGGGGCATCATAAATGGGGGGCATCATAAATGGGGGGGCCTCATGCTAATAACAAGGACGTTTGGCCAAATTGCCGCTTGCCAGCCAATGGCTGGTTAGTAAGCTCTTCATGGCATCGCAATAAAATCGCCTGTGCCCACCCTGCTAACAGCTGGGAACTTGGGCTTCCAGAAAGAACCGCCATCCTGAAATTCGTGCACAAACCAGCCAGCCTGGATCCAAACTTCATAAGGTAAAACACCTTGGTCCTAGGAGGAGGACAAAAAAGGAACATGGTCTCTGACTAGAAGCAAAGATTTATGGGAGTGGGGTCCTATGAGGTAGGAGAGGCGGGATTAACCCATACGTAAGCTGCCATGGAGTCTGTCAGGAAAATATTTTTCATTTTCTGTTATAAAACATACCCAATGTATGCGGCTTCACTTCCCGGTTCCCTATTGTGCATTCGAGAATCGCATTGCACAATAAGGATGGTCCCTGCTGTCTCTGGGATCTGTGTTTTTCCCAGCAGACAGCGGGGACCCTGCAGGAAGTGGCGTAATAGCCATAGAATCTATGCTCAGAAGTGGGTGCAGATACCAGTATTATACAAGTATCTGCACCCCCTCCCCCCTGAAAGGTGCCAATTGTGGCAGCAGGGGGGGAGGGTTTCGATGAGCGGACGTTCCACTTTAGGGTGGAGCTTCATTTTAAGTATTACATAGTACAGAAAACTGTTTACATGTTAGAGGGTTAGTCCAGGAATTCCCACATCTATAAGAAAAATGGTTAAAAAGAAAAACAGTACAGACATACCCCCCTTTTAAGTACATAATGGGGTTTATTTACTAAAGCTGGAAAGTGCAAAATCAGGCTCACTTCTGCATAGAAACCAATGAGCTTCCAGATTTTATTACCAAAGCTTAATTGAACAAGCTGCGGTTAGAAGCTCATAGGCTCCCTACTGCATAGTCACCAGATTTTGCACTTTACAGCTTTAGTGAATACTGTATAAACCCCATTGTGTACTTAAAAGAGGGGTATGCCTGTAGAAGGAATTCTTAAGGCCTGATTCACACCTATACAGGTTGCAGTTTGCATATTGCAGGTGCATTTTGAGTTTTTCAATACACGCTTTTGATCCATTGAAGTCTATGTAATCAAAAACCAGAAAAAAGTCCCTGGCCCTTTCCATAAAATGCACAGATGTGAACTACATCCATAAGAACCCATGTTAAATGGACTGTAGTGTGTTTCTGCAAAACATAAAATGCACTACAAAATGCATAGATGTGAACCAGGCCGAATGAATAACAGTATCTTTCTTCTCTGTGTTTTTAACCACTTGGGTACCGCGCTATTGCCGAATGACGGCATTAGCGCGGACCTAGATTTCCGGGACTACGTCTATTGACGTCGTCCCGGTTACGAGCGGCCTGCGCGCCCCCTGAGGGGCGCGCGCGACGCGCTCTGTGATCGGCGAGTCCGTGAGACTCGCCTGATCACCGATCCGTGTAAGGGGTCGATCCCGACCCCTTATCACGTGATCAGCTGTCAGCCAATGACAGCTGATCATGTGATAGAACGGAGCCGGTAATCGGCTATTATTCCTCCTCGCGCTGACAGCGCGAGGAGAAAAAAAAAAAGCCGATCACCGGCGGCCGTGATCGGGACATCAATGCAAGGCACCACATGCCACCTGCCAGTGCCCACCTGCCTCCCGCAGTGCCATCCTGAAGTATAACAAAGTAAAAGTAAGTGCCCCCCGTCTGTGCCCATAGTGCCCACAGTGCCACCCACAGTGCCACCCACAGTGCCACCCCACAGTGCCACCCACAGTGCCACCCACAGTGCCACCCACAGTGCCACCCAATCTGCCTCAAAGGTGCTGCACCCCAGTGCCGCCCATCAGTGCCCAGCAGTGCCGCCCATCAGTGCCCAGCAGTGCCGCCCATCAGTGCCCAGCAGTGCCACCTATCAGAGCCACCTATCAGTGCCACCTATCAGTGCCCATCAGTCCCATCTATCTGTGGTACCTATCAGTGCCCATCCGTGCCACCCATCCGTGCCACTTATCCGTGCCACCCATCCGTGCCATCTTATCTGTGCCCATCTTTGACCATCAGTGCCGCCTTATCTGTGCCCATCGGTGCCGCCTTATCTGTGCCTATTAGTGCCGCCTTAACTATGCCTATCAGTGCCCACCAGTGCAGCCTATCAGTGCCCACCAATGCAGCCTATCAGTGCCCACCAATGCAGCCCATCAGTGCCCACCAATGCAGCCTATCAGTGCCGCCTTATCAGCGCACTTAAATGAAGGAGAAAAATGACCCGTTTGCAAAATTTTATAACAAACTATTAAAACATGATTTTTTTTTTGCATCTTTTTTTGTTTGTTTAGCAAAAAATAAAACTCCGAGCTGTAACTAAATACCACCAAAAGAAAGCTCTATTTGTGGGAAAAAAATGATAAAAATTTCATTTGGGTACAGTGTTGTATGACCGCGCAATTGTCATTCAAAGTGCATCAGCGCTGAAAGCTGAAAATTGGTCTGGGACTGAGGGGGGTTTAAGTGCCCAGTAAGCAAGTGGTTAAAGAAAAGTCAGTAAAGAAAATTGGTTACTTATCAGTATATTTTCCAATAAGGGACTTCAGGCTGTATTCACACCGGAATGGTTCACAGCAGGGGTCCGGTGCGTCCCTGTTCAACGTTTAGGCTGGATTCACACCTATGCATTTTTAGTGCTTTTTGCGTTTTGCAGATTTGCACTCCATAGGAAACCATGTTAAATGGGCTGTAGTTCAAATCTGCAAAATGCAAAAAGCACTAAAATGCATAGGTGTGAATCCAGCCTTAAGGTCCGATTTCAGCATGAATTTTTGGCTGAATTCGGACCAGAAGACACACAGGACTCTTGTGCAATTCTCACCGAAACTGCTCCGGAGAAGTGTGAACCGGCTCAATTGAGAGCCGGTCACAATCTGCTGACATGTGAATTGGATGCAGAGAAAAATGGATCCAATTCGCAATAGTGTGAACCTAGCCCTTGACTAGTGCCTGATGCTATTAAAAACTAGGTTAAAAGTTAAAAAAGGCTAGACATAGCCTGATTGGCAGACAGTGCCTGTTTATATGGTGTATAATAATAGGCATTATCTGTGTATAAATTGGAACTAAACCATCCTATCCTTTAGGCTGGGTTCACAATAGTGTGTGTGTTTCCCCACATCCAATTCCAATGTCAGAGATTGTAACAGTCTCTCTATGGATTTCATATCTCCGGAGTGGCTTCGGTGCAAATTTGCACAGAGGTCCTGTGCTTCTTCTGGTCCGTTTCAACCAAAAATTTGGACTAAAATCGGACCTGAAACGATGAACGGGGATGCACCGGGACACTGCTGTGAGCCTCTCCATGCTCCAGTGTGCTCTTTGTTTGATCTGCAGTTGTTATAGTGCTGCACAAGTGATCAGTTATGACAACAGCCATTTAATGGCTTGACAGTTTGGTTGAGAACACAAGCAACTGTGACAGTTATTACTTATTATCATAGTGTGCCTTGAATATAATCCCCACCGGTCAGGGTTGTGGGGATGAGGCCCTTGTCCCCATCAACATGGGGACATGGTGCTTTGAGGGGTTCACAGACCCCCAAAGCATCCTCCCAATGTTGAGGGCATGTGAACTGGTATGGTTCAGGAGGGGGGACACTCTCTTCTCATCCCCCCTCTTTTCCTGCGGCCTGCCAGGTTGCCTGCTCGGATAAAGGGTCTGGTATAGATTTTTGGAGGGAACTCCACGCCATTTTTTTTTTATTTGGCGTGGAGTTCCCCTTAAAATCCATACCAGACCTGAAGGGTCTGGCATGTATATTTTGGGGGAACCCCACGTCTTTTTTTTATTTGACGTGGGGTTCCCCTTAATATCCATACCAGACCTGAAGGGCCTGGTAATTTAATTTGGGGGGAACCCCACACATTTTTTTTTACTTATCAATGACTTTCAGGTATGTAATTTAAAGGAATATTACACTTTTATTGTTTCACTTTAAGCATTATTAAAATCACTGCTCCTTAAAAAAAAAACGGCCGTTATTAAAAGTTTTTTTTTGCATTGATACATGTCCCCTGGGGCAGGACCCAGGTCCCCAAACACTTTTTATGACAATAACTTGCATATTAGCCTTTAAAATTAGCACTTTTGATTTCGAACTTTCGAGTCCCATAAACTTTAATAGGGTTCTAAAGTTCACACGAAGTTTAGGTCTGTTCGCAGGTTCTGGTGCGAGGGGGGGGGGGGGGGGTGTTCGGCTTATCCTTAATCACCGCTATCATATTCCATTGAAATCTCCTCCAGTCTCCAACTGAAATCTATTGCCTTGGTACAGACAGAGATCTAGAGGAAGAGTCTGCAGGAGCCTTGCATTGCACCAATGATCCAGTGATCCCAGTTGCAATGCCTTGCAGGTGCATATGCAAAAATTTAAGTATGCACTTTTTTGCTACAAACATATACACATTTGTTATTTTTATTTTTTTTAAACTTAATATTTATTGAATTTTTTGAAAAAGAAAGACATAGACATCACCAAATGGGCATATCCCGGTGTGATTATAGATGGAGATGATAACAAAAGCAAGGTATTCAAACGCTTTAAAAAAAAAAAAAAAAAGACAAAAAAAGAAAAAGAAAGAAAAAAAGAAAGGGGGGGAAAGGGGGGGGGAGGCAGAGGGGCATAGTTATGCATGTAACTAGAATTAGTCAGTGAATGCTAATCGTAAAAGAGCAAATAAGTCCTTTATGAGAGATGGTCGACGGGGATGATCATAGTAGAGGTGCGCTCCTAGGGTTTGTAATCCAGAGCTCCCAAGATCTGTGAAAAAGACTTGTGGAATGGTTAGCTTTAGCAAAATAATATTCCATCTGAAAGTTCTGGTTAAGAATTTGAATGACTTCTTCCAGCGTGGGGGGGAGGGCTGTTTTCCATCTTCTTGCAATTGCAAGTCTAGCTGCAATAAGTATATGGGTAACCGGAGTACGGAGATGGTTAGGCCAACTAGGGATGTGAAGTCCCAGTAGTAGATCCAGTGGGGATAGAGGAAGGGTTACTCCAGAGATTGAAAGGATGAGGCTCTTAACTTTGTCCCAGTAGCTTCTCAACAGGGGGCATTCCCACCAGATATGTAGCAGGGAACCGATTTTGTCGCAATTCCTCCAACACTTGGGCGAGGTGTTTAAGTATATTTTAGCCAGTCTTTCTGGGGTGAAATACCATTTATGAAATAGCTTCTGCGTGGATTCCCAGTGAGTGATGCAGTAGGATAATGGTAGTGGTAGTAAGAGGGCTTTTTGCCATTGTAGCTGCGTCGATGGCTGATCTGTTAGAGGAGACCAATATTGTATACTGGAGGAGAGAAGATCCGAGTGAGGCCCGGTAAGGAGCTTGTATATCACGGAGATCCCTTTGCTTTTGGGAGTTTCAAGATTATAGTGTGTAAGTAAGGGGAGTGACAGACAGTCCGAGGTTGAGTATCGCATTTTGAAGAGCATGGATCTGATCCTTAGGCAGAGGAAGAAGGTTTGTTTGGGCAGTTCGTATTGCTCCACGAGACGTGTAAAAGGTTTCAGGGTAGATCCCTCAAAAAGCGAGCCAAGGTAAGTAAGGCCTCGTTTAGTCCATTCTGAGAGGGGTAGATCTGGGGAGATAAGTTGAAGCGCATCAAGGGGTAGTTTAGCCAGGGTCTCCACCGAGATCCCATCCGTCGATTGTATTAATGCTGTCCATGTTTTCTTTGAGGCTGTAATGGTGTGGAGTGGGAAATGCAGGGGAGGGAGCTTAAGCGAGGTGGCTGCGAGCAGAAGTTTAGTGTTTGTGCACAGTATGGTGGATTTGATCTGTTTCCAATTTGAATGACGGTTATCCGACCACCAAGTTTTCAGTTGGTCTAGAATGGAGGCTCGATAGTAAGCCTGGACATTTGGTGCTCCTAGTCCTCCAGAGTGAACTGGAGTCAGCACTATAGACTTCTTCACTCTAGGACGTTTCTGCTGCCAGATGAAATCGTTAAGAAGCCCCTGAAGTTTTTTGAGTTGGTGTTGCATCATTGGGAGGGGTATGGTTCGAAAAAAGTATAGGATATGTGGGAGCAGATACATTTTAGCCTGAGCTATCCTTCCAGCCCAAGAGGCCGGAATTCGGCTCAGGTCCTTAATTAGGTTAGTAAGTTTGCCCACGAGGTCTTCGAGATTGGTTCTAATCAGTAGTCGGCTAGGAGATGTCAAATGAATTCCCAAGTAGGGAAGAAAGGAGTTCGGGGCCCAGGCAAAGGGGAAGGTGGAGGAAATTGATTTTGATGTTTGCGGGTCTAGACCAAGGTTCAGCATGAGGGATTTACTATGGTTCAGTTTATACATGGATATTCTGCTAAACTGTTCCAAGATTGCGTGTACAGCTGGAAGCGAGGAAAGGGGGTCAGTCAGGGCTATAATTACATCATCGGCGTAGAGGCCAATTTTGTGATCAACATCTCCAGAGATCTTTGGGTCCGATCTTATCGTCTGTGCTAACGGCTCCATCACTAGGGCGAAAATCAGTGGGGATAGCGGACATCCTTGTCTGGTGCCATTGGTGATTTGGAAAGGTTGGGAGACTACTCCCGATGTCCAGATACGTGCTGGTGGGTGGGAGTACAAGCCCATTATCGCTTTATGAAACGTGCCAGACGCTCCAAATTTGTGGAGGACTGCCTCCATATAGGGCCAATACACTCTGTCGAACTCTGTCGAACGCCTTCTCTGCATCCAATGCTAGAAGCAGAGAAGTCGTTCCAGTATGTTCCGTCCACTGTATTAAGTCGATAAATCTTCTAGTACCGTCGGACGTTTGTCTGCCAGGCACAAATCCGACCTGATCAGGGTGTATAAGTTGGGGAATGACAGAAGACAGTCGTTGTGCGAGTAGTTTAGCGTACAGTTTTGTGTCTGTGTTTAGAAGGGAGATAGGGCGATAGTTGGCTGGATTGTCTGGGGGTTTACCTGGTTTAGGGATGGTAACTACTAAGGCATCAAGGGATTCCTTCGGCAGTACTCCTGTGGTGGCGAACTGATTGTACATGTCACATAAGTGGGGGACTAACAGTTGGGAAAATCGCTTGTAGTATTCGCTAGGTAGTCCGTCGGGGCCTGGAGCTTTATGTATAGGAAGGTTTTGGATTAGTTTATGGATCTCGGAGTGTGTAAAAGGATCTTCCAATTGTTTAAGTTGCGTCGGGGAGAGGGAAGGGAGGGAGATAGAGGATAAGAAATTGGCAATGTCTTGTTGGGAAGGGGGTGGAAGTGGATCTGATCCTGACAGGTTGTACAGTTTCGTATAAAAATTACCAAATTCATTTGCAATATCGAGCGGGTTAGTCATGCGTCTACCCTGGGAGTTAGTGAGGTGTGTGATTTTTTTTGTTAGCTAGTTGCTTCTTAAATTGTCTAGCCATGTAGGCCCCTGGTTTATTGGCTGTTGAGTAGGTCAGCAGTCGTAGTCTTTTAATGTAGTAATCAAAGTTTTTACGAAGGTGGTCACTGAGCTGGAGCCGGAGGTTTTTGAGTTCTGAGGAGACAACCTTCGAGGGGGATTTCTTATTGGTGGATTCTAGGGATCTGATTTTAGTCAATAGGGTTTCCATCATGCGTGAGTGTTTTTTCTTTGCCTGGGATCCAAGTTTAATAAAAAGACCTCGTATGCAAGCCTTATGTGCGTTCCATACAATGGATTGATCAGACACAGAGTTGACATTTTGTTGGAAATAAGTCTCAATCTCGGATCGTATTGCAGTTTCAAAATTGGGATCATTAAGGAGGGAGGTGTTAAGCCTCCAGATCGTATGCCTGGGCGTTTGAGATGGGGAAGCCAAATTAATCGTGAGCGGAGCATGGTCAGACCACGATATCGTGCCTATGTGGGAGGATTCAATAGACTGGAGTAAGTGTTTGTCTGCAATAAATAAGTCAATACGAGAGTAAGACTGGTGGGGAGGAGAAAAGAAGGTGTAATCTCTCTCCAAATCATGCATGCATCTCCAAGCGTCATATAAGTCCTCACGCTGGAGGAGAGAAGCCAATGCTGAGGGTCTGCATCTTGAGGGGCTGGTGGTATCCAGCGTGTGGTCAATAATCTCATTAAAGTCTCCGCAAATTATCAGAGGGGAAGATCTGTAGGGTGCTATTTTGGCGAGGAGGGTGGAGTAAAATTTCTTCTGGGCGCCATTAGGGGCATAGATATTGACCAGAGTGAGAGGGCGGCCGTCAAAGGTGGCTGAGAGGATGATGAACCTGCCATCCTCATCGCATTCACAGTGGTGTAGCGTGAAGTTAACGCTAGCGTTCACAGCGACCATAACTCCTCTCTTCTTTTTTGGGGCGTTAGCAAAGAAGCAGTGGGGGTATTTCTTGTTGCTACACTGGGGTGGCTTAAATTTAGAGAAATGTGTCTCTTGGACGCAAAGGACATCTGCATGATGACCCAGTGCTTCTTTCCATAATAGGTTGCGCTTAAAGGGAGAATTAAGGCCTTTAACATTTAGTGAGGTGATCGTGAGAGACATGATAAGTGTTTTGCGAGGGAGATGCAAGCAAGCAGAGAGAGATCACACCAACCAATGAATACCGAGCTAAGAGTACAGAGAGGTTGAAAAAGCAAAAACAACACAAAAAAAAAAAAGAAGAAAAAAATGTTAATGAACTGGTATATAACAAGATATAACAATATATAACAGTGAGAAATGTCACAAAAATTGTGTGCGCAGCACACTAATAACCTGGGGGTTGGAGAGAAGAAACAGAAGGTGTACTGCCCAGGCTGGATATGGTAGCTCTGGGGGAACTGGGGCATTAGCATAGTCAGGTTTTTTCCGCCAGTTTGGACGCGGTACGTCTGGTGGGTTCAGATGTTGAGCCAGAGGAGTTAGATTGACCCGCGTCTCTCGGGGGAAGAGGGAGGAAGCCCCAATTGGTTAATTTTTTATATCCATCTTTCGGGGTAAGGATTGGAACGATTTTCTGCTGGTGGGTGACCAGTAGTTTGGTAGGGAAGCCCCATTTGTATGTTATGTTTTTCTGTTGGTGGATAGAGGTTACCGGGGAGAAGGCCCTGCGCATCTCCATTGTGGCAGGCGACAGGTCAGTGAAGAGCTTAATGGAAGCGTAGGGGGCCGGTAGGGACTTCAGGTTTCGTGCGGAGGAAAGTATTTGTTCCTTGACCTGGAAGAAATGTATACGGCCAGAACATCTCTGGGGATGTCATCTGGGAGACGTGATGGTTTTGCAATTCTATGGGCACGATCTATGAGCATGTCTCGTGCGGTCAGACGAGGAAGTAAGGACGATATGAGTTGTTGCAAGTATGGGGTCAGGTCGCTTGGCATGACCGATTCGGGAATGCCTCTAAATTTGATATTATTTCGTCTGGAACGGTCTTCCAAATCGTCCAGTTTCATTTTTATGTGTCGGAGTTCTTCCATATGATGGTCTTGCACATCTAGCATTTCGTTGTGTGCTTTAGAGTAATCTTGAAGATTTTCTTCAAGAGCGTCAGTGCGTTCCTCAATGCAATCAATGCGATCATGCATCTGGGAAATGGAGATCTGTAGCTCCCTGTGTAGGTCTTGCTGCAAATTAAGTAGCATGTTTTTCAGTGTGGTTTCAGACACTGTGCTATCTGAGGCAGGCATGGCAGCAAGAGAGGGGGTAGTATGAGAACCATGAGTCCCGGCCACAACTGCAGACCAAAGCTGCTTTTTGGCATGTGGAGCTTTATTTGGGGAATGTGCTGGGGAGGTAGCCAGTCTTTTACCTCTGTCAGCCTGGGGACTCCCCCGGAGGAGGGAGAGTGTCCATGATATCTGTCAGGAATCCGTCCGTTCCGTACGATCGACTTTCCGTACGCGCACGCGCACTCGTGTCGCGGGTCGTCGTGGGTACAAGCGTCTTCCAACGCGCGCGGGTGCACGTCGATCGTATGTGCGCGCGGTACACGCACGCACGGACGAGCGTTAGCTCGATTGGCGCCAGTGGCCCTTTTTAAAGGCGCAGTTACAGTGGTTCTGTGCTGTCTCGTCTGCAGCTTGTGCCTGAAAATACCTGCTTACCTGCCTGCTACCTATCTGATATCTGACCCGGCTCCGTCTGACCTTGCTGACCTCTCCTGCTCCGACCCCGGCTTGTTTGACCCTTCTTGGACTGATTTCCTGTTGCCGAACCCCTGCTTGCACCTGATACCTCTGCTGTCTCCTGCCTGTTCCTGTATCTGCTACCTTGCATCCAGAGGTTCCATCCATCCTGATCCAGTGGCCTGCAGCCTTCTGCTTCCCTGCTACAGAGAGTTCCTGCTTCAGAGGATCCTCATCTCCCGACACCTGCTGCTGCACCTGGCTGGACTCTCCTACCCCACTGCGCTCCGGTCTCCCTGTTCCCATTCCAGTGAGACCAGAACCAGAGCCGTAAGAGAGGTCCCCTTCCACTAAGTCAGACTCAATACCCGAAGTTCTTAACAATGTCTCTGGAAGCATCCGGAGGGTCCTCCTGTGCTGAGTGCAGTGCGGTGTGGTGGCCCAGCGAGGCTGCGGAGACAGCGTGCGGCGGGTTGAGAGGTTCGGCGCCATCTTGGGCCCTCTGCATAGCGGCGGCTGTCGGATAGAAATCCGTTAAGCGGCGGGGTTTGGGCGGATTATACCGCGGTTTCGACATGCCCCGTTCGTCCCTGCTCCGGTGGTGTGAGCTGGGGAGAGGAACGTTGCTGAGTGTTGCTGATATCCAGGCCGTGGAGCGGAGCTCGGATCTCAGGCAGCCATCCCGGTCCGCAGCAGGCCACGCCCCCCCACATTTGTTATTTTTAATTAACAAGTGGACATAGTCTTTAACATCTATGTCTTGTGCAAAGACCTTTGAAAATGTTTTCCTGGATGTTGCCACCTTTTTTGAACAGGAGAAAAGCTAACCTACCATGATACAATGCAATTTCTCAGTGTGTTATAGTGTATAGTTTTTGCTATAGTCAGTACTATGTTGTATTTTATTGTATTAACAATTCCTTATTTTAAATGGCTCATCCAAATATGAGATTTTATCTATAGATGAAGCCTTGTGGGCCTGTCTCCTTTTCTTGGATTCTCCCATTCTCCCAACCACAAGATGTCCCTTCAAAAATTCTTATTTCTGTTCTAGTCAACCTATGAGTTATAGGTATTTGTACCAACCTTTACATTTTTTAGCACCTCCTTTTGCATTGTCCATAATGACAAAAATCCAACACAGAGCATGAGCCCCTCATACTGACAACAGCTTGTATGCAGACCCAGGAATTCAAATGCAGGAATCTTATGGCTCATACACACGATCCGAAAATCTGACGAAAATGCCATTAGTACAGAGTTTTCCAGAGCCGATCACGACAGTTCATCCGATATTATTTTCTCGTACGATTTTCATTTAATCAGTACAGCTGTCATCTAAATACACAATGCAAATACACTACAACACACTTCCAATTTTTTTTTATTCTGTTGTATGAGAATTTTCGTAACTTTAGTAAAATCTTCAGGTTCGATATATGACTAGCATACAAAAAGATGAATGATTAAAACACTGAGAGGTATAAAAACTGTCTCCAGGTTCAAGTCCAATTCCAGGCACAGGTGTTTTACTAACGTTAGTGCAAAATCTGGTGCACCTGTGCATGGTATTCAATCAGCTTCTAACATCAGCTTGTTTAATTAAAGTGGTTGTAAACCCATAGGCTTGATTCACATCTATGCATGTTGCTTTTGAGAGTTTTTGCAGTGCTTGTCGTGTTTTTGGACATGCGTTTTTACTGCGATGTTGCCGTGTTTTGCAGTTTTTTTTACACTGTGGTTGCTTAGCAACCAGCTATAAACTGAAAAAAACTGTAAAAAAAAACGCTGCATTTTGCATGAAAAAAAAGTCCCGACCCTTTCCAAAAACGCAGAGGCACAAATATGCATTGATGTGAACATGTTGCATAGGAACCCATGTTAAAATGTCCCTGCATTTCTGCAAAATGCAAAATGCACTAAAAAACACTTTAGGGCTGATTCACACCTATGCATTTTTAGTGCTTTTTGCATTTTGCATATTTTCACCACAGAACGTATTCCATAGGAAACCATGTTAAATGGACTGTAGTGCAAATCTGCAAAATGCAAAAAGCACAAAATATGCATAGGTGTGAATCAGGCCTTACTGAAATACTGTTAGTAAGCCCCAGGGAGCTCCTGCTGCATTGGAACAGGGTCTATGATAGACACCAGTTCAGGTGTTGTGCCTCCATCTTCTTCCTTAAGGCCTGGTTCACACCTATGCAGGTTACAGTTTGCATATTCCAGGTGCATTTTGTGTTTTTTCAATACACATTTTTGATCCATTGAAGCCTATAGAACCAAAAACCAGAAAGTCCCTGGTTCTTGACTATTGTATAACAGATGTACTGTCCCTCCATGCTACCGGATAAACCTTGCTACAGGCCCCATTACCATTCCCAATTAATAGAGACCACACCAAGTTGGGGTAAAATTGGCCGTAGCAGCCCCTTTATTAATAAATTTAAATTAACATAACCATAAACATCTGATATTCGCATTGGTCTTGGCGGGCACTACACATACCATCTATTTAATAATAATAATAATAATAATAATAATAATGCACTGCAGAACCTTTTATATCTGATAATAGGCCTCTAGCCGACATACTGGCTCGGAGACAACCAACTGACCGCAGTGCACCCGTTAACCAAATTCCAGCTAAAACCACCGTTAGCTGGAATACCACCATCGGGACCCATACCACCAATGGGTCCCTACTCTCCTTATCCGAGGTTTCTTCATTCACCAGCCAAGACCAACACCCGCCAGCTGCAACGACATCTTGAGTACACACCGATCTGTAGGAAGAAACAAAGTCAAGTACGAAAAACAAACAGGGAGGGTGGGTGGGTTAGCTTGTTCCTGTTCTCTGCACTGATGTTGGGGGGGGGGGGAGGGGCCAGCTCCTTTTTACTCTCCTGTCCCCTCCTCCCCACCGCTCCTCCAATCAAGTAAGACCTAACCCTCTCTGTACCCTGTTAACTCTGTCATGCCCGTCCTACGCTATCTCTTCATTATATTTCTTTTCCGCTCCGGGCTCTTCTTGACTATTGTATAACAGATGTACTGTCCCTCCATGCTACCGGACAAACCTTGCTACAGGCCCCATTACCATTCCCAATTAATAGAGACCACACCAAGTTGGGGTAAAATTTGCCGTAGCAGCCCCTTTATTAATAAATTTAAATGAACATAACCATAAACATCTGATATTCGCATTGGTCTTGGCGGGCACTACACATACCATCTATTTAATAATAATAATAATAATAATAATGATACTAATAATAATAATAATGCACTGCAGAACCTTTTATATCTGATAATAGGCCTCTAACCGACATACTGGCTCGGAGACAACCAACTGACTGCAGTGCACCCGTTAACCAAATTCCAGCTAAAACCACCGTTAGCTGGAATTCCACCATCGGGACCCATACCACCAATGGGTCCCTACTCTCCTTATCCGAGGTTTCTTCATTCACCAGCCAAGACCAACACCTGCCACAGCGCCCAAGGGGAACACCTTACCCTTGGGAGCCCCACCAACCCCCACGCTCTCTAGCTGCCACCTGCAAACCCCCGGGCCCCCATATTCCTCCCCCCGGAATAAAGGTCACTTCCCTAACCCCAGAAGCACCTTCCAGTATCCAGGTCCAGCTCTAACCACCCGCTGACCAGCCACCATTCCTAACCCCACATCGGCCGACATCCCCATTAACCTTTGTAGTTAACTATCTCCATCCCCTCTACCGGGCAGTCCAATCTACAATTAAATGAGCGATGCTGCGGGGCCCCCACACAGCCTCTTCCAGGAAAGCTCTGCGTGTGTGCCCAACTCCACCTTCAGAACCCTCGTCACCTCCCACATGGACATCAAGCTCACATGGTAACCACAAACCCTTGACCGGCAGTATACGTCGGGCCCCATCTAGTTGTGCCCGTTCTGCGCCCTCCAGACATGCTACGCTCCCCAGCCCGCCCGGCACTCATACTTAACGAGAGCCGGCTTCTCGTATAGTCATGCCTAAATAGTGTCCCCCAATACTAACTGTCTGCATCACTTGTCCCCTGAAACCCATACAAGGGCCAACAAAATAAAAAAGAAAAACCCCGGCAGCCTACCCGCACCTGAAATCGCGCGACAGGATGTGAGAAAGAAAGAGGAAAAAGGAACAACAAAACAAAATATTATCTATAGAGATGTATATATACACACATATACCCCTAGAACCAACTCGGTTACCCCTGAAAATGACCTGAAACCGGATCTGAACCTGACCTACACCTGGCCGCATACCCACTGACGCAATAGTGAGGAAATGTAATTATGAATAAATAACCTGACGCCCATAACCTCTCAACCAAACTGCCGAGAAATATGAACATAGTGGACATTCCCCATATCGTCGCCCCTCGGTCCCCCGCCTTCGGGCCAGACGCTCAAGCCCATTATTACCCCTCTAGTACCTTACCCCCCAAACCTATTGGAAAGGCTAACCTGCTAGCCTCTCCCACCAGCCCCTGCCGCAAACCCAGGGAAAGCCATTGTGCACCACGAAACTTCCTTGCCGACATAACCCGAAAAAAACAAAACCAATGGCCCAAACCCAGTCCTCCGCAGCTACCACTATACAGAGCTCTCCGTGTCCCGGCGTTTGTGCTTGTCCTCAAAATTGCAATGAAACGACAGCAGCACTGTGATTTAAAGAAAACATATCCAACTCACTAAACCCAGAACCTAACCAGCCACCCTCCCCCCGGGACCCACTGTACCATCCCTGCCCGATTCACCAATGACAGGAATTACTGCAAGACCCCCTTAGGATGAAGCCCAAGTCCCAAGCCTTACTGCTTTTAGGATGACGTTCTGCCCCCCCGGGAGGTGGCAACACCCTACCAAGGACCGCTGATCCCCAAACCCCACATGACGTGGAAGCCGAAACTCCCCTTACAATGACCCCTTGGAAGCGCCTCACAGCACCCCTACACAATCCTACCTCCCTTAACGGCCAGCAAACTCCCATTGCCATACCTCATACCTCCCACCGACGTACTCCGAATGCAGATGGAAACCCTACTCCCCCGGCCTGTGAAGGAAGCCCCACCGCCTATCTGGCTGGTCACACGCCTGTAAACGCCTATAGCCCATCACCAACCTGCCCGATCACCCCCCAATGCGCAATCTATCACCAACTGTTAAATCCCCCTTCACGTACCAACAAGTTTAATGCAGGTAATACAATAAGCTTGTGTCCCATCTACAGTCTATGCAGGCCTATAAACCCACAATTGCCTAATTAACTACTTACTTGCTACCCCGATGTTACCACCGTGATTGTATACTTAACTGCTTGCGTACTCACCAGATACGTACTCAGTAGCCCGAAGTCACCACAGTGAATATAGAATTCTCTACTTCCATACTTACCAGATACTCACTTGCTACCACCATCACGTCAGGAAGGGAAACCACACCTCACCTGGGCCCAACCGAAAGTTTCCACCATCATAAAGGGGGCACCATACCACTGATGGGCTCCATCACCATATGTTAACAGTTTAGGCAGGGCCACCCAAACCTCTGATGGGCCCAACCAACCTTTCTCCATTGTCAGGAAGGGGCCGCCCATACCACTGATGGGACCGACCAAACATCACTTCACCGTTAGGAAGAGCCACCCAGACCTCCGATGGGCATAACCAACAGTGCTCCACCATTAGGAAAAAAAAACCCATACCTCTGATGGGCCAGACCAACCTGTCTCCACCGTTAGGAAGGGCCACCCATACTCCGATGGGCCCGCCCAACATTTCTCTACCGTTATGAAGGGGCCGCCCTTACCTCTGATGGGACCGACCGACATTTCTCCACCATTAGAAAGGGCCACCCTTACCTCCGATGGGCCCGACCAACCTCAGTTCATATAGGAAGGGGCCCTGTACCTCCGATGGGCCCAACCCACTGATATCCCCCATTCCCAAAGGACCCCCCCAATACCTCCAATGGGCCCAACCAACATTATTCCACCGTTAAGCAGGGGACCCATACATCCAATGGGCCTAACCCCCTATATCCACCGTTAAGAAAGGAACACTCCTACTACAAATGCACCCAAACCGATAGTTATCTACCGTTTGTGCCCCAACCCTCACCATATATATATATCTATGTTTTCATTTTGTATTTTATGTTATTGTTTATTTATTATTTTTATTTTTTTAGTTCTCAGTAGGGCACCCCCCACTCAACTGAGCTCCAAAGCCCGTTGTTCACAGCAAGAAAAGGAAAAAAAACCCATACCTACACTGGCCCCCTCCCACGATTCTTCCGTTAGAAAGGAACCCCCAAACTCAGGTCGGCACAACCCACCATTCTCCCTCCCAAGTAGGACAAGGCCCCCCACCTCAGCTAGGGCCCCCACACTATTTCCCCAAGTAGGACAGGACACCCATCCCTCCGCTGGGCCCAGCCCTGCTTATGCCCGTGCCCCATGTGGCCCAGCGCCCCTGTCTCTGGGTCACTGCTCCCCGGCCCCCCTTTCCTTGAAAATACCGAAACCCGATTTGAGCCCGCACCCAGTATTGAAAACCCGGCATCCCCATCTATTGCACTTGAAAACCCCACCTCAAGGGCGTGTAACGCCCCCCTGTTGCTCTGCGCCAGCTTGGCTAGCAGCGCTCTCCCCCTACTGTCCCAGCCAGAGCCCCATCCCCTTCCGCACAAACCAGGCTGCTGACTGGACCCGTTGCACCTTCCCCCAACCATTAAACTTCCGCACTCCCGTACCACCCTGGCATCGACGTGACTGTAGGACGGATGAACCCAGGGGAACACCCGTGGGCAAACATGCCCGAGTGCCCCTACCCCCTGCTGTGGCCTCATCCCACCCTTACTAAACCCTTCTGCTAACCCGCAGCCTACCAAGAAATAGAAAATTGTAAAGGAGCATACCTGACTGCCTAGGAAGAGTCCCACCAGCCGCAAGACTTGCCACCCTCGCCGCTGATCAATTCTGGGGCACTCCTTCCGCCTCTGCCCCCTTGTTCGTTGCTTCGACCAACTGTCCCTCCCAGAGGTGCAGCCCTTCTGGGTAAGCATCCCCCAGGATGGCGATGATCCACGAGGCTGGAAGCCCTCCGGTCTGTCTCCGTCTGTTGGAAATTGCCAGCCGTGGGAATGGCAGCCTGGCGCCCGCAGCTGAATATGGTCCGCCCGACGGGGCTCCGACCCCTACCGCCTGGGCGGCGGGCCGCCCGCGTGGTCCTCCAGCTGGCTCCGAGATGGCCGCCAACTGGGTTTTGGGTTTCCTGGTACCCCCCAGCCGTGCCAAAAACTGGTGCCCGGAGAGCCGCCTGCCGAGGCAGTGCAGGCCCGGCGGCCACTGCTGGGTCTGCGTGTTCCTCTAGGATGGCCAAAAACGGGGGTTGGGGCGCCTCGGTCCCCCCAGCCTGCCCCCCGCTGCCGTGCACATGTCCTTTTCTGGTGCCTGGAGAGCCGCCTGCCGAGGCAGTGTAGGCCCGGGGGCCATTGCTGGGCGTGGCCCCGCCCGCGGAGAGCGCCTGCTGAGGCAGTGTAGGCCCGGCGGCCATTGCTGTGCGTGGCCCCGACCATGGAGAGCCGCCTGCCGAGGCAGTGTAGGCCCGGCGGCCATTGCTGTGCGTGGCCCCGACCGTGGAGAGCCGCCTGCCGAGGCAGTGTAGGCCCGGTGGGCATTGCCGGGCGTGTTCCCGACCAAGGAGAGCCGCCTGCCGAGGCAGTGGTGGCCCGGCGACCCTTGCTGGGAGTGGCCCCGACCACGGAGAGCCAGCTGCCGAGGCAGTGGAGGCCCGGCAGCCATTGCTGGGTGCGGCCCCTACCGCCGCTCCGCCATCCGCTAGTCCCGTCGGATACCGCGGCCTGGACCACAAGGGTCACTATCCGGTGCAGTGGTTCACCCCACAACCCAAGGCCGTGAGTCTCACCACCGCGGTTCCGCCCCCCCGTCGGAGCGACAGGGGCGGGCCGCATGTAAAGAAGGCCGCTATCTTGAGGTCTGCAGATAAACGATGGGACCCCTCCGCCCCCCCGGCCCGCCGGTGGCCGCGGGCTGTGCCGAGTGCCTGAACCCTATGCCCACCACCCCCGCTCTGAACGGACGGCACGCGCAGGTTGCGCAGCTGCAGCATGCCAGGGTAGTAACGCTGCAGAGTAGGAACCCCCCACCGGGCGCCGCGATCGCGGGTGATAGCGGCTGGGCCCGACCGACCCAGCCGAACCAGAGGCAGGCCGCTCCAAACCTCCCTTCCACTCCACGTGCCGCCATACCCGTCCTGAGCTGCCCCGTGTTGCAAGCTTGTTCCTGTTCTCTGCACTGATGTTGGGGGGGAGGGGCCAGCTCCTTTTTACTCTCCTGTCCCCTCCTCCCCACCGCTCCTCCAATCAAGTAAGACCTAACCCTGTCTGTACCCTGTTAACTCTGTCATGCCCGCCCTACGCTATCTCTTCATTATATTTCTTTTCCGCTCCGGGCTCTTCTTTCCATAAAATGCATAGATGTGAACATGACCCATGGGAATGGACTGTAGTGTGTTCCTACAAAACTGAAAATGCACAAAAAAATGCATGGGTGTGAACCAGGCCTTACTGTGCCATTCACAGAGACAATACAATGATGATGTCTATCCCCTACCCCATTCAGATGTTACAGGAAGCTTTGGCTTTAGTTTTCAGCACCAGTTTGCTGGGGCTTTGTAACTGATATTTAAGTATGAAATCAATAAGAGATAAAATGAATCATAGCAAACATCAATAAGTTTGAAAAAAGTTCAACATACTGGGTCCCAATTAGTAAAGCTGCTGTGCCACTTTTCTGGTGTTAACCCCCCCTTGTTAATGTATTGCGTCATATTCAGGAAGCATTTGCAACACTTCTGGTTCTGACAGTGACATGTACATCAAATTCAGGTAGTTCTAAAATTGTTGATGAATGTGCCAAAATATTCAAAATAAAATACTAAGACTTCTTATCTTACAAAAGTGGAGCTCATTAAGACCAACTCTCTTTTTGGTTTAAAAAAAGAGAAACTGGCACCTACAGATTTGTAGAACTTTTGTGCATTCTAAAAGTGGTGCAACATGTGCCAAATTCATGTACAAATTCTAGACGAGTACATGAATTTGGCGCATACTGGACCATTTTTAGAACGCATGAGAGACCCTTTCACAAATTTTGACTTTATGAATGCCAGGGACTGTGTCTGGAGTAGGGCTTTAAACTTTAGTCTGTTAAAAATGAAATACATTGTATTACAGTTGGAGGGCTGACCTCTTAAAAATGCATACTGATGTATAAGAAAATAATTATGTTTTATTTTGCTGCTTCACAATTCCTTTTCCTTTCCTACATTATCCAAAATGATGCATCACACATAACTTTTATAAATTATGCATCTATTTGTCTTGCTATAGAAATGTCATTGTCTAACATTCTTTGTAAAATTGGCATCAGGAAAACAAACAGTGATGCAGCTTGCATTGTTTACTTCTGGTATCACTTTACCGACACTTGATAGATACAGCTCCTATGAATGAACAAGATAAAAAACAAGAAACAAAGAACAGCTCTCTGTTCCTTCAATAAACAAGTAATGCGAAACCTTTTATTTGTTAAGCGTTTCTATAGTAGGAAATCAACCATTCTTAGGTGGCTCTGGGATGAACTTATGAACTTTAAAAAAAAGAGAGACAAATACCTTTTGACCTTTTTTTATTTAGTAGCTATGATCCATGCATAGAAACTATTTGCTTTGTATTCGGTAATTGCTATTTTTAAAAATCAAGTTCTTTGAAGCATTGCAGGTTCTTTGTGGAAGTGGTGGTGGGAGAGGTTGTGAGATTTTGATGCGAGATGCTGGTGTAGTGTCACAGTTTGATGCCTATCACAGGATGGTGCGGAAGTGACGTTGTTGCGTACTGCGCATGCGCGATGCGCTCCAAACGCTCGCGCCGTGCGTTCCAACATAGTTTCGGCAATACAGTTCAGCGAAACCATCACATAATGTTACGGAAGTGATGTTACACACAACACAAACACGGGCCACGTTGTTGCGTACTGCGCATGCGCGATGCGTTCCAAACACTTGCGCCGTGCGTTCCAACATAGTTTCGGCAATACAGTTCAGCGAAACCATCACATAATGTTACGGAAGTGAAGTTACACACAACACAAACACTGGGCCGTTCGTTACAACACTAATACTTCCCTTGTTACCTAGTAGGTTTTGCATTGCTGGGACTTGTAGTGCCTATCCTGAGCTACATGCTTCAATGTTCAGTGTCCTCATCCCTATCCCCATGCTTCAATGTTCAGTGTCCATCCTTATCCCCGTGCTTCAATGTTCAGTGTCCTCATCCTTATCCCCGAGCTTCAATGTTCAGTGTCCATCCTTATCCCCGTGCTTCAATGTTCAGTGTCCTCATCCCTATCCGCGAGCTTCAATGTTCAGTGTCCTCATCCTTATCCCTGTGCTTCAATGTTCAGTGTCCTCATCCCTATCCCCATGCTTCAATGTTCAGTGTCCTCATCCCTATCCGCGAGCTTCAATGTTCAGTGTCCTCATCCTTATCCCTGTGCTTCAATGTTCAGTGTCCTCATCCCTATCCCCCTGCTTCAATGTTCAGTGTCCTCATCCCTATCCCCCTGCTTCAATGTTCAGTGTCCTCATCCTTATCCCCGAGCTTCAATGTTCAGTGTCCTCATCCCTATCCCCCTGCTTCAATGTTCAGTGTCCTCATCCCTATCCGCGAGCTTCAATGTTCAGTGTCCTCATCCTTATCCCCCTGCTTCAATGTTCAGGGTCCTCATCTTTATCCCCGAGCTTCAATGTTCAGTGTCCTCATCCCTATCCCCCTGCTTCAATGTTCAGTGTCCTCATCCCTATCCGCGAGCTTCAATGTTCAGTGTCCTCATCCTTATCCCCCTGCTTCAATGTTCAGGGTCCTCATCCTTATCCCCGAGCTTCAATGTTCAGTGTCCTCATCCCTATCCCCCTGCTTCAATGTTCAGTGTCCTCATCCCTATCCGCGAGCTTCAATGTTCAGTGTCCTCATCCTTATCCCCCTGCTTCAATGTTCAGGGTCCTCATCCTTATCCCCGAGCTTCAATGTTCAGTGTCCTCATCCCTATCCCCCTGCTTCAATGTTCAGTGTCCTCATCCCTATCCGCGAGCTTCAATGTTCAGTGTCCTCATCCTTATCCCCCTGCTTCGATGAGGACACTGAACATCGAAGCATGGGGATAAGGATGAGGACACTGAACATTGAAGCTTGCGGATAGGGATGAGGACACTGAACATTGAAGCACAGGGATAAGGATGGACACTGAACATTGAAGCTCGGGGATAGGGATGAGGACACTGAACATTGAAGCAGGGGGATAGGGATGAGGACACTGAACATTGAAGCTCAGGGATAAGGATGAGGACACTGAACATTGAAGCACAGGGATAAGGATGAGGACACTGAACATTTAAAGCTTGCGGATAGGGATGAGGACACTGAACATTGAAGCACAGGGATAAGGATGAGGACACTGAACATTGAAGCTTGCGGATCGGGATGAGGACACTGAACATTGAAGCATGGGGATAGGGATGAGGACACTGAACATTGAAGCACAGGGATAAGGATGAGGACACTGAACATTGAAGCTCGCGGATAGGGATGAGGACACTGAACATTGAAGCATGGGGATAGGGATGAGGACACTGAACATTGAAGCACAGGGATAAGGAAGAGGACACTGAACATTGAAGCTCGCGGATAGGGATGAGGACACTGAACATTGAAGCATGGGGATAGGGATGAGGACACTGAACATTGAAGCACAGGGATAAGGATGAGGACACTGAACATTGAAGCTCGCGGATAGGGATGAGGACACTGAACATTGAAGCATGGGGATAGGGATGAGGACACTGAACATTGAAGCACAGGGATAAGGATGAGGACACTGAACATTGAAGCTCGCGGATAGGGATGAGGACACTGAACATTGAAGCACGGGGATAAGGATGGACACTGAACATTGAAGCTCGGGGATAAGGATGAGGACACTGAACATTGAAGCACGGGGATAAGGATGGACACTGAACATTGAAGCATGGGGATAGGGATGAGGACACTGAACATTGAAGCATGTAGCTCAGGATAGGCACTACAAGTCCCAGCAATGCAAAACCTACTAGGTAACAAGGGAAGTATTAGTGTTGTAACGAACGGCCCAGTGTTTGTGTTGTGTGTAACTTCACTTCCGTAACATTATGTGATGGTTTCGCTGAACTGTATTGCCGAAACTATGTTGGAATGCACGGCGCAAGTGTTTGGAACGCATCGCGCATGCGCAGTACGCAACAACGTGGCCCGTGTTTGTGTTGTGTGTAACATCACTTCCGTAACATTATGTGATGGTTTCGCTGAACTGTATTGCCGAAACTATGTTGGAACGCACGGCGCGAGCGTTTGGAGCGCATCGCGCATGCGCAGTACGCAACAACGTCACTTCCGCACCATCCTGTGATAGGCATCAAACTGTGACACTACACTGGAAATACCAATTAGATCTCATGTACACACGTCAAGTAAAAAATCAGAGGGCCCGCGGCACATTACTGATGTCTCTAATACAAAAAAAATGTATTGAGCTGAGTGACTCAAAACAAGCATGTGCTTAACTTTTTCTCATTCATAGTTACATAGTTAGTCAGGTTGAAAAAAGACACAAGTCCATAAAGGTTCAACCACAAAAAAATATATATATATATATAATATCATACCAGACCATATACCCAATTCTATACCCACAGTTGATCCAGAGGAAGGCAAAAAAAAACAGCAGAGCATGATCCAATTTGCTAAAGCAGGGGAAAAAATTAGTTTTTATTATGTACACTTAGTTATATTATGTACACTTAGGAAATAATCCAGGCCTTTCTTACAGCAATCCACTGAGCTGGCCATAACCACCTCTGCAGGGAGTCTATTCCACATTTTCACAGCTCTTACTGTGAAGAAATCTTTCCGTATTTGGAGATGAAATCTCTTTTCCTCTAGACGTAAAGAGTGCCCCCTTGTGCTCTTTGTTAACTGTAAAGTGAATAACTCGACACCAAGTTCACTATGTGGACCCCTTATATATTTGTACATGTTGATCATATCCCCCCTTAATCTCCTCTTATCAAGAGTGAATAAATTCAGTTCCTCTAATCTTTCCTCATAGCTGAGTTCCTCCATGCCTCTTATCAGTTTGGTTGCCCTTCTCTGCACTTTCTCCAGTTCCCTGATATCCTTTTTGAGAACTGGTGCCCAAAACTGAACTGCATATTCCAGATGAGGTCTTACTAATGATTTGAACAGGGGCAAAATGATATCTCTCTCTCTGGAGTCCATACCTCTCTTAATACAGGAAAGGACTTTGCTCGCTTTGGAAACCGCAGCTTGGCATTGCATGCTATTATTGAGCTTATGATCTACCAAAACCTACAGATCCTTCTCCACTATGGATTCCCCCAGTTGTACTCCCCCTAGCATGTATGATACATGCATATTCTTAGCCCCCAAGTGCATAACTTTACATTTCTCAACATTAAACCTCATCTGCCACATAGTCGCCCAATTAGACAGAGCAATGAGGTCGGCTTGTACATTGGAGACATCCTGTAAGGACGTTATTCCATTGCATAGCTTGGTGTCATCTGCAAAGACGGAAATGTTCGTTTTGATCCCAGACCCAATATCATTTCTAAAGATATTAAAAAGTAAGGGTCCCAGCACTGAACCTTGGGGTACACCACTGATAACCTTAGACCATTCAGAGTAAGAATCATTAACCATTACTCTCTGAATTCTGTCTTTTAGCCAGTTTTCTATCCATTTACAAACTGATATTTCCAAACCTGTAGACTTTACCTTACACATGAGCCGTGTGTGCGGAACTGTATCGAAAGCTTTTGCAAAATCCAAGTATATCACGTCCACCGCCACCCCTCTGTCCAAGGTTTTACTTACCACCTCATAAAAAGAAATCAGGTTTGTCTGACAACTTCTGTCTTTCATGAATCCATGCTGTCTGTTGCTTAAAATATTTTTTTCCTGCAAGAACTCATCTATGTGGTCTTTTATTAATCCCTCCAGTATCTTCCCAACTATAGAAGTTAAACTAACGGGTCTATAGTTACTTGGTAAAGACTTTGCTCCCTTTTTAAATATAGGCACCACATTGGCCCTACGTCAATCCAGTGGTACAATTCCTGTCATTAATGAGTCTCTAAAAATTAGATACAATGGCTTTGAAATTACAGAGCTCAATTCTTTTAGGATCCTTTAGTGGATGCCATCAGGTCCAGGTGCTTTATCTACCTTTATTCTGTCCAAATATTTCTGGACCATATCACTTTTGAGCCATTGTGGATTTGGGACTGCGTCACTACCACCCCCATTATGGACGTGAGCTCCCCCATACTCCTTTGTAGACACAGAGCTGAAGAAAGTATTTAATAAGTTAGCCTTCTCTTTGTCCCCAGTCACCCACTCCAGATTATTTTGCAAAGGGCCTACATGCTCAGACTTAACCTTTTTACTATTAATATATTTGAAGAATTTTTTGGGGTTTGTCCTACTATCTTTTGCAATCTGTCTTTCATTATATATATATATATATATATATATATATATATATGTATATATATATATATATATATATATGTATATATATATATATTCTGTTATATTCCTTGTAACATTTAAATTACACTAGCGTTCCTTCATTTTCATATTTTTTAAAAGCTCTTTTTTTATAGTTTATAGCTTTTTTAACTTTGGCCGTGAGCCACATTGGTTTTATTTTTATCCTTTTAAACTTATTGCCCATGGGAATATACTTTGCCTTGAGATCACAAACAGTCTTTTTGAAGAATTTCCATTTCTGTTCTGTGCCCATTGATGCCAATATTCTCTCCCAGTCTAAGTCCTGGAGAGCAGCCCTCATCCTTGGAAAATTTGCTCTCTTGAAATTGAAGTGTTTTTATCTTTCCCGTATGTGATTTTTGCTTACAGCTAACATCAAATGAAATCATGTTATGGTCACTGCTACCCAGATGTTCCTTTATCTGAACATTAGTAATACGTTCTGCATGGTTTGAAATTACCAGGTCCAACAGAGCATCATTCCTAGTTGGGGCCTCAATAAACTGGACCATAAAATTGTCATGTAATAGGTTTATAAATTTTTGCCCTTTAACTGTCCCAGCAGTGCCATTACCCCAGTCAATTTCTGGGTAGTTAAAATCCCCCATTATTATCACTGTCCCAGCCCTTGCAGCCCTTTCTATCTGTACAAGGACTCTCCACCTCCTCATTAACATCGGGTAGTCTATAACAAACTCCAATGATTAAAGCGGGAGTAAACCCGCAGATGTTTATTTTTTTTCTACCTGCAAAGAAAAAGGCATAATGAGCTAGTATGCACCGCATACTAGCTCATTATGAAATACTTACCTTAGAACGAGGCCCCGACATCTGGTCCGGGTATCGCGGCTCCGGCGCTGTGAGTGGCCGGAGCCGCGATATCGTCACTCCTGCGCATGCGCACGGGAGATTTCATCCCGGCCGGGTCCTGCCACTGCCGGGCTTTCAGCCGAGAATCCCCTTGTGCGCATACGCCGCTGCAGTCAGCGGCGCATACCGAGGGGAATATCTCCTAAACCGTACAGGTTTAGGAGATTTTTTTTTACCTACAGGTAAGCCTTATTATAGGCTTTCCTGTAGGTAAAAGTAAAAAAATTAGTATACAACCACTTTAACTTTGAACTACGCACATCTGTATGCAGTTCCACCCATAATGCTTCGGACTCATCACACTCTCTGTCCACCAGGTCCTCTTTCTCACTCGCTTTGAGATCACTTCTCACATACAGACAGACCCCTCCACCTTTCCTTTTTACTCTGTCTTTCCGAAAGAGTGCATAGCCTGGAATATTAATAGCCCAGTCATGTGAGGAATGAAGCCAAGTTTCAGCAATACCGATTACATCATAGGTCTCCTGATGCACCAGAGCTTCCAAATCGCCTATTTTGCTTGGCAGACTTCTGGCATTGGTGAACAAACATTTTAATGTATTAATATATTTTGACCGGTCACATACTATCCTCTTGGGTGTTCCAAGATTACAACTAGGACTTGCTACTATATTTACCTTGGGTTTATGTGCTTTGGTTACCCCACCACTAATGCCCCCAATATTACCCTCTGGAATATGCTCCACGCTGACTATCTCTATCTCTGAACCCCCCCCATCACCTAGTTTAAAAACCCCTGTAACTTTTTGGCCATCCTTAATCCCAGCTGATCTGCACCCTCCTCATTTAGGTGCAGTCTGTCCCTTCTATAGTACCGGTTATCAACTGAGAAGTCGCCCCAGTCCTCCAGGAACCCAAACCCATCCTTACTACACCAGCTTTTGAGCCACTTGTTTACTTCCCTAATCTCCCTCTTCCATTCTGGTGTGGCTCGATGTACTGGTAGTATTCCTGAGAATACTACCTTGGAGGTCCTTTTCCTCAATTTAGCTCCCAAGTCCCTAAAATCATTCTTTAGGACACTCCATCTGCCTCTGACTTTGTCATTGGTGCCAACGTGCACCATGACAGCTGGCTCTTCCCCAGCCCCTCCCAGTAATCTGTCCGCCAGATCCGTGATGTGCCGAACTCGAGCGCCCGGCAGACATACAGTTCGGCACTTCAGGTTGTTGTTACAGATTGGCCTCTCTGTCCTCCTAAGAATTGAGTCCCCTACCACCAGAATCTGTCTTTCCTTTCCCTTCACTCCCCCCCATTCTCACTGGAGGAGCTCTTCTCCTGGCAGCTAGGAGAATCCCTCGGCTCCAGCAGTGCTGGTCCCTGACTGGGATCACCAATGTCACTCAATGGAGCGTACTTATTGGGATGCTCCCCCATACTGGATCACATTCAGTGTTGTCTTAAAATTAATAAGGTCTTAAAGGTCCTGCCTAACACTAACTCAGCTTAAAATCTCCCCCCCCCCCCCCCCCCAATTGCTACCTATCCTGCTTACTCTGTATAAAAAAAAATATGTATACTTACCAATTTTTAGCCCACTCGGGTCTGGTCATGGGATTCTACCAGTTAGGCTCCCCTTTTTCAGTAATAAACAGCTGCAGAGGAGAGGCAAGAGTGCCCACAACGGCTAGGACATGGGAGCCTATGAGTGATGTCATTATACAGATCTTTTTTACATACAATAGGCAGGATAGGTAGCAGGATGGGGAAGGGAAATTTTTAGGCATAGCTAGAAGCTGGAATTACACTTTAACCTTCTAGGGTGACTGGCTTTGTTTATTCATAGGCTACTCATACACATAGATTTCTCTTGTTCAGCCTATGGGCAAAACAGCATGGATGGAAGAATCTCCCCTGCTAGCTATTGTATTCTAACACCCACAGCTGTCGGAATACTTTAACACTGATAAAATCTTATTTCAAGCAGTCACTGTTTGACTTCTTCAACCAAAATCAACTTTTGGGTGGTGCCAACAGGACTACCCTTGCCTCAAATTTAGGTAAATTTAGCAGAAATCTGTCAATATTTGAGTTGTATATGACATCATTTTTGTATGTATACGTTAATCTAAAGAGCCCCAACTTTAATCAGCATTTCCAAAGCATATAACATGCTTCAAACAGCTTTCATGAAGCTGATATGGTAACTTTTAAGAGCCTCTGACACTTACAATGGGAACTTACTTCTTATATGCCCGAATGATGGGTTGGTTTAAACTGACAAAACTCACACACTTACAGGTAATATTGGAACTTGCCCATCCCCCCCTCCTCGTATTCCTATCGGCCCATCTCTAAGATTGGCTGCCTGTTTACCACTTTATGCATGTTAGGCATTAAGGGGTTGGATTTAAGTGCCAATCAGTGCCACTTATCAGTACCACCTCATCAGTGCCCATCAGTGCAGTTTATTAGTATCCATCAGTGCTCATCAGTGTAGTCTCATCAGCGCACATTAGTGCAGCCTCATCAATGCCCATCAGTGCAGCCTCACCAGTGCCCATCAATGAATATTCCAGTGGTGAATAAATACCACCAAAAGAAAGATCTATCTGTCTAAAAAAAATAACAATACAAAGTTCATATGGGTACAGTGTTTCATGACCATGCAATTGTCATTCAAAGTGCGACAGATAAAAATTGGAGTAAGGGGGCTAGCCGGATAGATCGGATCGCGGATATGGAGGAATTGGTACACACAGCACTTGACAAAATCTCTAAATATGCCTTGATATGGGAAGCTTGGTCATCATTTAAGGAATCCCAGACCTACCTGGAAATCAGGGATGGCTGATATGAACCTACCTAATATGACCCCATTCCTGGAGCCCCCCTCTAGATAGTGAGCGATTCAGGAGAGGGCAGCTGGTGTTATCCTCACCCCCTCTCCCTTACACATTCCATGATGCCTTCAATGGGGGCACAAATAGGAAGCCCTTCCCATTCCTTCCACCACGCAACCCTTAGCCCCCCACCCCACTGCCCCCCCTTTTTTTTGTTCTCTTCCTCTCTCCTCTCTCTCTTATGTTCCCTTTCCCTCCTTCTCCCACGTTCATATCCCTGGTGAAACTACAGGGAAAGTGCCTAAGAAGCGGTAAGCGAAGATTGTACGTAACAAGAAGCCTATTTGGATGGCGCACAAACCCAGGGAAAAAATAGGAAACATGCACAGTAAGAGCGAGGTTATACCCTCACGCACAATATTGTTTTCTTGTATCTCTGTTCTTATTGACCTTGATGTAACTGAACCTCTAAGTGTACCGTTTGCTCTTGTTTATATTCTTTGTATGCGACAAATAAAATTATTTGTGGAAGAAATAAAAAAATAAATTGGAGTAAGGGGGTGAAAGTGCCTGGTACTGAAGTGATTAAAATAGAAGGTCTCATGTTTTAAAAAAGATGCTCAATTTCCAAGGTATACCTGTAGGCCATACGCAGTCTCTCCCCAGTCTGTCCACAAAGCTAGATTTGGTGACCTTCCCCATCATGCCTAAATAAAAGGATGGGCTGGCTATTGAAAGTACAGCCTCATCAGCACAGGACTGAGCTCTAGCTTGTTCCAAACCGGTGCATGTGCAGTGCATTCTCTTCCTCTCTGCCCCAGAAACAGCTTAGTTTTAGCATTGTGTGACAAAAGAGAAAAAATAGCACACTGCACAGGCACATATTTTGAACAAGCCAGACCTCTTCTCACTGCAATGATGAGCATCCAATGGCTCCAATGGCTGGCAGGAGGGGTCATCCACTGGTCACACAGTTTTGTGGACAGGCTGGTTAGAGGCCTACCGGTTTACCTTGGAAATTAGGTAGCTTTTTTAATACCTGAATACTGCTTTTTAATACACTAAATAAGCTGCAATGCATACGTAATTGTTTTGGAAATGTGAAGAAAAGGTGAACTAATTGCCATAATTGCAAGAGGAGAGAGCAGAGGGTGAGGCTTTGTTTGAAAACTCCAATTTGTCTTAAAGTTGTAAAGTTTCAGAATAAAAGAAAAAAAATCTCCCTGCAAGGTAATATCATAATGTTCTAGTATGCATCGCCAACAAAGCCCTCCAGTGGCATGCTGTCACTGCTGCATAGGCTTCCATCTTCTCTAGGTCTTCCTTCCTTCCTGCAGCCGATTGAATGGGCTGAGCCATGATTATGTCACTCCCGCATGCATGAAGTCACGGTTTATGGGACAGAGCTCTGAAGGACTGGTATGGGTATGTCGTTGTTTCAGAGCATATGCGCCTGTGACGTTACAGGCTGCTGCTCGCTAGAGAATCTCCTAAACGTACATAATTTTACCTACATTTAAGCGTTAGTATAAGCTTACCTGTAGGTAAAAATCGGCAAAAAGAGTTTACTACCACTTTAAGCTCAACTTTAAAGGGGTTGTAAAGGAAAAAATATTATCTCCTAACTTTTACCTAATGCAGTGCTCGTTCCCTAACCTCTTCCATCGATTTCCCTTGCAATTGTTATATTAGTTGAATAATAATACGATTTGCAAATATTAACATTGCGAATGGATGAAATAGCCATGCTGCGTAGGCTGGGGAGACGAGAATGGATGGATACTATGGGCGGCGTGTGGATGAGAACTTTGCTCGTTCTCGTAAGGTGAAAAAAAGGCTCTGTGCATGCACAATACTGCTAAGCGTAATGAGAACTGTAGTTCCATCACTGTAGTGCACGTGCACTGCAAACCAGGAAATACAGCACACTAACTACACGGAAAAGCCGGAGGGTGATTTATAAGCGCTATTTAAACAGGTAGCTACATTTTTTTTTAAATGAAAATAATTACTTTTTTCGATATAAGCACCTGACAAGGAATAATTATAGGGAAAAACGTGTTATACTTTACAACCCCTTTAAAGCTAGAACCAGCACTTCCAGTAAAACTTGTTTGCAGTCTGTTTCCCTGCAGGGGACAGTCATTCTCCCTAATTGTCCTGGTGCCCCACCTACAACCCTTTGGCCCTTACTCTGTGGCCCTCTAGGCCTCTTAAGGCTAGTCATTTTTGGAGGACTGTCAAACACACAAATGTTTATATATTTTTTTTTTTTATTTTTTTTAAGGGGCAGTAATAACAATGATCTCTAGCAGTCTCATGTAATGTTTCACTAGGTAATATTTATAAATCAGTGACTGTGACAGTTACCAAACATCCACTGTAGGTGAATCTTCCTGGTGAATGTGTTTTTTACAGTAAACGGTAAATCATTTGCCACAAGTGAGTGTTTGGCTCACATTTTCTGCTTAAAAAAATATGCATCTGTCAACTGTCTCATCTCTTATAACACATTCACAGTCTCTTACCTTTTCCTGCAGTATGTTTGCATTTTCTGATCATCTTTATATCTATAGTCATTGGCCATCTTCTGTTGTGTATATACAGTCATTGACAGCATATATGAAATGTAGTAACATTCAATTGATATAATGAAGTGCCCTTTGGTGAGCCAGGAGCCGTGCCGGAAAGCCCATGGTGATCACCGCTGATCTACAGGACAAGAAGATGATGATAATCTCCCCAGTGGATCACAAACTGGAAAATATGGAAGGGATTAACTACCCTATTGTATCTGAAATAAAAAAAAAAGTTTTTTTGCTATATATATATATATATATATATATATATATATATATATATATATATTTTTTTTTTTTTTTTTTTACTTCAAACAAGCTGTAATGGAGAAATCATCTACTAGACCTTCTCTTGGCTTCTTTGTAAACCTACACTACCTGCTTCTCATCCCTCGACATTGGTTACAGAGTTTGTGTGTTTGTAACATGCCAGTCTGGAATAAATTATATTCGATTTTACTTTGAGTCTTCATTGTCATTTATACTACCTATGAATCTTGTTGGTTCAGCAAGCTGATGTATATACTGTCCGCACAGATTGGGTCCCAGGAAGTATTTTTTTTTTCATAAAGCAACACTTGAAATAGAAGAGTGTAGGCCAATACAGAGGTGAAAAAGCAGAAAGTGGAGGCCAGAGAACAACCAAGAAAAGAATTGATTGCTTTTATTCTATTACTTTCTGCTATTTTTGTTCTGTAATATAGTTAGCATGTTTACTTCTAACACAGTACAACTGTGGTTCCATATAAAAATACATTTATTTATTACATTTTTATTTTATTGGTGTGTTTATATCTACCTAGAGTTCAGCATCAACCCTAATAGTGAGTAAACTTTTAAACATGATTCAACTTGCTTTAACTAAAAAACAAACAAAAAAAACTGCAAACATTGCACAGCATACTTTACAAGATCTGTCAGAACCCCTCTATAATTTTTGATTGATTAAAAGAAAGTTATCCATTATCAGATGTTACAGTAACCCTACTTCTATCTTTAACTTAAAATAAAAAATAGAAAGTTAAAAAAACATTTTTGTTCTCTTCATGCCAACTGACCTACTTAGTGATTAGCATATTTCCAGTTACTTGTAAGAATCTACTTTTTGCAGATTAGCTATGATGGCACTAATTTGAGTCTGACCCATTTTAAGAATGGAAATTACACTTTTTTATCTTCTTCGGAAGTATTAGCTATTACCTTTCATGCTTCAACTGTATAAGCAGTAAGTCAGCCTTGTTACCTTGGCTGTAAGTTTTCAATTATTTCAAGTTCATATTTTTTTACCAAAATAAATAGCCGCTTATAGATTGTATTTGCATTCATTAAAGATAATTCAAATTCTATGTAATTTTATACCTGGGATTACTTTCTAAGACATTTATGTACAGTGGGGAGAACAAGTATTTGATACACTGCCAATTTTGCAGGTTTCCCTTACAAAGCATGTAGAGGTCTGTAATTTTTATCATAGGTACTCTTCAACTGTGAGAGATGGAATCTGTGATGCAATGTCCCACACACTCCGGGTTGAGTGTTTCCATCTATATACCGCTTCCTAAGTCCTGGAACACAAGTCCAATGGATCTGGCTATAGGAACCCCAAAGAACTAGACGACACCAGTCTTGGAGGACATCAGGAATGACCTTTATTTGAGATCTCACACAAAATATATACAGCGGGGTGACTAAAACCTAACCTAATTAGCATGAGCTAATTATCTAATCAATACTGGACTCCTTCATTCAATTGCAGATTAATTAGCACAAACTACAAAACAACCATAGGTGAAATACTCTTTAGAAGCTGTGTCAAGCCAGACTAGACTCATTTACTTTATACAAGACACAGGCAGGTGGATGGAGGTGATGATATTAGCATCTAAGAGTTTGTGTCCCAATAGTGTGATTCAGTCTATTGCTAACATGGCATTTACATATCCAGAGTCTGTGTGTCTTGGGGGGGGGGGGGGGGGGGCACGGGTCTGAATCCAAGTAACACCACCTCAGGGGTCCCCAGGCATACAGCTCACAAAGAGCACCGTTCCCCCACAAGGCAAGAGGCTGGCATTCAGTCCCTTCGAAGAGCCTCGGTCCCAGCTAGGTCTGTCACAGAATCTAAAACAAAAATCCAGAAAATCACATTGTATGATTTTTAAATAATTAATTTGCATTTTATTGCATGACATAAGAATTTGATCACCTACCAACCAGTAAGAATTCTGTCTCTCAGGGACCTGTTATTTTTTCTTTAAGAAGCCCTCCTGCTCTCCACTCATTACCTGTATTAACTGTACCTGTTTGGACTTGTTACCTGTATAAAAGACACCTGTCCACACACTAAATCAAACAGACTCCAACCTCTCCACAATGGCCAAGACCAGAGACCTGTGTAAGGATATCAGAGATAAAATGGTAGACCTGCACAAGGCTGGGATGGGCTGCAAGTGAGAAGGCAACAACTGCTGGCAAAATTAGTAGAAAATGGAAGAAGATCAAGACGATGGTCAATTTCCCTCAGTCTGGGCTCCATGCAAGATCTCACCTCGTGGGGCATCAATGATCATGACGAAGGTGAGGGATCAGCCCAAAACTACACGGCAGGACCTGGTCAGTGACCTGAAGAGAGCTGGGACCACAGTCTCAAAGTAAACCATTAGTAACACACTACGCCGTCATGGATTAAAATCATGCATCACAAGAAAGGTCCCCCTGCTCAAGCCAGCGCATGTTCAGGCCCGTCTAAAGTTTGCCAATGACCATCTGGATGATCCAGATGAGGAATGGGAGAAGGTAATGTGGTCTGATGAGACAAAAAGAGCTTTTGGGTCTAAACTCCATTCGCCATGTTTTGTAGGAAGAAAAAGGAAAAGTACAACCCCCAAGAACACCATCCCAACCATGAAGCATGGAGGTGGAAACATCATTCTTCAGGGCTGCTTTTCTGCAAAGGGGACAGGACGACTACATCGCATTGAGGGGAGGATGGCTGGGGCCATGTATCGCACGATCTTGGCAAACAACCTCCTTCCCTCAGTAAGAGCATTGAAGATGGGTCATGGCTGGGTCTTCCAGCATGACAACGACCTGAAACACACAGCCAGGGCAACTGAGGAGTGGCTCCGTAAGAAGCATCTCAAGGTCCTGGAGTGGCCTAGCCAGTCTCCAGACCTGAGCCCAATAGAAAATCTCTGGAGGGAGCTGAAAGTCTGTATTGCCCAGCGACAGCCCACAAAACCTGAAGGATCTGGAGAAGGTCTGTATAGAGGAGTGGGCCAAAATCCCTGTAATTGCAAACAAAGGTTTCTGTACCAAATATTAAGTTCTGCTTTTCTGATGTATCAAATACTTATGTCATGCAATAACATGCAAATGAATTACTTAAAACTCATACAATGTGATTTTTTGGATTTTTGTTTTAGATTTAGTCTTAGGCCGCGTACACACGCGGGGACTGTTCGCCCAACTTTGTCCGCTGAACAGTGTTTCGGCAAACAGTCCGCTCGTGTGTGGGCTTTCAGCGGACAGTTTCAGCGAACAGTCCGCTGAACAAGGTTTTTCGGAAATTCCGAAAAACTGTCCGCTGAAACGTTGTTTCAGCGAACAGTCCCCTCGTGTGTAGGCTTGTTCGTCAAACTAAGTTCCGCGCATGCTCAGAAAGGATTTACACGCCGAAAGTTATAATGCAGTGTATAGGACGTCGTATTTTTCGTCCCGTCGTACGTGCCGTTCACGTCATCACGCACGGTTTCAGCAAACTGTTCGTCCGTCGTGCGTGGCCATGTCCGTCCATGCTAATTTTCTTTTAAATGATTTTTATTGACAAATTTTTGCATACATTAACTGAGACAATGCAATTGGTTCAAACAGTTTGGTAATGCAGTTATATGGTTTACATCTCAAGCAAAGAGAATAACAAACAAAAAAAACAAAACAAAAAAGGAAAGGAAACAGAAAGAAAACAAAAAGAGAAACATAAGATATCCGTGGAGAAATAGCGATCAAATCCAAAATGCTGCTTTACGCTTGAACGTATTAAACTATTTCTTCTCACTTGTTTCAGAGTCACCTCATAGTACTCTATGTTTATTTCCAACATTTACCTCTACAACATTAGAATTAACTAAGCTCTAAATTTAAGAGCGAACCTCCCTGTGACGTTAGTAACTGTGTGGCGATGACATCTGTGGGGCTCCTCCGCACCCCTACTGGGATCACACTGTGACAGAGGAGCCACCCAGGGCCCCGCCAAGAAGAGTTCTAGCCAACTATCACTAGATAGAGAGGAATCTGCTATTTCTTATACCACTCAGTCCAACATTTCCACCTCGCGTCTATATTATTGCCACAAGAGTTTCTAAGGGCCAACAACCTTTCATATTGATAGTTAAGGTTAACTTGGATTAAAACTTCCGATGGGTTAGGGGATAGTGTGGTTTTCCAATGGCGAGCAATGATCAGTGTGGCTGAATTTAAGATTTGGATTACTACTGTACGGAATTGGGTCGGATAATTATCTATACCTAGGTGTAAAATTGCCAGGGCAGGATCCGGTGTTTGTAATATGCCTGTAATTTCGGCTAGGATGCTGAACAGTTTTCTCCAGTAGCTGGAAACACTCTTGCAATGCCAGAATATATGTAAAATAGTGCCCACATTGCCACATTCTCTCCAACAGAGAGGAGAGTGTGTGTTAAACATCTTGGCTAATTGATGAGGCGTCCTATACCACTTGTGTAGTATCTTTTGGGTAATTTCCCAATGAGTGACACAACGAGTAGCCCTATAGTTGTATCTGAAGGCTTTGCTCCATTGGATGACGTCATATGATCTGCCCAAGTCTCTTTCCCATGTGAGCATGGAGGGAGTTTTTACCACCGTGCGTTTGTATTGGAGTACGTTATAAATTAAAGAAATACCTTTACCCACCGTGTTGGAATTGAAAAAGTATTTCCACGCCAAGCTATCCATTTCAATATGTGGTGGGGGGAACTTCGAGAGAAAGGATGAAACTTGGTTATAGAGAAATGCGCTTGATTGGGGTAAGTTATAAGTAGCTTTTAAAGAGTGGAATGGCAAAAGGTTTGCATCGGAGTATAGTTCATCTACCCATTCCAACCCATTTACCTTCCATGCAGCTATTTTACTGTACGGGAGCAGAACCTCTAGTGTTTGGATTGGGATCCTGATTGCAGTACTGGGGTTTTTGTCCAATCGTTGATGGCTTAAGTGTCTCCAGGCTAAAATGGATGCCGTAATTGTAGGGGAGAGATGCGTTGTGTTTCGAGGCTTCCAGGAGTCTGCCAAAAGAAGGAGACCCAAGTGTGAAGTTTCCGCTATATGTGCTTCTAGATTTGCCCACAGTGGATCAGGGTTTTGTAGGAGCCAGTGTTTGGTTTGTGCTAAAACAGCTGCCCAATAGTAGTCCTTAATATCGGGGAGGCCCATACCTCCCGCATTTCTATGTAGTATGAGTTTATTTGATGGACAGCACGCTCTTTTGCCTTGCCATATATAATGTTTAAGGATTCTATTCAGTTCCTGGAAATGAGATGCTTTGTATATTATAGGGAGGGTTCTGAATAAGTATAGTATTTTCGGTAGGATCATCATTTTGTATGACGCTATTCTCCCTGCCCACGATATCTCTAGTTTGGAATATTTAGCTGTGGCCTTTTGTACTTCCTGGAGGAGGCTTTTGATATTAACGTCTGCTATTTGGGATAGGGTCGTCGTTAAGTGGATACCTAGATATGGGATCTTTTTAGAGGTCCATATGTATGGATACGTTTTCTGAAGATGCGAACTGGTGTGGTGATTTGTGCCTAGGTTTAATATTAAGGATTTAGTAAAATTCACTTTGTAATAGGAGATTTGTCCAAACGATTCTAGAATTTCATGTGCGAACGGTAATGATACAGCTGGGTTTGTTAAGTATAGAATGATGTCGTCTGCAAACAAATAGACTATATGGTTTTGGTGTTTAACTTTAAGTCCCGAAATATGTGGATGTGAGCGGATGGCCTCCGCCAGGGGCTCTATCATCATATTAAAGATGAGGGGTGATAAAGGACACCCCTGGCGGGTGCCGTTCGAGATGTGAAATGTTTTAGACAAGAGTCCCATGGTGAACACCTGGGCTGAGGGGTTGGAATATAATGCAAGTATGGATGAGAGAGCTTCCCCCCTGAAGCCAAATTTCTGCAGCACCGCAGCCATGTAGTCCCATTGGACTCTGTCGAATGCCTTCTCTGCGTCTATAGAAAGAAGCAGAGAAGGCGTTCTCCGAGTTTCCGCTTGATGCAGGATATTCAGCAAGCGTCGAGTGGCGTCTGACGCCTGTCTCCCTTTTGTAAAGCCGGTTTGATCCGGAGATATTAAATTTGGCATAAGATCAAAGATTCTGTTAGCTATAATCTTGGCGTAAAGTTTGATATCTCCATTGAGGAGAGAGATAGGACGGAAGTTGGCTGGTGCATCGGGAGATTTTCCAGGTTTGGGCAGAGTAATCACATATGCCTTGAGCATTTCTGCCGGGAATGAACCCGTCGTTTTGGCTATATTAAATATGGAGAGAATATGAGGGGATAGTATATCGGAGAATTTTTTGTAATATGCATTTGAGAGACCGTCAGGGCCAGGGGATTTACCTGAGGGCAATGAGTGTATAGCTGTCTTCAACTCACTAAGCGTGAATGGATTATTGAGGTCCTCAAGTTGGGCGTCGGATAATGAGGGCAAGCGTATCTTATCTAAGAAAGATTTTATTTGTTCCTTAGATGGATTGAGTGTGTCAGGATCAGTGTGTAGGTTGTATAGGGATTCATAATAGTCTGCGAATGCATCTGCAATTTCTTGGGGGTGTTCTAATCTATTTGCGGTTTTGGGGTGGAGCAGGTACGGAATTGATGTTTTAGTGCGTCTGTCTTTTAAACGGTTGGCCAGGAACCTACCCCCTCTGTTATTATTTCCGTAATAATTAAGACGGAGCCTTTTCATAGCACGGTCGTGAATGTCGCAGTACCACTCTCTGATTTTGCTTCGTACGCATAGTAATTGGTTTGCAAGGTCAAGTGACGGGTCCAATTGGTTACGGTGTTCTAGGTTGCGTAGTTCAGTTAGTAAGTCGTTTAATTTGGAAGTTCTAATTTTTTGGATCCTGGAATTAAGCTTGATTAAGATCCCCCGTACGAACGCTTTATGAGCATTCCAGTTAATGAAGGGATTGGTGCAGTTAGGGTCATTAAATTTGAAATATTCCTCAAGTTGTTGGGCAATTTCTTTGTGGAATTTTGGGTCTTGCAAAATGGTTTCATCGTTTCTCCAGATACGGGCTGGGACATGGGTTCTACCACCTTCAACATGGACTAGTACTGGGGCATGATCAGACCATGTGATCATCAAGAATGGAGGCTTGTGTAACTCTATGTAGTAAATTTTTGTCAGCAACAAACATATCTAGTCTGGAGTAGGAATTATATCTGGGGGAATAGTATGTATAAGATCTTTCGTTGGCATGGAGACAACGCCAAACATCATACAGCTCCTCTTTTATGAGGAGTTCTCTGAATTTGGGGAGATGATTCCTAACTCCAGAGGATGTGTCTAGGTCCTTATCCAAGATCATATTAAAGTCCCCACATAATAGAATGCTACCGAGGGGGGCGTGGCTAGCCTTGGACGAAGATGGTCGCCTAACTCCCGAGCTCCGTCTGGCCCGTGTCCTAACCGCCTGATTTTGGGGACTATTCGCTCCGTTTTTTTTGGCAGAACATGGGCACCTCTTCCCGGAGCCGCTCAACATCGCGTTCCCGCTCTCCGAGGGACGCAGACACCCGTCCAGCCTTAACAATCCCGGAGCTTTTTCGAAGCCAGGGACTCAATATGGCGGCGAATCCTTCCTCACGAGGACACATAGGCATCACGCTGACTCCTACAGATCAACCACCTGAAACGGGGACGAACCGCCAATCCTACCATCAACACCCCATTTACAAGACCTACGAGAAGTGGCTTCTGACATAAAGGACACTCTCACAGCTGCCATAGCCGACCTCCGCCGTGAAATACAGGTGATTTCCGGCCGAGTACAGGCGGTAGAAAATCAGGCCATGCAACAACAACAGGCGATTAGCCATACTGAACGGCGGGTGGACACCCACACTTTACAGCTCCGTGACTTCCAACGGCATGTCGAGGACATTGATAACAGGGGCCGCAGGCACAATCTCAGGGTGCCCGGCCTGCCGGAATCAGTGGACCAAGACCAGCTTATGCCCGTAGTGGTAGCCATCTTTAATCGCCTGCTGGAGAGACCTCCACAAACTGCCATAGCTATGGATCGCATACACAGAGCTCTCCGCCCTAAGGGCAAGGATGCAGACCCGCCTAGGGATATAATTTGCTTTATAAATGACTTCTCGCTCAAGGAAAACATCCTTAAGACAGCCCGAGAGAAACCGCAAATTCTACATGAGGATCACCCAATTCAGATTTTCCAGGACCTGTCGGCGATCACTCTAAGAAACAGAAGAGACCTTCGTCCTTTGCTGGAGGTCCTTAAGCGCAGAGAGATAAGATACCGCTGGAGGTTCCCATTCGCCCTCCAAGCCTCTCATCACGGCCGCATAGCTACCTTGAGAGTTCCTGAGGAGCTGGATCTCTTCTGCCGCACGCTGGACATTCCTTACGTGGACTTACCAAACTGATATGCGGACTTCCACATCCCTCTCCGCAACTACAACGGCATGGATCTGGACCCAATGGAGACCCAAATATCTCACCATCGACGTCGCAGATCTCCGTCCACGGGCAGATCAAGCGGGGGACCTCACGCCAGACTCCCCCCTGCAAGCCCGACTGCAGCGCCATTACCTAGGAGAGCACGCAGAGACCGCTAACATGGCGAGCTTCTTTTCAGGTATTTGGATCGGTGTTTTCTTTTGTTCCTGGTTATAAGCAGTTTCACTACATGCTCATATAGCTATCTCAGCTCCCCGTTGTGATATCCCTCCCCGTCTATACTATACCTCAGGCGACAAATTCCCGGTCAAATTGTCTGTTACCTGGCAACTTTTTCATTGAACTGCCTAAGGAGTCTTATCCGTCTCAGTAATCTGATAGAATATTACTCAGAGTGACAGTTTCTCCCGAACTGCTTGTACGCAGTGAATATTGAGCTCATGATGGACTTGCTTAGACGCTACCCAACCTTGTGTTAATTGGAAGGGCTGTTCCACGCAACCAGCTAATACGGATTCAAAAACGTAACAGCCCCTTCATCACCAAACGGCACTGAACGCTCATTCTGGTTCTCTAAGTGGGGGGACGTGAGAACTCGCTGTCTGGTCAGCATGGACTTGAGCTACTGTGCATCCTGTTATAACTCGGATCTCCCTCTCATAACACATACACAGACGTCCTGAACAGAAGGTGAGGAACGACCGTTTAACTTTTTCGCAATCAATACTCCAGCTTGCCATACTGACTATGTGCTACTTATTGCACCTTAATGAGCAGTGTATAAGTAGCAGAGTAACGGATACCTTAGGGAACCCTCACATACTTCAGTTCACATGCCATAGATCACCCGGAGAATATGTGGCTTCCTCTCTGATGGTGAGCTTTGATTATTGGATGCTCCTTTGCTTCTGTGATTAGACCGGGATAGTTCATGTTTTACAAAGGGAGTAGGATGATTATTTTCTGTTAGCATGGAAGTGAGTTGGAAAGTTTATTTTGGGGTTTCTTTTCTATGTTTTTTTTTTCTTTTTTTTCTTAATCTGGTTTTGATTTTAATTGATCTTCAACACAGGTTTGAATATCTGATACCTCTGATTCCAGCTCTAACTACAGTCACATATATAGTTTTTCTACCTATGTGATAGATTGAGAATATGATCTATCTTCCATTTTGTGCTCCCTGTGTGAACATAGATGTTCTATCATCATTTAGGGGTAACCCATGTGCAACAGAGGTTCTCGTACACGTTAATAACACACTTAAACGTTTAAATAGGATGCCTTCTTCTAAAGCTGTATTAAGTGTTTACAGTACTCCCCTAATTAGAATGATAATTACTTTTCCGTAGATTATGGTTTGGGTCACGGGCCAGGCGGATGATAATTTACTGTGACCCTTATCATACTCGAAGTTGGTCCATAGACCTCCATTGTCAATAGGGAGAGGCCATTGACCTTACTCTTTATATTTTTATCTAATTAGAATATTGGATTATAAGCATCACTTCACCTGACTTTATCCAAGGCTGATCCAACTCCACGAAGGTGGCACTCTGAATCCTGATCACACACACTTTCTTCAGACGCCACTGGTTATTTAGGGCAACTGTACATTGGTAGTTCCCTGGATCCCTTGGAGGTCCTAGGGATCTCCCTGCCACGTTCTATTTAGTTACTTATCATTTAATAATCGACATTACCTAGAGCTTGAGCTAAGCTAAGTTTTCTGCACATTTAACAGCTTTAAACACTAGTGACAGCTTGGCCATATTGCGACCACCTAGTCTCCGGTCGCCGGATTCTACTCTCCTCTCTGACTCGTAAGCTACCCACAAACTCTCATCTCAGTTCTCTTACATAACACGAACATGCCTATTCGCCCGGACGACCCAACCCCTCTTAGGGTGAAAATTATCTCGCTTAATGTCAAAGGATTAAACATACCGGAGAAACGTTCTAAGCTTCTCCATACAATGCACAGAGATTTGGCGGATATCATTTTTCTGCAGGAAACCCACTTTAAGACTAACTCTGTCCCCAAAATGTGTGATCATAGGTATCCCATTGCCTTTCACGCAACCTCCCCTCTAACGAAATCCAAAGGAGTATCTATCATCTTCCACAAAAATTGCCCCTTTCAATTGACTGATCAGCTCATAGATATCAATGGTAGGTTCATCTTTCTGAAAGGCCAATATGCTGGCACTAATATCACCCTGGTGAATTTGTACGCCCCGAATACCCATCAAGTCAACTTTTTTAGAGAAATATCGTCATCTCTGATCTCGTTTCAAGAAGGGATAGTGATCCTAGGTGGAGATTTCAATGTTCCCCTTAACCCCATTCTTGACACTTCATCTGGCACATCCTCAATTCCATACCGAGCTCTGAAGACCATTAACTCCACGCTGACAACCCTGATGTTACACGACACATGGCGAACACTGCATCCAGATTGCAAAGACTTTACATACTACTCAGCCCCTCACGACAGATATTCGCGTATTGACTTCCTATTTCTTTCACAGAAGGATCTCCCAATGTTACATGCTGCTTCTATTGACCCAATGGTACTTTCGGACCATCATCAGATCTCCCTGACATTACAGTTCCCAGAGACCAAACCAACAGCTCCCATTTGGAGACTTGATTCATCCCTGCTCACAGACCCTACCCTATTAATAGAAATCAATACTCAATTAAAAAATTACTTCGCTGAAAACCGTGAGTCCGACACTTCTCCTCTAAATAATTGGGCAGCTCATAAATGCGTGATAAGGGGTTCACTTATGGCCTTGGCAGCTAAACGTAGGAGGGAGAAAAAGAAAATATACAATGAACTCTTGGCCAATATCAGAAAATTAGAGTTAGTACACAAACGCACCCAAGCTTTAGCGACGCTCCAGGAGCTCACGAAAGCTCGCTCGCAACTTTTGGAAATGCTAGATAAACAAGTCAAACGTAAATACATCCTTTCCAAAAAAACATTTTATGAATATGGCAATAAAACTGGTAAAATATTAGCTAGAGCACTCCAAGCCAAACGTGCTTCCACCACTATCCACTCACTAACAGATCCGTCTGGCAGACGGCTTCATAAATCTACCGACATAGCTAATCATTTTGTCCAATATTATACTAAACTCTATAATCTTTCCCCAATAACTCCTCCATCGGCCTTACCATCGAAACTTGAACGCATTAAAGATTTCTTGCACCAATATAGCCCTACTCCCATATCAGACGATACGGCTCGAGACCTGGACTCTCCCTTGACGATAGAAGAAATTTCTAATGCTCTGAAGCAACTTAAACCGGGTAAGAGTCCGGGCCCCGATGGCCTCACAGTAGCTTACTACAAGACCTTTGCGGATATTCTTCAGCCTCATTTTCTCTCGGCCTTTCAATCCCTCTCTGACCCAATATCACCACCCGCCGATATACTACAAGCTCACATCACGGTAATCCCTAAACCCGGTAAAGACCCATCTGTGGTGACCAATTATAGACCTATCTCCCTACTTAATGTAGACCTAAAATGGTACGCGAAAACTTTGGCCAATAGAATATTACCGCTTCTCCCTCAGCTTATTGGCCTAGATCAAGTGGGGTTCGTCCCTGGTAGGGAAGCTAGGGACAATACCTTGAAAGCAATAAATATTAACCATTGGATTACAACCTCCCAGAAGCAGGGTTTTATGTTGTCGTTGGACGCGGAGAAGGCATTCGACAGGGTGGCCTGGGACTATATGTCAGAAGTCCTAAAGGCTATACATCTTCCCCCAAGAATGCTAAACCTAATACAAGCTTTATATTCGAACCCTACGGCAAAGGTTAGGGTTAATGGTCACCTGTCGGATGCCTTCTCCGTGTCGAATGGTACGCGCCAGGGATGCCCCCTATCCCCAATTATCTTTATTTTGACCCTAGAACCTCTTTTAAGAAGACTTAGAGCTAACCCAGATATTAAAGGAATTGATGTCAAAGGCCATACATATAAGGTAGCTGCATTTGCGGACGATATTCTCCTCTTTCTTACCGCCCCCCTTACTACCATCCCTAATTTGTTGCAAGATTTAGCCCATTTCAAGAGCATCTCAAATTTACAAATAAACTTTGACAAGTCCAGTGCCCTAAATATATCCCTACCCGAATCGGTCTGTACCCTTTGTCGGGCTAACTTTCCCTTTCAATGGAAGACTAAATCTATAACTTACCTGGGAATCCAACTTCCTGCCTCCCTAGCTGATCTATATACCTTAAATTTCACACCTCTGCTGAAGAGGATATCCGCTGACTTTCTGACATGGTCACCAGAACGCTTTTCCTGGTTCGGTAGGATTGCCATAATCAAGATGAACATTCTCCTACGCATCCTCTATTTACTCCAGACGATTCCGATACAACTTCCCCATACCTTTTTCTCCTCGTTTCAAAAAGCATGCACGCGTTTTATCTGGAACAAGGGGCGCCCTCGTCTTAGCTTCTCGAGATTGACCTTCCCGAAGCTTAAGGGTGGAGTGGGCCTCCCCGATATTCGCAAATATCAGGTGGCCTGCCATCTTACCAGGGTGATTGATTGGCACACCCACTCCTCCCTTAAGGATTGGATTCGTCTTGAACAAGCTTTCTCACATATTCCCTTGTCTTCCCTTCCCTGGATTAACTACAAACTCCAGTCCAAAATGCAAACAACTCATCCCCTGATAGCTCCCACTCTGATTGCCCTCCAATGGGCTAGTGCTCATTGTGGTATCACATCAACTAACGGGCCAATGACTCCACTTAGGGACAACCCAGATTTTAGCCCAGGATCACACTCTTCCTTTTTAACACCAGGATGGCCTCACACCACAGTCAGAGCAATGCACTTCATTCATAATAACACAATCCGCCCCAGAAGTGACTTAGCAACATTTTCCTCTAACGGCTCCTTCCCTTTTTGGACCTACCTGCAGATCCGTCACTTTTTGCTCAGTCACCATCCCAGACCAAATTGGTTCAGAGCGTTGACCCCCTTTGAAGAGCTTTGCTCTATCGAAGAACCCCGCCGCCACTTGATTGCTCTCACTTATTCCCTCCTATTCAAAGAATGTGATAAGTCAGATGTCCGAATAAGGCAGAAATGGGCCTCTGATCTTCAAATACACATTCCTGAAACAGACTGGGGGGATATTTTCAGATGTGTTCATAAGGGTTCCGTTAATGCACACACCCAGGAAAACGCTTTTAAAGTTGCCTCCAGGTGGTATAACACCCCTTATAAAGCGCACATCATAAACTCTGCTAACTCACAGATGTGCTGGAGATGTAAGACGGCAGTTGGTACATTCCTCCACATATGGTGGACATGTCCTAACATTATACCATTCTGGACAGAGGTTCACAAACTGATAACTGATATCTCTACCTACCAATTAGATAATTCCCCAGCTCAATTTTTACTGCATTACTCGACCAAATCCTCACGCTCCTATTTTCGATCTTTAGCCATGCACATGGTGAACGCCGCTAGACTGTGCGTCCCATGTAAATGGCGCACACCTGATCCTCCAACATTGATTGACTGGTTTAATCGAATTGACGCAATCATGACAATGGAAGACCTCATACATCAAGCTCATGATACCCCTACAAAATTCACGACCATTTGGGCGTGTTGGATTCATTTTAAAACCACAGATCTTTACAAAAGTATTATTCGGCATAACTCTCCTTGAACACTACTGGGGAAATTTTTACCCTTTTTCTCTTGCATATCACTGCTTTGCTGTACTGTGAGAAGTGCATTACTACACAAGTTTATAACACTTGGATATCACTCAGGCGACTGTTTTAACACTGACCTAGAAAACCTTACTCACTCTTCAATTGGCTCTAAAGGCATAAGCTAGATCTATAAAATGGGTCTTACTCACATCCGACAACTTAAATCACCATGGTCGTTCCAACACGTCTTCAAGACATACGGGCATTTATAGATATATTTTTATTGATTGTCATACTCACGCACATATGGTAACTGAACTGAGATGGGCTACTAACTAATATACGGGAGGAGAGGAAGCCCAAACACCAATGTTGGGAATCGCATTGTGTAATGTCAAAATAAGATGTAATTTGATTCAGCTTAATCTACATGGCCGTTCGGCCTTTGTCTTTTACATTCCTCAGTTGTATCTCATGCTTTTTCTTTGTATTCTTATGGTACTCTGAAATAGCTAATTTTTTCAACAGCGGCTGCGTCCGCAGATGTCATGCATTTCATGTAAACCGAACCTATTGCTGTTATGTATAAGCTGTTCTACCTGTTTGTACTGATATATAATTTTCAATAAAAATTGTTTAAAAAAAAAAAAAGAAAAAAGAATGCTACCAACTCGCATCAGCTCCATTCGTTTGAGAACCTTCTTCATGAATCGTAGCTGATGCGAGTTAGGGGCATAGATGCATACAAAAGTAATGGGGATTTTGTTCACCTTACAAACAAGAATAATAAACCTACCATCAGGATCTATAAATGAATCATTGAGTTCAAATTCAACGGAGTCTCTTACAGCGACCATTACTCCTCTTTTTTTTGCTGCAATGGAAGAGTGCACTATAAATGGAAAGTCCTTGTGGGTACAAGTAGGCGTGGCCATTTTGTGAAAATGCGTTTCCTGTACCGCTAATATGTCCACTTTCAGTCTCGTCGCTTCTTGCCATAGAGATCTCCGCTTAGCTGGATGATTGAGACCCCTTGCATTAAGTGATAGGATATTAATATTCATAGCTCTTTAGTTGAGATTGATGAGTGTTGTCGTTTAAGAGAATCTGTAATGTCAAAGGACTCGGATGAGCAATAATATCTAAGGAAATGCTTTGAAGAAGTTCAGTTCTGAAAACAGGACTAGGGGTGCAAAATACATTGCTTGGTAACTCAAGTTCCGAGCAGGTGCTTAGAAAATATACCACAATGATCAAAAAAAAGAAAAAGGAGAAAAATGGTGGACATGTGTAAACGTGTGAAGTTCCCTTGGCGAAGTGAGCAGACGTGGTCAGTATACATAGATGTAGCTCCTGCAGTAAGGGGTCACATGAGGGTGCGCACCAAGAGGCAGTGGTTTGTACGCGTAAAGCTTGGCAGAGAACAACAACAAAAAAAAAACCTAAAAAAACAAGAATCAAAGCAGTAAAGCTGTAGTAAAAAGTTAGGCCTCCATGGGCCGGGCATCGAGATGCCCAAGGTGAGGGGGTAATGGTACGATGACAGGTACCAGATACACTCGGGGAGTCAGAATGAAATCTGATAGTAGAGAGAGACTTTGCGGGGCTTCAAGTACGGCGAGTTTTCGATCTCCTTGGCTGAACTACTTGCCATTCATCTTGAAGCTTGGATGGTAAGCGTCCCGTCTGTTGATGAGCAGATATGGTTGAATCAGGAAGCACTATCTGCCATTGTCTCAAGAGGATGAGCCCTTCTTCCAAAGATCGAATAATATGTGTGGAGCCATTGTGGGATGTTTGCAAGGTGGCTGGGTATTTCCACTTGTATAAGATCTTGTGATTTCTCATGGCTTTTGTTATCGTGGCCATGTTACGGCGTAGTTGTAAGGTATATTGTGACAAGTCAGGCAGGATCTTGAGGTTAGAAATAGCTTCAGGGACATTGTCTCCTTTGCGTAGTGTCTCCAGTATCTTCTCTTTGGTGGTAAAGAAGTGGAGTCGAAGCAGAACGTCTCGGGGTATCTCTTGGGGAAGGAAGGATGGTTTTGGGACCCTGTGGATTCTGTCGATCGTCAAATCCAGTGGGGTTAATGATGGGACTAGGGTGCGGAAGAGGTCTTGGGCGTAGGGTAGGAGGTGTTGTGCTGCTACCTCTTCGGGGACCCCACGCAATTTTAAATTGTTCCTACGGGAACGATCCTCGAGGTCCGCCATTTTCCTTTGGATTTTATCGATCGCCTCGTGATGCACCGAATGTGAGTCCACTAGGGTATTGAAGGATGAGGTAAAATCCCCCATTTTGGACTCCACTTGTTGTACTCTTTCACCCAATTCGTTAATTTCTGCCTTACATTGGCGTAAGCATGTCATCATATCTGTTTGTAGTGAGGACCTCAGCAACATTAATAGTTCTTTAAGCGTGGTGTCAGATATGGGCTGCCCTGTAGTTGGGAACTGCGCAATAGGGTCCTGTGCATAATGAGGGGCTGTTCGGCTACTAAGCGGTCCACTCACCTCCGTATCTTGGTCCGTTATACCGGCCTGTGTATGTATGGAAGGTTCCATCCTGGGCTTTGATTTAACAGGGCTTCTTGTTGAAGGGGATGTATTCGGTGAGTCTGAGTCAGATGTTTGAGTATCTACGTCTTCCTCCATTTGTGCTGCATCTTCCGCCCTTGCCTGTAGTTCTGTGGGCACTAGAGGATGCGGGATCTGCGGCGTGTGATGTCTCCCTCCGCCATCTTTCCGTGGCCCGCGATCAATGGCTGGATAAAAATCCGGCAATTTCAGCTCGGTCGGTGGTTTCGGAGACTTCCGCGGCATGGTGTTTCAGACGGCGGGTGTCTCTAGAGTCCAGATCGGTTGTTCCCGCAGACGAATCCGATGTATAGCGGGCGGTTAAGGTGTAAATCCCCGAGTGCAGAGCGGAGCTCTCTTAGAATGCGGCCATCCTGTTGCGCGGTCGCCACGCCCCCCCCCGTCCATGCTAATTTTGAGCGGACTGTTTGCCGAAACTGTTTGACGGACAAAGTTGGGCGAACAGTCCCCGCGTGTGTACGCGGCCTCACAGTTGAAGATTACCTATGATAAAATTTACAGACCTCTACTTGCTTTGTAAGTAGGAAAACCTGCAAAATCGGCAGTGTATCAAATACTTGTTCTCCCCACTGTATGTTGTGTGTCTATTTAAAAAAAAGCTATGTTACACCAAACTGTCATTTACATTTATGCATTGTGGTACCGTGTGATAAAATTCGTGTTTTCATTATAGTATTATGCTGCAACACATTAACCCCTTCTGGACCTCCCCACGCAGATATACTGCGGCAGGGCAGCTCTCCTATACGAAATCATGTACCTGTACATTTATGCACTGGGTCTGAGGCATTCCCACGGCCCAGTGACGACCCACTCCTGCTGTGATTGGACACAGCAGGAGCCAATCAACGTCTCTAGACAACGCGATGTTTGTTGGCACCTCTCAATCGTTCTCAGAGAGGCAGAATGGCAGTCTGCCTATGTAAACAAGGCAGACCGCCATTCTGGGGAAGATGGCGATCATGTGTTTCTGCTAAGCAGGAACACAGATCTCTCTCTTCCCCCCCCAGTCAAAACATCCCCCACACAGTTAGAAAGCAATCACGAGGAGCACATTTAACTATTTGATTGCCCTTGATGTTAAACCCTTCCCTGCCAGCGTCATTAGTACAGTGACAGTGTATTTATAGCACTGATCACTGTATTGGTGTCACTGGTCCCCAAAAAGTGTCACTTAGTGTCAGATTTTTCCACCGCAATGTCGTAGTCCCACTAAAAATCACTGATCACCGCAATTACTAGTAAAAACAATAATACAAAAAAAAAAATCCATAAATATATTCTGTAGTTTGTAGATGCTTTGACTTTTGTGCAAACCAAGATCACTAAAGGAACCGTTATTAGTGTGTGAGATTCATGCAAAATAAGTCACAGGTCATATACAGTACATACTGTATATGAAAATGTATGCAATGTAATTTATTATTCAATGGGTAAGAAAATTACATATGACCTTGATTAGGATTCTTGTTTTAGTTTCAGAGAAAGAAAAAGTTTAGCCCCTGATCTCAGTACAAAGATTCATTATAATTACTGATGGGCCCAATACCTCACAGTTCGGTTTGCACCAGAACTCCCGAACATGGAAAATGTTCGGACCCAAACCGAAAACCCTATTAAAGTCTCAGGGACCTGAACTCGAAAAATCAAAAGTCCCAATTTTGAAGGTTAATATGCAAGTTATTGGCTATAAAAAGGGTATGGGGGCCCGAGTACTGCCCTAGGGGACTTATATCAAGTCAATTTTTTTTTAAATATGGTCTTTAAAGGAGCAGTGATAATTAATGATGCTTAAAGTGAAACAATGAAAATGAAAAATTCCTTTAAATATAGTGCCGGGGGGGCGCCTTAGTCTGCTTGTAAAGTTGCCCATTCCTAAAGTGTATAGAATCTGCTTCAGCAAAACTGACATATATAAAGAAAAAAATGCCATTTAATAGACTTTACTGACTGAAAATACAATAAAAAAACTGGCCGGCAATACAAAAATGTTTAAAAAAAATGTTGTGGGGGTCCCCCTTAATCCATACCAGGCCCTTTGGGTCTGGTATGGATTTTAAGGGGAACCCCATGCCAAAATTAAAAAAAACGACATGGGGTCACCCCAAAATTCATACCAGACCCTTATCCGAGCATGCAGCCTGGCAGGCCAGGTAAGGGGGGGGGGTCGAGCGCCTCCCCTCCTGAACCATATGCCACATGCCCTCAACATGGGGGAGGGTGCTCTGCCTCCTCGCACCCCAGTAACCTTGTCCCCATGTTGATGGGAGCAAGGGTCTCTTCCTCACAACGCTGGACAGTTGTTGTGGAGGTCTGCGGGCAGGGGGCTTATCGGGATATGGAAGCCACATAGATCCCAGGCCCCTCATGTGAATAAGTATGGGTATATTGTAAATTTTTTATTATTACTAAAAATAATAATAAAAATGCCATAAATCTATGCCCTATTTTGTAGACGCTATGACTTTTGCGCAAACCAATCAATATACGCTTTTTGCAATTTGTTTACCAAAAGTATGTAGAAGAATACATATTGGCCTAAACTGATGAAGAAATTATTTTTTATATATTTTATGGGGAAATTTTTTATAGCAAAAAGCAAAAAAATGTAATTTTTTTCAAAATAGCCTGTCTTTTTTTTGTTTTATAGCGCAAAAAAAAACAAAAAAAACGCAGAGGTGATCAAATACCACCAAAAGAAAGCTCTATTTGTGGGAAAAAATACATACATTTTGTTTGGGTACAGCGTCGCACGACCTTGCAAATGTCAGTCAAAGCGATGCAGTGCCGTAACGCAAAAGCTGGCCCGGTCAGGAAGGGAGTAAATCCCTCCGGGGATGAAGTGGTTAAAGCAATATAAAACCTAAACCAAAAATGTAATATATTGCAGCCTAAAGTGGTTCTAAAGGCTCGTTTTTTTTTCCTTACTGCATTCTTTGCCCCCCCACCCCTCCCCAATACTTGGCTGAGCCCCATCTCAATCCAGCAATGTGCATGAGTGCCTTGGCTCTCCGGGGATTCTGCCATTGACTCCCGCTGCTGTCAGTCACAGCCACTGAGCCAATAAGGAGAGACAGGAGATGGGCAGAGCCACAACTTTGTGTGTGAATGCACAAATAGAGCTGCAGCTTGGAAGCAAGCCTGCTTGGGTGCGACCATTGCAAGCTGCTTGCTTTGGGGCACTCAGCAGGCCGCGTGCCCTCAACATGGGGGGTGCCTTGGGGAAGGGCGGGGCCGCGCGCCCCCCCACCCAAAGGCACCTTTTCCCCATGTTGATGAGAACAAGGGCCTCTCCCAACAACCCTGGCCGTTGGTTGTCGGGGTCTGCGGGCAGGGAGCTTATCGAAATCCGTGATCCCCCTTTAATAAGGGGGCCCCCGGATCCCAGCCCCCCACCCTATGTGAATGAGCATAGGGTACAATGTACCCCTACCTATTCACCTGTGAAAAAAATAAAAAAAAAAAAACACAACACACAAGGTTTAAAAAAGTTTATTGCACAGCTCCGGGGTCTTCTTCCGTCTTCGGGGGTCTTCTCGCCGGACTCCTCCGATATCTTCTGCTAGCTCTTTTACTAGCGGAGAAGCCCAGCATTCTTCTTCGCTGCCGCCGCCCTCTTCTTCCGGCTTCGGGGGTCTTGTCCCCCTCTTCGGTTCTTCTTGCCGTGGCCCGGTCTTCTGTCGCCGCTGCTGCCGTCTTCTGTTCTTCTTCTCTTCAGGAGATGTTGCCTCATCGCTGTCTCCATTCACTATGACAGGACACGCGGCGTGTGACGACTTATATAGGGACATCGCCGGATGATGTCCCCGCCCATTATGATGTTACAGTCCCAGAGGATGCTGGGACTGTGACATCATAATGGGTGGGGACATCATCCGGTGATGTCCCTATACAAGTCGCCGCAGGCCGCGTCCCTGTCATTGTGAACGGAGACAGCGACGAGGCAACATCTGAAGAGAAGAACAGAAGACGGCAACAGTGGCGACAGAAGACCGGGCCACCGCTTGTAAAAGAGCTAGAAGAAGGCGCAGTGGCCTGGCAAGAAGAACCGAAGAGGGGGACAAGACACCCGAAGTCAGAAGAAGAGGGCGGCGAAGAAGAAGAAATCCGGGCTAATCCGCTAGTGAAAGAGCTAGCAAAAGAGCAGAAGATAGCGGAGGAGTCCGACGAGAAGACCCCCAAAGACGGAAGAAGACCCCCGGAGCTGTGCAATAAACTATTTTAACCCTTGTGTGTTGTGTTTTTCTTATTTTTTTTTACAGGTGAATGGGTAAAGGTACATTGTACCCCATACTCATTCACATAGGGTGGGGGGGGGCGGTATCCGGGGGCCCCCTTATTAAAGGGGGCTCACGGATTCCAATAAGCCCCCCGCCCGCAGACCCCGACAACCAACGGCCAGGGTTGTCGGGAAGAGGCCCTTGTCCTCATCAACATGGGGACAAGGCGATTTGGGGTGGGGGCGGCCCCCCTTCCCCAATGCACCCCCCATCTTGAGGGCACGTGGCCTGGCTCGCTCTTCACCACCCCCTTTCCTGGCCGGCTGGGTAGCATGCTCGGACAAGGGTCTAATATGGACCTAGGGGGGACCCCCACACCGATTTTTCAGCGTAGGGGTTCCCCTTTAAGTCCATACCAGGTGACGGGGCCAGCAACGCCTCCTTTGCTGGCCCCGGCTACCTGGAGACGTGCTCAAAATGAGCGGACTTTTCTCAGCGCAGGAAAAGTCCGCTCATTTCAAAAGTACGGCGGACTGGCACATATACGGCCGCACTGTCCGCCAAAAAGCGTGTCCAGCGGACAGATTGGAGTGCAAAAATACTTTCTTAGTCCGCCGGCCTTTTGGGTAAAAAAAAGTTCGCCGGAGGCTACACACGGGCGGATTGTCCGGCGGACTTGAGTTTGCCGGACTTTTCCACCGGATTGTTTGATCGTGTGTATGAGGCATTATACTTTGCTGAAGCACCTTTTGATTTTATTACAGCACTCAGTGTTTTTGAGTATGAGTCTATCATGGCACATCTTGACTTGGCAATATTTGGCCACACTTCCTTGCAAAAACACTCCAAATCTGTCAGATTATGAGGGCATCCTCTGTGCACAGCCTTCTTCAGAACACCCTATTTTCAATAGGATTTAGGTCTGGGCTCTGGCTGGGCCATTCCAAAACTTTAATCTTCTTCTGGTGAAGCCATTCCTTTGTTGACTTGGATGTATGCTTTGGGTCATTGTCATGCTGAAAGATGAAGTTCCCCTTCATGTTCAGCTTTCTAACAGAAGTCTGAAGGTTTTGTGCCAATATTGACTGGTATTTGAAACTGTTTATAATTCCCTCTACCCTGATTAAGGCCCCTGTTCCAGCTGAAGAAAAACAGCCCCAAAGCATGATGCTGCCACCACCACGCTTCACAGTGGGTATGATGTTCTTTTGGTGAGGTGCAGTGTTGTTTTTGCGCCAAACATATCTTTTGAAATTATGGCCAAAAAGTACAACCTTGATTTCTTCACATTTTCCCACAAGCTTTTGGGGGACTTCAAATGTGTTTTTGCAAGTTTTCTTCTCATCTTTTCATTAATTTTGGCAGGACGTCCAGATCTTGGTAATGTCACTGTTATGCCATTTTTTCTCTACCTGATGATGACAGCCTTCACTGAGTTCCATGGTATTTCTAATGCCTTGGAAAATCTTTTGTACCCTTCTCCTGACTGATACCTTTTAACAATGAGATCCCTCTGATTCTTTGGAAGCTTTCTGTGGACCATGGCTTTTGCTGTAGGATGCCAATAAGAAAATATCAGGAAAGACCTACAGTAGTAAACAGCTGGACTTTATTTGGGGTTAATCAGAGGCACTTTAAGTTATGGCAGGTGTGTACTGACTCCTATTTAACATGCGTTAACATGAGTTATAAGAGGGTGTGCACATTTATGCAACAACATTATTTTATTTTTACTTCATCCCCTAAAAGATTTCAGTTTGTTTTTTAATTGAGTTGTACAGTTTATAGGTCACATTAAAGGTGGAAAACGTTCTGAAATTGTTTATCTTTGTTTTTTATTTTTTTACATCACAGAAACCTGACATTTTAACAGGGGTGTGTAGACTTTTTATATCCACTGTATGCTGCAAACGACAAATGTATATTCTAATTAATATGTCAATATATAGACTTTGCGCTGTTATATTATTGTTGAGTTTTCATTTTTTTTGGGTCCATGTGCCTAATTGTTCTTTTTTTGCTATACTACAATTGTGATAATTATGGGAAAGCATAGCCACGCACCTCTATATGTATATCTGTATATCTCCTGAATGAGTTTTGGACCCTGCTGGGAGGAGGGGGGACAGCCTTTCTTGAACGTGCAGCCAGAAGGCCGTAGCTGTGTGGCTGGGAGATTCCCAATACTACAATAAGAGGCACTGACCACAATGTGCACTGGCTGTGGCTTAGAGGGATTGACGTGGATTTGTCTGCAGGTGTCCCCGGGTGTTTAGTGCTGGGCAGGGACCATGGGGGGGGGGGGGGGTTGGGCTCTCACATATTCTGTCCTATGGTACATCTGTACATATCTCTCTCACTTCTGCCCTCTGTGTATTATTGCACTCACCACCTCCTTTTAATTCTAATCCTGCATGCTAATAAAACCTCCAGGATGCTGAGGTATGTCCCCTCATATAAATTAAAAACACAAATCTATTGCGCTTCAGATACATAAAACCTAACATGTAGCAGCTAGCACAGTATTGCTGTATACAATAAGAGTAATTAATAGTAATGGTGCAGCACTTGGCTAAATAGACCAAACATAAATTCATAAATAATCAAAGTGATAATCCTGGAGTGAGTAATGGTAGATAGAACAAGCCGTCACCAACACCTGATCACACTGACTCTTTCCCTAAGGTAAAGATATATGCACAGTAGGTAAATCAAATATTAATCCCAGTGATCCTTAGCTGCAGGGGAATTCATTCATCCAAAGCAGAATATTCTGATTACAGTACACAGATATAGATGTCAGTTCTGAAGAGAGTTCCACCAACGATCACCAAGAAAGCCAATAAGTCCTCACCACAGTAAGGACAGACTCAAATATGAAGAGAAGAATACTCATTGCACAGACATTCAAAATTTTTAATTTATTTGGGTAAAAGAGTAAAACTCACATGTTCTTGGTAAAAGATATGCATAAGGAAACGACCGGCATTTCCAACCAACAAAATGGCTGCTGCATCCCAGCTTGCATTCACGTCACACATTCCAGCTGTCCCCTCAAATTGTACAGTGGAACCTTGGATTACGAGCATAATTCGTTCCAGGAGAATGCTTGTAATCCAAAGCACCCACATATCACAGTGAGTTTCCCCATAGAAGTCAATGGAAATGAAGATAATTTGTTTTGCTTTAACTTCTATTGCATGCAATACCACATGTGGCCAGAAGTGAGAGCCTCGGAAACACTCGGGGACAGCTCGGCTGCACTCGGAAACCTTCGGAAAGGCTCGGAAACACTCCGGAAAGGAGTATTTCCAAGTGTTTCCAAGTGATTTTGAGTATTTCTGAACAGCTCTGAACCATTTCGAGTGTCACCGGCGCCCCTACACCTCTGGCCAAATGTGGTACTACACACCCCATTAGCTTGAATTCAGCTCATTTGCGAGACAACACTCGCAAATTGAGTCCGAATTTTTTTTAAAGTTGGTCGTCTTTTAAAATGCTTGTTAACCGCATTACTCTTTAACCAAGTTTCCACTGTATTCTCATATTACCTCCCTTACTCTGATTCATCTAACTTCTGGAGATATGTCTCCAAACCCAGGACCTCTCTTATTTAACTGTATCCAACACACACACATCATCATCACCCCACATCCTCTGTTAGTAGTCGTAATCTATGCAATTTAGTCTCTATTCGCCTTCTTCCCAAAACCAGCCTCCCTGTCACGGTACTACTTACAGTGAACCCAAAGGCGAGCAGGTGACATGGGATCCCCCAGGGCGTGGAAGCTAAGAGCCAGACACCCCCTCATGAGGGTTTGGGCTTAGCTGCGTGCTGACCCCAGATCACAACCCCCGGGTTCACCCTGCTCGCTAGGGAAGCTCCAGAAGACACTGTTAGACAAGGATGGATGGATGCAACAAAGGAGAGTCGGATAGTGAGCCAAGGTCAGGGCGGGCTGCAGACAACGTAATTAGAACAAGCCGGTTTGGTACACAAGAGATCAGTTCACAAGAAATTTGGAGGGAAATTTCCGATGGAATCTGGTCACCAAACATGGGGCAGAGACATCGGTGGTGGGAACCCAAGACCTCTCCTCCGGACTATAGCCCTTCCAATCAATGAGATCGAATAGCCTCCCCCGTAAGTACTTGGAGTCCAATATTTCTTTAATCTCATACTGATCCGAGGTATCAGCCACAGGAGCGGGGTGAGAAGAAGGGCTAGAGAAGCGATTGAGGACCAGTGGCCTGACCAGGGAGACATGGAAGGCGTTGGATATCCTGAGATGAGAGGGCAGACGGAGCTTGAAAGCAACTGGATTGATCTGACGGAGAATAGGAAATGGACCAATGAAGTGAGGGGCACATTTTATTGAGGGTACCTGAAGTCGGATGTGCTTGGTAGAGAGCCAAACTCTATCACCAGGCAGGAACTTAGGAGCCAGACAGCGATGACGATCTGCTGCCGTTTTATGCCTGGAAGCAGCTAGATGAAGATTCCCAGAGACTTCTTTCCAGATTGAGTTGAAGGACCTTTGGGTCTCAGTTGCTGCTGGTACAACAGGAGAAATGGGAACAGGAAAGGAAACAGATGGATGCTCCCTGTAAACAGTGAAGAAAGGAGATTTTTCAGACCTGGCATTGGCATGGTGGTTTAAGGCAAACTCTGCCCAGGGCAAAAGGTCCACCCAGTCATCTTGGTAGGCTGAGATGAAGGCACAGAGAAAACGTCCTACATTTTGATTGACACATTCCTTTTTCCCATTGGACTGGGGATGAAAAGCAGATGAAAAATCCAATTTAATCCCAAAGGAGCTGGCCAAGGCTCTCCAAAACCGAGCAGTAAATTGAACTCCTCTGTCAGAGACGATATGTGAAGGCACCCCATGAAGGCGAAAGATCTCCTTAATGAAAGTTGTGGCAAGACTGGGAGCAGAAGGTAAGCCTGGGAGAGGAATCAAGTGACACATTTTGGAGAACCGATCCACCACTACCCAGATGACTGTAGATCCTGTTGGGGAGGCAGATCTGAGATAAAATCCATGGAAATACAACGCCAAGGTACATCAAGCACTGGTAAGGGCAAAAGCAACCCAGCAGGGGCAGACATGGAAGATTTGGATAGAACACAAACCGTTCAAGCTTGAATGTATTCCCTGACATCCTTACAAGGAGAAGGCCACCAATAATGATGCTGAAGAAGATTACAAGTACGAGGTATGCCAGGATGTCCAGAGAACTTGGAGTCATGTGCCCAAGCAAGGGGTTTGGGATGAAGTGCAGGAACTACAAATGTTTTACCTGGAGGAGGCTGCGTAGACTGGAGCAGTGGCTAGAATATGATGCAGAGGGATGATGGGACCAGGATCTAGGTGATTCTCAGAATCATTGACATCAAGTGACCTGGACAAGGGGGGCGAAAAAGAGGGCCCAGCGAGCTTGATGTGGGTTCAACCGTTTCGCGGATTGTAAATACTGCAGATTTTAATGGTCAGTATAGATGTTAATACAATGGAGAGAACCCTCTAGAAGATGTCTCCATTCTTGAAGAGCTAGTTTAATCGCGAGTAGCTCACGGCCCCCAATGGTATAGTTCTTCTCCACATCAGAAAACTTCTTGGAGAAGAATCTGCAAGGTTGTGACTTGCCCTGCTGAGCTTGGAGTAGGATGACAATGACTCCTACTGAAGAGACATCTACCGCCAAAGAAAAGGGTTTAGTAATGTCCGGGTGTAGAAGAATTGGGGTGGAGAGGAAGGCTGCCTTGAGTTTGCGGAAAGCTTCAATGGCTTCAGGGGACCAGAGCCGAGCATTGACACCTTTGCGGGTGAGAGATGTAATAGGGGCCACCAAGGTGGAGTAGTTATGAATAATTTGGCAATAGTAATTGGTGAAGCCGAAAAAGCGTTGGGTGGCTTTAAGACCAGAGGGCTGGGGCCACTCGGAGATGGCCCGAAGTTTGTCTGGGTCCATGATGAGGCCTTGTGACGAGATTATATAGCCCAGAAATGGAACTTGTGTTTGTTCAAATAGACATTTCTCCAATTTTGCATATAGACAATTATCCTGTAGACGCTGTAGCAGTTTTCACATGAAGACGATGGGTAGGTAAGTCTGGTGAGAAAAATAAGAATATCATCTAAATATACAATAACACAGAAATACAGAAGGTCATGAAACATCTCAATAACAACATTTTGGAAGATCGCTGGGGCATTGCATAAGCCAAAGGGCATCACAAGATACTTATAATGTCCATCCCTGGTTTTAAAGGCGGTCAGCCATTTGTCTCCTTGTTGGATTCTTATTAAATTGTAGGCCCCTCTAATATCCAGTTTAGTAAAAACATGAGAACCTCGCAGTCTGTCAAAGAGTTCTGAAATTAAAGGAAGAGGGTATCTGTTCTTCACGGTGATGGCGTTAAGACCCCTGTAATCGACGCATGGACGGAGTGAACCATTTTTTTTGCTACAAAGAACAACCCGGCTCCGGCAGGTGAGTTAGATTTCCTAATGAAACCCTTTTGCAGGCTCTCCCAAATGTATTCAGACATGGCTTGTGTCTTGGGGGTAGATAGAGGGTAGACTCGGCCTCGGGGAGGAGAGGTCCCAGGTAAAAGATCAATGGAGCAGTCAAAGTCTCTGTGAGGAGGAAGGCGATCAGCTGACTTTTTGAAGAAAACATCTCAGAAAGGACTGATATTGGGCAGGCAACATGGGAGTTGTGGAGGTCTCAGCAAGAGGAATGGAAGGAGGAGGTAGCACCTTGGAAATACATTGTTGCTGACATGGAGGACCCCAAGCCAATACTTGTCCAGAATTCCAGTCAAGATGCGGGGAGTGTTTCTACAACCATGGAAGGCCCAGGAGGATGGGATTTAGGCAAAATTAGGAAAGAGATCGCCCCACCATGCAAAGCCCCAATGCGTAACTCTATAGGAGGGGTTTTAAACCAGATGGGACTCATAGGCAAGAAGGAGCCATCTACTGCGGTCACGGAGGGGGGTATAGCCAAGGCAACAAAAACGATGCCCAACTCGGAAGCTAAAGATTGTTCAATTAAATTCTCGGCAGCACCAGAGTCTACGTATGCACAGAGTTGATAGGCATTCTGAGCCCAGTGGATAGCCACGGGAAGGGTGAAACAAGGGAAACTAACAAAATTAAAGGATCGGTCTAGATCACCTCCCTCCGAGAGACCTAGAGCCTGGAGTTTCCTGGACGGACTGGACAGGAGTTCAAAAGATGTCCTTTATCTCCACAGTAAAAGCACAAGCCCAATCCGATGCATCGGGCACGTTCCTCAGGAGTGAGGCGGGTTCGCCCAAGCTGCAGAGGTTCTTCCAATGCGTGAGAGGTTGAAGTCAGAAAGGATTGCACCGGTCTTTGGACTACCTGTGCTGGACAGCCAGCAGGGGGACTACTGGATCTGGATTTCTCAGGGGACCCTTTCCTGGAAGCGAATGTCTATTTGAATGCTCAATGCGATTAAGTCATGCAATGTGGTAGGAATGGTGCGTCCATCGAGTTCATCCTTGCCACGGTCAGATAGGCCATGCCAGAAGATAGCAGTAAGGGCCTCACTATTCCATTTGAGTTCAACGGCCAGCGTACGGAATTGAACTGCGTATTGGCCAACTGTAATTTCTTGCTGACAAAGACGAAGGAGGGCCCCAGCAGCCGAAGACTCAACTGCTGGGCTCATCAAAAGTTTTTCAAAATGCATCCAAAAAGAGCTGGAGGTCAGAGGTGATAGAATCGTGTGATTCCCAGAGTGGAGAGGCCCAAGCTAGAGCATCATCGGAGAGGAGAGAGATTATATGCGACTTTGGTGCGATCAGTTGGAAAATGGTGGCTGGAAAGTTCGAAGTGGATGGAACACCGATTAATGAAGCCCAGACAACCCTTGGGATCACCAGAAAAATGAGGTGGCGTTGGCTAATGCAGACAGGGATTGCCAGGTGTAGCAGGTAAGACGGGAGCAACTGAAGCAGGAGCAGGAACAGGAGGAGCTGAAGTTGCAGTGAGTTGCAGACGATCCAAACGGGAGGCAAGATCCTGAAGAACCAGCATTATTTGCTCTTGATTAACTTGCTGGGAGTTAAGTCTCTGAACTAGATGTTGTATTTGATCCTCTGTCAGTGGCCGATTCTCAGAGGTGCTCATGGCTTGAGCAAACTGTCACGGTACTACTTACAGTGAGCCCACAGGCGAGCAGGTGACATGGGATCCCCCAGGGTGTGGTATCTAAGAGCCAGCCGGTGTTCCGCCAGGGACCCTCTCACGAGGGTTTGGGCTTAGCTGCATGCTGACCCCAGGTCACGACCCCCGGGTTTACCCTGCTCGATATGGAAATACCAGAAGACACTGTTAGACAAGGATGGATGAATGCAGCAAAGGAGAGTCGGATAGTGAACTAAGGTCAGGGTGGCCTGCAGACAATGTAATCAGAAAAAGCCGGGTCGGTACACAAGAGATCAGTTCACGAGAGGTCAGGTAAAACGGGTTACACAAAGGGAGCTCGGAAACAAATGTTGCTCAAGCAATCAGTAGCTGGTTTGAAAGGAATTTAAATAGAGAAGCACATGAGGGGCTGGACAGGAAGTAGCAGGAAGGAAACATATATTGGGCAACAGGTGATGGGCGGCGACACCCATAGCTGCAGAGTGCACAGAGCTGAACACCAGCTAGTGGAACAACAGATGCCAGCCGACCTATAGCAGTAAAGGTGAGACACAGATCAGCTACACAGCTGATCTGTGACACTGCCCTTCTCCTATTCCCTCTGGAATGCCCACTCTATCTGCAACAAACTCACCGCTGTTCATGACCTCTTTGTCACTAACTCCTTTAACTTTAACCTCATCTTCTGGCATCTTCCCCAATGTTGTAAAACATGCACTGTTCGCACAAAACTTAAAAAGCCATCCTTGGACCCTACCAATCTTAACAATCTACACCCTATCTCTTTGCTCCCCTTTCCTGTAAACTCCTTGAATGCATGGTCTACAACCAACTGAGTGACCACCTCATTAAAATAACCTTCTTGATCTCCTTCAGTTTGGATTTCACCCCAACACTCCACAGAAACTGCTCTTCTTAAACTCACAAATTATAAATAGAACTAGTTCCCCCACAAACGGGGTTTTTAGGCAGCAAGAGACAGTAATAGAAGCCAATAGAAGTAGTATAAAAGGTATTTTAATATTAATTGGTAAAAACAAACATGAGCTTCACCTGAACACTTGAATAACAGACAAAATCATGTATATAAAGTACATATAATGTCACATGGAAGTAAAATAACAGACACAGCTATGTTACACTGTATGGGTAGATAACAGTGAGAGCATAAAACTAACGCATTTCAACCCCAAAGGGGGTCTTCTTCAGAGATGGTGGTCTGTTAAAAGAAAAACAAGATTACACTGAATAAATGAATCCGGTGTTATACATGTTAGGGATACCCAATATTAATTTAAAATGGTTTACCCAATGATGTACTTCCAGGTAGGTAAGGTGGATTATAGTGCTTCAGATAAGATTCCCCCATAGGGCAATGTCTCTATTTCCTTTACGCATCTTGAGTAGTACCTGGTCCGTATGTGTTGCCAAGATGCCAGAGGGAAGAGGAGGCAGCGTCACAAACCCACTGGCGTGACTCGCGGGAGGTCACACTATTACCTTGCCCCCCAGAAGAGGAAACTCCGGGGGGGTAGGTGCGAGTAAGGGTACACCGAAGATATGGCGAGTCACACCTGCAGCGAGATCCCAACAACAGGCAAAAAATTAATTAATTAAAAGCGAGGATTATTTAATATTGGAAACATGGAGTGCATATATGATATGAGGTTAATGAGATCATATCCTCATTATGTATACCAAAGGTTGTATACATGTGTATATATATATATATATATATATATATATGTGCACCCCCAATTGTCCAAATATCCATATAGCATGCTTTCTAAGGCCAGGACAGAGAAAGAAAAAAGAGGGGGAGGGGGGGCCATGCCTGGGAGTCCAAGGAGCCTAGGAAAAAGGGGAACGAAGGAAAAGATAGCCAGAAATGAGTGAGTGTGTAAATGTGTGCTGCTGTGTGAGCCATGACACGCAAGAGAAGGGGGATGGGGAAAAGAGGAAAGGGGGAAATGAAAAGGTGATGAGAAGTGGACTGGTGAAAACGGTGTGAGTGTGCACTCAAGCAGAGAAAGAAAGAATGCGCAAAGGAATAGTGAAAAAGTGAAGAAAAATATATAAGAATCATGCAACAAAAAAACACCGCATGTGAAGGTGTGCAAAAACAACTTGTTTTTGCACACCTTCACATGCAGTGTTTTTTTGTTGCATGATTCTTATATATTTTTCTTCACTTTTTCACTATTCCTTTGCGCATTCTTTCTTTCTCTGCTTGAGTGCACACTCACACCGTTTTCACCAGTCCACTTCTCATCACCTTTTCATTTCCCCCTTTCCTCTTTTCCCCATCCCCTTCTCTTGCGTGTCATGGCTCACACAGCAGCACACATTTACACACTCACTCATTTCTGGCTATCTTTTCCTTCGTTCCCCTTTTTCCTAGGCTCCTTGGACTCCCAGGCATGGCCCCCCCTCCCCCTCTTTTTTCTTTCTCTGTCCTGGCCTTAGAAAGCATGCTATATGGATATTTGGACAATTGGGGGTGCACATATATATATATATATATATATATATATATATATATACATGTATACAACCTTTGGTATACATAATGAGGATATGATCTCATTAACCTCATATCATATATGCACTCCATGTTTCCAATATTAAATAATCCTCGCTTTTAATTAATTAATTTTTTGCCTGTTGTTGGGATCTCGCTGCAGGTGTGACTCGCCATATCTTCGGTGTACCCTTACTCGCACCTACCCCCCCGGAGTTTCCTCTTCTGGGGGGCAAGGTAATAGTGTGACCTCCCGCGAGTCACGCCAGTGGGTTTGTGACGCTGCCTCCTCTTCCCTCTGGCATCTTGGCAACACATACGGACCAGGTACTACTCAAGATGCGTAAAGGAAATAGAGACATTGCCCTATGGGGGAATCTTATCCGAAGCACTATAATCCACCTTACCTACCTGGAAGTACATCATTGGGTAAACCATTTTAAATTAATATTGGGTATCCCTAACATGTATAACACCGGATTCATTTATTCAGTGTAATCTTGTTTTTCTTTTAACAGACCACCATCTCTGAAGAAGACCCCCTTTGGGGTTGAAATGCGTTAGTTTTATGCTCTCACTGTTATCTACCCATACAGTGTAACATAGCTGTGTCTGTTATTTTACTTCCATGTGACATTATATGTACTTTATATACATGATTTTGTCTGTTATTCAAGTGTTCAGGTGAAGCTCATGTTTGTTTTTACCAATTAATATTAAAATGCCTTTTATACTACTTCTATTGGCTTCTATTACTGTCTCTTGCTGCCTAAAAACCCCGTTTGTGGGGGAACTAGTTCTATTTGTATCTACTTGGGGTGAGCAGCAACCTCCTAGCTCTTTACAGCACTGTGTTCTCCTTTGATTGCCAATCAGACTGGGTGGACAAACACCCTTTTTCTCTTTCCTTTCTTTTTCTTTCTCTTTTTCTTTTTCATACTATCCCTTCCCTATTCCCTTCCCCCGAATTGAACACAGGAGGGTTAAACATGAGCTTGGCCTAGCATAACTAACATTGAGGAATTGATTTGTCCTTATATGTATATTTTTATGCAAACATTGTTATAGTAAATATGAATATGTTTCAGGGTAATGATTGGGATCTGTTGATGTCAGGGTATGAAACAGAATTTGAGAAAAGTGATCGGGTTGATACTGAGATTACCACTTTGACCTCTAAATTAATGAGAACACTTGAAAGGAAATCAGCACTATTCTGGCATATCAAATCGTTCGAAAGATATAAGAATGAAAAGATTAACCCTTTAGGTCTCCGGGTACAAATTTTTCCAAATATAGACCTAATTAGCAATGAATGCAAAACAGAATGGGAGGCCAATCTAAATGCTTGTTCTCAGCAAATGATGATTATCCTTGTCAGGGAGTACACCAGGCAAATTGAACTCCTCGACAAGGAAATCCACACTTTGGAAATGGCTCTACAACCTTATGCGTCACATACCCTAGCTGTAGAAACCCGGACCAAACTCCGGGATGATCTATCCACTTATAACAAAAATATTTTACGCAAGAAGGAGTCCAAATACTGGAGGGACAAATTTGCCTTCTCAGAGGGACGAGCCTATAAATGGAGTATCAATACACAATCCAAAAAGAATGTTAATGGAAAGACATGAATGGATCCAGTAAGAGATCCAAACACTGTTCAGTTTTTGGCTCTTTTCCTTGCAATCACTGCTCATGCTGTAAGTATATTAGACGGGATAAGACCTTTTGCCTACCAAATGGTGGCATCTTTCGACCCATTCATTTTGTAAACTGCCAAACACGTGGAATAGTATATCTTATGGAATGCGAATGTGGGGCATACTATGTGGGCAAAACCAAACAGGAATTCCACCGCCGCATATCCAAACATGTGTACAGTATGGAAATCGGCAATTATTATTTGCCAGTTGGTCGACATGTTGTAACAGTACATAATTACAGAATGCCGAAATTCACATTTGTGGCCCTAGATCGCATACACATACCGGCCCGGGGTGGGGATTGGAACAAGATCTTATTGCAACGGGAACAGAGGTGGATACATAATTTGGATGCCACCTCTGCCCCGGGCCTAAACGAATCGACCTCTTTTGCTCCCTTCCTTAAAGGATTTTCCTCTGAAAGGACACAATAAAGCTTCCCTTGCCCTGCAGTGGGGTCCTCTCCTCTCCCCTACCCGGGCCTCTCATTTTCCTTTCATTATCACATCTCAGGTTCTCTTTTTTCGTATCCGCCAATAGACTATTTCGGATTATTTTGTATATGCAATGTATCCTTATATTAGTGATTACCCAGAAAAATCATGTGTCTAACTGTCATGTGTTCTAATTGATGTACATTTTATCATAGTTTGCATATTTGCTTTGTTCAGGCTCTTGATAGAGACTTATATTTACATGATAATAGACGCCATTAAACTTTGTAGAGTATTATATAACTATACAACTTGATTGGTGAATTCCACTTGGCTTTTTGTGATGCTATGCCCCGACCTGCCACCTACCTTCCCTTTTCCCCCACCTTTGGATCTTCTCCCCCTTCACTAGCACAACTTTCTATTTTAAAATTTTATATTATTTTTTTTTTTTTTGTCCTCCATGCTCCTCACCCCCACACTCCCCATCCCTTTATCAGTCCCGAAGATCCTCGGTGGGTGCTCAGGAAGTACCTGGCTAGTCTCGGCTCTTGACATCGCTTAATTTTTATTTTATAATATAATAATTTTTCCTTCCGTTGAGAATATGTCTTTCTTCCCTCGAAATCTACAATGGTCCTTTGCCAATTTACAGTCCAGAGGTGAGGAGGGGACAATTGGGTCTGCCCCCTGTACTGACTCCCCGGCAAGGGTAGGAGCAGTTTCTGCCTGTATTTTACGGACAGGCCTCTCCACTGGTTCCCCCTCCCCCCTTGTTGAGGGATGGTGGACACATATTCCCTTGCCGGCGGCATCCTCGGACACTTCCGGGCACACACCTCAGGCACGTCCGCTCGTTTGGGCGAACGTGTGTGACATATACTTCGCGCGCGTCCGTTCGATCGAGCGAACGTGCGTGACGTTGTGACGCCACGTGTTTGCGACGGAAGCGACGTCATTTCGGGGCCGGTATCCGGCCTTCCAGGACGCCGGGGCGGCCACACGTGGCTGATCCTATTCAGGCAGCCAATGCGTTCGGGATACACCGGTTGATTGGTGGGCGTATGCACCTGTAGCCAATCTCCAGGCTTTATATACAAACCTGCCTTCATAGGAGGTGTACATTCATCCAGGAGGAAAGAAACTTGTACCTGTTGTTTGGTGAGCACTTATTTTCCCTTTGTATTTGACCTATATTTGGTGACGTACTGCACCAAAATAAGCCTTTTTACTGGCTGTTTAATATGCGGACTGATCTAATTAATTTACAGATCGGACTTCAGGAAACACGTTGTAGGGACTGCGCCAGTTACCCTTTGTGGACTAACGCCTAAGTCGCCGTCCCTCATCTTTACCTTCTGGAACAGTCTCCCATTAGGTCTTACAATCCAGGTAATAATCTCACCACTTGCCTGGCTGTTCTAATGAGGCTAATATACCTGTTTGGTATTTTCTCACACACTACACATATACACTTTTTTTGTATGTATATATCATCATGCACTTGACACTCTTATTGACTATGCCCCCTACTACTGTCACCCATTTCAGCGCATCTTGTTTTTGCACACCTTCACATGCGGTGTTTTTTTGTTGCATGATTCTTATATATTTTTCTTCACTTTTTCACTATTCCTTTGCGCATTCTTTCTTTCTCTGCTTGAGTGCACACTCACACCGTTTTCACCAGTCCACTTCTCATCACCTTTTCATTTCCCCCTTTCCTCTTTTCCCCATCCCCCTTCTCTTGTGTGTCATGGCTCACACAGCAGCACACATTTACACACTCACTCATTTCTGGCTATCTTTTCCTTCGTTCCCCTTTTTCCTAGGCTCCTTGGACTCCCAGGCATGGCCCCCCCTCCCCCTCTTTTTTCTTTCTCTGTCCTGGCCTTAGAAAGCATGCTATATGGATATTTGGACAATTGGGGGTGCACATATATATATATATATACATGTATACAACCTTTGGTATACATAATGAGGATATGATCTCATTAACCTCATATCATATATGCACTCCATGTTTCCAATATTAAATAATCCTCGCTTTTAATTAATTAATTTTTTGCCTGTTGTTGGGATCTCGCTGCAGGTGTGACTCGCCATATCTTCGGTGTACCCTTACTCGCACCTACCCCCCCGGAGTTTCCTCTTCTGGGGGGCAAGGTAATAGTGTGACCTCCCGCGAGTCACGCCAGTGGGTTTGTGACGCTGCCTCCTCTTCCCTCTGGCATCTTGGCAACACATACGGACCAGGTACTACTCAAGATGCGTAAAGGAAATAGAGACATTGCCCTATGGGGGAATCTTATCCGAAGCACTATAATCCACCTTACCTACCTGGAAGTACATCATTGGGTAAACCATTTTAAATTAATATTGGGTATCCCTAACATGTATAACACCGGATTCATTTATTCAGTGTAATCTTGTTTTTCTTTTAACAGACCACCATCTCTGAAGAAGACCCCCTTTGGGGTTGAAACGCGTTAGTTTTATGCTCTCACTGTTATCTACCCATACAGTGTAACATAGCTGTGTCTGTTATTTTACTTCCATGTGACATTATATGTACTTTATATACATGATTTTGTCTGTTATTCAAGTGTTCAGGTGAAGCTCATGTTTGTTTTTACCAATTAATATTAAAATACCTTTTATACTACTTCTATTGGCTTCTATTACTGTCTCTTGCTGCCTAAAAACCCCGTTTGTGGGGGAACTAGTTCTATTTGTATCTACTTGGGGTGAGCAGCACCCTCCTAGCTCTTTACAGCACTGTGTTCTCCTTTGATTGCCAAACTCACAAATTATTTACTAACAGCAAAAACCAACGGACACTGTTCTATACTCCAACTTCTGGACCTTTTGGCTGCCTTTGATATGATTGACCACCCCCTCTTCCTTAATATACTTTACTTCCTCGGTCTCTGTGACTGTGCTCTTCACTGGCTCTCATCCTACCTATCCCACCACACCTTCAGTGTCACTTAAAATTCTACTTTTACTTCTTCTCTTCCTTTCTCTGTCGGGGTCCCCCAAGGTTCTGTTCCATGACCTCTCCTCCCATTTTCAATCTACACCTCCTCCCTGGGTCAGCTGATGATGCTGATGACACCCAAATCTATCTCTCCATCCTTCAGCTCACTCCATCAGTCTCCTCATGCATCACTAACTTACTAATAGACATATCTGTATGGATGTCACACCACCTCCTCAAACTCAACTTGTCCAAAACTGAGTTCATAATATTTACTCCCCCAGACTTCTCTGTCAAGAGCAATGACACAACCATCCACCCTTCCTCACATGCCAGGGTGCTAGGTGTTATCCTGGACACTGAACTCTCCTTTTGGCCCCACATCCAATCCCTTTCCAAAGCTTGCCACCTCAACCTTCGCAACATCGCCAAACTACGTCCCTTTATAACCAATTAAACTACAAAGCTCCTGATTCACTCCCTGGTTATCTTCCGCCTTGACTACTGCATTTACCTCCTCATTGGCTTTGCTTTAATTAGGCTAACCTGCTGCCAGACTCATCCACCATACAAACCGCTCAACATCTGCGACTCTTTTCTGCCAATCCCTCCATTGGTTGCTACTCACCCAACAAATTCAATTAAAAATACTAACAACAGCTTGCAAAGCCATCCACAGCTCTGCCCCCAGCTACATCACTAGCCTAGTCTCAGAATACCAAACTAATTGTCCTCTTCATTCCTCCCAAGACCTCCTGCTCTCTAGCTCCCACATCACCTCCTCCCATACTCGCCTCCAGGACTTCTCTCGAGCCTCTCCCATCCTCTGAAATTCCCTACCCCAATCTGTCAGTCTATGTCCAAATCTATCCACTTTTAGGCGGTCCCTGAAAACTTTTCTCTTCAGAGAAGCCTATCCTGCCTCCACCTGACAACTTTACTTGAATTTTCTTCATCAGCTCTCCCCCACAGTTTTTAACCTTTTGTATCACTTGAACCTCCCTTCTAGATTCTAAGCTCCAATGAGCAGGCCTCCCCTGATGCTCCTGTATTGAATTGTATTGTAATTGTACTGTCTGCCCTAACATTGGCGCTATATAAATCTGTATAATAATTATAATAATATGGTAGCCGCATCTCTCGGGGGCATGCATGTTGGAGGCTGGGTGTGCGTGGTATGCACCATTCAGGGGGCGTGACATCATGGTATGCACGCTGGTCCTGGCATGGACAACTCGGTCGGCTAGTATTTAGCCCTGGGGGAGCCATAATTTGCCAGATGGATACTGAGGGTCCACCCCACTAGGAGAATTTCCTTGGACTATCTGCAGGTAACAGCTGGCGTTGCTGTACATGTTCAGTATACTTTGTGCATGTTGCTGTTAGCTGGTATATGATGACTAGTGGGAGGACTACCTTTGGGGCATATACAAGGGGCTAGACTCATGATCGTTGGTATTACCTATCTAGTGATGGATTTATCAGGATATACAATCGTATCCTCATATGTGCATTATTCATATGGTTAGGTAATGATTTCCCCCTCTCAATACTCTTAATTTTATTATACATGTTATGGAATATTAATTTGCTGTGTTCAGCAAGATTTTATAGCCATCTTTCAATTTATTTATTTTTCCAGCTTCTATTGATAGGATTCTCAACATAGTTAGCTACATGATCTAATGTATGCACCACATACTCTGTCTGGACCTGTGTGATTGCAATGATTGACCTTCAGTGACCCCTTTCAAGGTAATAGACATAATATGGTGATGAGTACTAACTAGGTCATTGCTGTGACCCCTGCTGATGATGTATAATTACTCACTGGCATACCTTTTCCGCTCCAGTGCACCTAATGACCCCGCATCCACAATAAGGCTAGTTCTGCTGCTGCTCGGTCTGACCCTGTTTGATCAGCCAAGCAGAACGCTTATAGAGTTGCAAAAATATCTGTTTTAACATATGTAATAATGTATGTAATAAGCTCTTTGCACGTCTCTTTTATTACATTTCAATACAAATGCATTTGTGTATACCATGTTTGTAATTTTTTTATTTTTTGTTAAGATGCACTATAAAGCTCCTGAAGAAGCAATTTGTGAAACATGTAGAGCAGGCAGTATGTGGTCAAGTTGGTATCCCCGTTTATTAAATAGCTGTTGATACATACAGTGGATGTTATGTCATCCATATTATTGTGTCATCTGCATATATTGACATTTGAGTCCTACTCGGGTCTTAAGATCAACTGGCAAAAATCTGCCCTCGTGCCTCTACATCCACATGCGCTCCCTTCAGATACGATGCCGCATCCTCTTAAGGTAGTATCCTCTTAAGGTAGTATCCTCTTTTAAATAGGCATCATTATAACAGCAATGCCCTCTGAAGCCTTGAATGTTAATCTGGATCCACTTTTAGAAATACTCAAAGTTGACTATCTGGGCTAAGCTTCCTCCGTCTGTGGCTGGTAGCCAAAATGTCTTTATATTATGTCATGCATGCCAGTCCCAGTCCCTAAATCGCTTTTCAAAACCATTGATGCTTTATTTACCACCTTTTATATGGGGAAATAATAGACACAACTAACAGTTCTGCAGAGGCCCAAGGCTGAAGCTGGTATGGGCTGATTTGTACTTAAACTACCTTGCCGGGCAACTTCGAGATCTGGGTTGTCCCAACTACACCAATGGAAGTGGAAATCATATCCACAAGCGCATGTACTGAAAATTGAACATCGGTTGATAGCCTTGGAGGCACCTGTATCCCAGCTGCTTCAGAGAAATATACCAATATTGACCCTGGCTCACGCCTTGTGGTGGGAGACTAAATGTATAAATGAGTTTGAGATTGTTAATATGGACCTTCCACTGTAGAGGAACCCAATGTTCCCACACCAACTTAATGCATAGACTAGCACTTCTGGGAGTGCAAGGATGCACTTACCTTAACTGATGTGTATGAAAACAATGTTATGCATTCCTTTTTAGTGGAAAAAAGTTGGGGAAGAAACTGCGCTACAGTGTGAATTATAAATAATATCGTGAAAGGTTAAATTAATGAAAGCTGTGGTTCTATTCTGTACCAAAATAAAAGACTTAAATGAAAGTGAAAAAATTACGAGAACTGCGCTAACCTGTGATAGAGGAATATTGAGTGATAGCCTCACTGATTGGGGCCATACTCCCCCCCCCCCCACCAACTATACTTGCTCTAAACAGACTACAGTGGTAATTAGTAGTGATGGACGAACTTCCGACGGGACGTTTCGCGAACGCGGCCGATAGTTCGCGAACCGTAACTTTCGCGGCGGGCCCCATTGACTTCAACGGGAGGCGAACTTTGCAAACCTACAGGTCAAATTTGCAGCCACAAAATAATTAATAACTGTGCAAACATAGTCCCACCACATGGCCAATGACATAACACATGTATGAGGTGAATCTGGGATCGACAACTACAAGCATTGTTTTTTTATATGGGAAATTGACAATTCAGGACTGTGGAGCGCATGAAGGCAATGGAGGAGAGGGAAGGTCAGGGACCAGGGTAGGCAAAGAAGAGGGTGCAGGAGATGATCACCAGCAGCGTGAAATACAGCAATGACACCTGCACCGTGATAGAGTCATCTGACACCAGCACCGTGATAGAGAGCACTGACATCAGCAGCGTGACATAAAGCACTAACACCAGCACCGTGATATACAGCACTGACAGCAGCACCGTGATAGAGAGCACTGACATCAGCAGCGTGACATAAAGCACTAACACCAGCACCGTGATATACAGCACTGACAGCAGCACCGTGATAGAGAGCACTGACATCAGCAGCGTGACATAAAGCAATGACACCTGCACCGTGATAGAGTGATCTGACAACAGCACCGTGATAGAGAGCACTGACATCAGCAGCGTGACATAAAGCACTAACACCAGCACCGTGATATACAGCACTGACAGCAGCACCGTGATAGAGAGTACTGACATCAGCACCGTGATATACAGCACTGACACCTGCACCGTAAGCAGCCCCAGGAGGAAGTCAGCATAGCACAGGGATGGTGGGAGCCCCTCATAATAAGCAGCCCCAGGAGGAAGTCAGCATAGCACAGGGATGGTGGGAGCCCCTCATAATAAGCATAGCACAGGGATGGTGGGTGCCCCTCATAATATGCACAGCAGAGGTACAGCCCCAGGAGGAAGTCAGCACAGCACAGGGATGGTGGGAGCCCCTCATAATAAGCAGCCCCAGGTGGATGTCAGCATAGCACAGGGATGGTGGGAGCCCCTCATAATAAGCAGCCCGAGGAGGATGTCAGCATAGCACAGGGATGGTGGGAGCCCCTCATAATAAGCAGCCCCAGGAGGAAGTCAGCACAGCACAGGGGTGGTGGGAGCCCCTCATAATAAGCAGCCCCAGGAGGAAGTCAGCACAGCACAGGGATGGTGGGAGCCCCTCATAATAAGCATAGCACAGGGATGGTGGGAGCCCCTCATAATATGCACAGCAGAGGTACAGCCCCAGGAGGAAGTCAGCACAGCACAGGGATGGTGGGAGCCCCTCATAATAAGCAGCCCCAGGAGGAAGTCAGCACAGCACGGGGATGGTGGGAGCCCCTCATAATAAGCAGCCCCAGTAGAAATATGACACCGCTCAACCTCTTCAAAGAGGAGGGTACGGGCATATAGTACGGTGTGCTTTTTTTGGACAAGGAAGTGAGCCAAATGAAGAAAGAAGGTCTGTGTGCTCAATTAAAAAAATTGTTTATAGACATATACATGGTCTACTGGTCACATGTGTTGAATTCCTCCTAGATCCATGCCTCTTTTATTTTTAGAAATGTGAGGTAGTTAACACTGTCGTGAGCTAGGCGAGTACGCTTATCGGTCACGATCCCCCCTGCTGCGCTGAACGTCCTTTTGGCTAGGACACTGGACGAGGGGCAAGCCAACAGTTCGATTGCAAATTGGGCAAGCTCTGGCCAGAGGTCAAGCCTGCCCACCCAGTAGTCCAGGGGTTCATCACTCCTCAGAGCGTCCACATCGGCCGTTAACCCGATGTAGTCGGACACCTGATGGTCCAAGCGTTCCCTGATGCTGGATCCGGATAACACCTGTCGATGGGTCGGCTGAAAGAATGACCTCATATCCAAAGTCACCAACACATCTTCAAACCAGCCTCTTCTTGCAGGCGCTGTTGGATTGGTACCCGCAACTCCTTCTCTGGGAGTGGGAATTGCTCCTCTGCCAGCGCACGCAAAAGCAGAATGCAGCATTTCTCGAAGCAAGGCCTGGAAGTGCTGCATTCTGAGAGCCCTCTGTGACGGCGGTAGCATTTCCGCCATTTTGTGTTTGTACCGGGGGTCTAAGTACGATGCCACCCAGTACTGGTCCTTGACCCTTATGCTTTTTATACGGGGGTCCCTATTAAAACACTGGAGCATGAAGGCCCCCATTTGCACTAAACTGGAAGCAGTGTGGTGGCCTGGCTCCTGCTCATCATCCAGGATAATGCCGTCCTCTTCATTCTCCTCTCCCCATCCACGCACAACAACAGGGGTCCCAGAAAGGTTTAAAGCATGCTCTTCTTGCTCCTCCTCATTCGCCCCGGCACCATCCTCCTCTGACTCTTCTTCAGACTCCTGTTGTTCAATTGTCTCAGATAGAGTAGCCCCCCTGGGAATTCATCCAGCATTGCGACTTCCTCATCTTCCCGCTCCTGCTCCTCCACAGCTTGATCAATGACACGACGCAATGCACGCTCCATAAAGAAGGCATAAGGTACCATGTCACTGATGGCACCATGGTTGCGACTGACCAGTTTGGTGATCTCCTCAAATGGCCGCAGAAGTCTGCATGCGTCGCGCATGAGCAGCCACTGGCGCGGTGAAAAAAAAACCAGCTCCCCAGAACCTGTTCTGCCGCAGAGTTCATACAGGTAGACGTTAACTGCACGTTTCTGCTGGAGCAGCCTATCAAGCATATAGAAGGTTGAGTTCCATCGCGTCGGGCAATCGCAAATAAGACGTCTGACCGGCAGATTGTGTCGCCGCTGAATGTCAGCAAGGCGAGCCATGGCTGTGTAAGATCTTCTGAAATGGGCCGAGATTTTTCTTGCCTGCCGCAAGATGTCCTGGACCCCAGGGTATTTGACAACGAATCGCTGCACGACCAAGTTTAAGACGTGTGCCATGCATGGCACATGCGTGATTTTGCCCTGTTTCAATGCGCTAAGCAGATTGGCACCGTTGTCACACACCACTTTACCAACTGTCAAATTGAGCGGTTAGCCACTGATCTGCCTGTGAACGCAAAGCTAAAAGGAGTGCCGGGCCAGTGTGGCTCTTGGCTTACAGGCACAACAGACGCAGCACGGCATGGCAACGTCTCACCTGGCATGTCGAATAGGTTCTGGGGAGCTTGGGCGGCGCAGCGGAAGAGACGCTAGCAGCGGAAAAGGAGGAGTCAGCCAAGGAGGAGAGGGAGGAGGATGGAGTAGGAGGAGGAGGAGGAGGAGAAGAAGAGCCAGGCCTGCATGCAATCCGTGGCGGTAAAACCAAATCTACACGGGTGCCACGGGTTACATGCTTGACGGCCGTCAGAAGGTTCACCCAGTGGGCAGTAAAAGTGATATACCTTCCCTGCCCGTGTTTGCTAGACCACGTGTCTGTGGTCAGATGTATCTTGGCACCAACACTGTGTGCCAGAGATACATTCACTTGCCACTGAACATGGCCATATAGCTCTGGGATGCCCTTCTGTGAGAAATACTTCCTTCCGGGGACCTTCCATTGTGGTGTTCCAATGGCCACAAATTTACGAAAGGCCTCCGAGTCCACCAGTTTATATGGCAGTAGTTGGCGGGCTATGAGTTCTGACAAGCCAGCCGTCAACCGTTGGGCAAGAGGGTTATCCGGCGTCATCATTTTTTTACGCTCGAACATTAGGCCCACGGAAGCCTGCCTTTTTGCAGAAAAACGTGAGCTTGGCGTGATGGAAGGTGGAGTGGAGGACAATTGTGAGGAGAAGTAGAAGGCAAGGCTGGACGGTGAGAGCCTGGAGTGTGGCTTTGTGTGTTCCGTTGCTCCCACTGGGCTCGGTGATGGCTGCTCATGTGCCTTCTTAAGGCCGTCGTCCCTAGGTGAGTGTTGGGCTTACCATGACTAATGCGTTGACTGCAAAGATTGCAGATGGCAACGCTATTGTCAGCAGCAGACACGTTAAAAAAAGCCCACACTGCGGAGCCATGTGCCGGTGTCCTGGGAGCACCAGATGTGACCGTACATGGTCGATGACTCGCTCCTGATACATTTGCAGTCTGCTTTGTCCCTTCTGTGCAATGTAAGTTATTCCTGCTTCTCCTCCCTATCTGCTGGTCCATATCTCCCTCTGAACTCCCCTCCTCTTCCTCTCTTGTGGGCACCCACGTGACATCATTAGACACGTCATCATCGACGTCACCTTCCCCACCGCTATCAGTAGAGATCTCGGAGTAGGAAGCAACACTGGGGACCAACCTCCTCCTTGGGCTGATCTGGGTACTGTCGTCAGACTGCTGAGTAGCGGTTGTTGCTACCTCCTCTTCCTGATCCAATACCAAGAGTGGCTGCGCATCAGAAATGTCTTGATATGGATCGGAAAATAATTCCTGTGACTCAAGCGGAAGGTATGTGGTGGTGGTGGTGTTGTTGGTGGTAGTGTCTTTGGGGGTGCACATAGCAGAGAGTGAAGAAGAGGGTGCAGAAGAGTAAGGCTGAGTGAGCCACTCAACCAAGTCTGGTGCGTCCTTTAAAGTAATTGAACGCACCTTCTGCAACTTCCCACTTTGGCTCAAGCCTGTTGCTCCTGCCCTACCCCTACCATCCCTGCAGAAGGACCTGCCTCTTCCTCTGCCTGTCATTTTTTAAATGACCCTGTGACAAAACTCTCAGTCCCTATACTGATGAAGGACTGCTGCAGTATAGGGCAGCGGTCAGCAGTAGTGCACCTCAACCCTATGTATTGTGGACCTATACCAGTCCTTAAGGAATAGCAGACTGTACCTCACTCAACCCTATGTACTGTAGTACCCTATACCTTACCAGTCCTTATAAGGACCTTTGTGGAACAAGTAGGTTGTGTGTGACTTATTAGCAGACTGTACGTCAGTCTCTATACTGATAAAGGACTGCTGCAGTATAGGGCACAGGTCAGCAGTAGTGCACCTCAACCCTAGGTATTGTGGACCTATACCAGTCCTTATAGAATAGCAGACTGTACCTCACTCAACCCTATGTACTGTAGTACCCTAGACCTTACCAGTCCTTATAAGGACCTTTGTGGAACAAGTAGGTTGTGACTGATTAGCAGACTGTACATCAGTCCCTATACTGATAAAGGACTGCTGCAGTATAAGGCAGCGGTCAGCAGTAGTGCACCTCAACCCTATGTATTGTGGACCTATACCAGTCCTTATAGAATAGCAGACTGTACCTCACTCAACCCTATGTACTGTAGTACCCTATACCTTACCAGTCCTTATAAGGACCTTTGTGGAACAAGTAGGTTGTGACTGATTAGCAGACTGTACTTCAGTCCCTATACTGATAAAGGACTGCTGCAGTATAGGGCAGCGGTCAGCAGTAGTGCACCTCAACCCTATGTATTGTGGACCTATACCAGTCCTTATAGAATAGCAGACTGTACCTCACTCAACCCTATGTACTGTAGCACCCTAGACCTTACCAGTCCTTATAAGGACCTTTGTGGAACAAGTAGGTTGTGACTGATTAGCAGACTGCAGCAGAAGGGCAGCAGTCAAGTATAATATTCTTTCTATATTTGGAAGAAAGAATATTATACGTGTACAAGCCTATTACCATACCATTGATACCAGTCCTGAAAAGAACCTTTGTGGACCTAATATAGTAACAGCTACTGATTAAACTGACCCTCACTGCCTCACACACAGCTTCCTGCCTGTCCCTATATAAACTGACAAAACAGAGGCTGCTGGAACAATAACTGGTTACTGGAATAGCACTTTTGTGGACCTGATAGTAACAGCTAATGATTAAACTGACTCTCCCTGCAGCACACACCGTCCTGTCCCTTTCTCTAAACTGACAAAAGACACTCAGGCTGCTGCAACAATCACTAGCACAGCACTGCCTCAAACCTATATCCTGAGCTACACCTAACACCTATACCAGTCCTGAAAAGAACTTTTGTGTACCAAATAGCTAGCGATTTGGGTCACTGCAATCTCTCCCTGCTCCACACTGCAATCTCTCCCTATAGTGACAGAAGAAAGAATGTAAAATGGCCACCGGATCGGGTCTATTTATAAGTTAGGGGGAATGTCCAAGTGTCCATGTGCTGTAATGGCTCAATTGGCTGTCCTGTACCCCATGATGGATGTGTCATCATAGGTCAAAGTTCTTTTACACAGTAAACACGGAAGTCCGCCGGGCGAACGGCGGCAATAGTCCGCCGATCGGGCGAATCGCGAACAGCCGAAATTTGCCGCGAAACGACCGCCGGGCGAACCGTTCGGCCATCACTAGTAATTAGTGGGAAACATTAATGTCATAAAGTGAAAAATGAACACTAATCAAATAGCTCAAAAAAAATTATAAATTTGTGACCAAAAACAATAGTGCAAACATTTATAGTGTGTATATATAGATTACTCCAGACCTGTGGAGTAAAAAATGTGACTAACAATGTATGCTAAAGTCCTCTGAAATGAGAGTTCAACATAAGATATAGGCACCACTTGTGACCATAAATGTGACAAATTCAAATAAATGAATAAATAAATAAGTGAATAAAAGTCCATCCACAAGAATCTTCTAATATTGTGAGCCGTGTAGAATACACCACCACCTATGTGAGAATTGGCTTCTTACCAGAACATTCAGACCCCGAAGGGTCAAGATTGGCTTATAATGGTTGTGGCAGCTTCTCCAACCATCACACTCCTTCGCCGTTATGAATGGTCTCCAATATATACATAAACTGTAACTGGCTCCCAAAATGTCTCTCCCATGAACAGTGACTCATAGGTGGCCATCCATGCATAAAAAACAGAATGGCTCCAAATAGTGTAAAATCCCTGGATGACGTAACTTATTACGAAACGCATGGGGCGGAGCGATTTGCTGACGCCACCTCATGGCTTGTGTTTATGATCTGGGGAGGACGGGTTTGTGATGGTGTGTGTCCAGCCGGCGCAACCCACTTAAGGCCTGCTGTTTTCTTCAAGTTTGTGAGTGTGCATTATTTACTTTTTTTAACCATAATAAATTGGGATTTTACACTATTTGGAGCCATTCTGTTTTTTATGCATGGATGTCCACCTATGAGTTACTGTTCATGGGAGAGCCATTTTGGGATCCAGTTACAGTCGATGTATATATTGGAGACCATTCATAACGGCGGAGGAGTGTGATGGTTGGAGAAGCTGCCACAACCTTTATAAGCCAATCTTGACCCTTGGGGTCTGAATGTTCTGGTAAGAAGCCAATTCTTGCATAGGTGGTAGTGGTGGATTCTACACGACTCACAATATTAGAAGATTCTTGTGGATGGACTTTTATTCACTTATTTATTTATTCCTTTTTAGGTATGCAAGGTAAGTGTCAGGTCACGTTGAGGCGAGGTGACAGCTGCACACCATAGGGATCAGGAGTGCCCTGCAAGGTTGTGGACCCTAAGGCTGACTGCTGCGGACGGGAGACAGATCCCACCGAGGTTAGAGCGTAAGATTCCCTGGGGCGCGGAGTCTAAGAGCCAGCAGGTGATCACCAGAGCCTCTAGTGGTGAGGATGGACTTGGCTGCAACTGGCTCCAGGTCGCGACCCCCAGGGTACCCCAGCTCGCACAGGAGGATAGGGATAGTGAGGGATAAAGCCAAGGTCGGGCCACAAGCAGACAGGAATAGTCAGGGACACGCCAATAGGTCAGGATCACAGGCAAACAGGGATAGTCAAGGACGCGCCAAAGTAGGCAACGGAACAACAGACGAGCACGCGGCAGGTAACAGGAAGCTAAACACACACAGGAATACACAATGGATGATCAGCAGGGTTGGCCTGCAGTGCACAGGTTAATATAGAGTTCTCTGATAGGAGCTAGGGTGGAGTCATGCCAGAGGATGGATTACAAAAGCAGTCAGGTGAGGGTCGGCTGGTCTCTAGAGATGAACACATGAAAACAGGTAAGCAAACAAACTCTATTGCATAACCATGACAGTAAGTATGACTTGTTCTGCACAAACTTTTATAGATACCTCCAACTCCGTCATGCGATACATGCACAATTTGTCAGTATGGGCAGCAGCTTCTGTAACTACACAATGACAGGAATTTTGAGATCCCAGGGCCCCAAGGGCTAGATCTCCAATATTTACTCTCACCTGCTTTATGCTACACTAAAGGCCTCCCTACTGGAGGTTCGTACTAAGTGGCAAATGCTCATCCCCAATTTTTCTGACAGACTGGGATGAAGCGTTCTCCTTCCATTTGCATGCCTCAATAAACTGACTCAATTATATATGATTCAACAGTCTTGCTTGACCCCAGTCAGACTACATGCAATGCATCGTATACCTTTCTCAAATTGTCTGAGATGTAATTGTCCAAATGCAGATTTTACTCATCTAATTTGGATATGCCCAATATTGAAGGAAGGTTACTGATATCTTGTCTAAGTTTCTGTCTATACCAGTTCCTTTAACCCCTGAGGTATGTCTCCTAGGTATCCTTGATGAGGAATTGTGGCCAAGGTATACGAGAATATTCCTGAGAGAAACACTTTTTGTGGCCTGCAAGGCCATAGCAATTAAATGGATCCAACCTAATCCTCCCTCAGTGCGACACTGGATAAAGTCTGTAAAAAAATATAACAAAATCTGGGATATTTGGAGCTCTTCTACTTTGACAATATGGAACAATATCATAGGGAAAAGCAAATACTCTACTCTAGGTTTCTGTTTGTTGCTGACTTGAATAAATTTATTATATGACTTTCTTTATACCCATTTCCTTATGCAGTTCACGTCTGATCCACTTACTGCTTGTTTGGTCTTGACGGTTTGCGAGTCAAAAGTTAACTTTTGCAATACATTGTAATACAGAATGCTTTGTAATTACTTCAGCGTATTGCTCTACCTTGTAATGCTGTGTATATACCTCTTGCAATAAAAAGTAAAAAAAAAAAAAAAAAAAAAGATTACTGACCAATAAAGTGTTTGTTTTTTATTTTAAGATTTTGTCTTAGTTTATGTGCCTAAAATGTCCATATTATACAGCCAAACCACATGATACGCTGACTTTTAGGACATGGCACTTGAATACCACCAGCAATTGGAGTGGATTGGTAAGAATACAGGGGAGGTCAGAGGGGGCCTCTTGCAGTGAATGTCAATGTGCCTGCATTATCCAGGTGACAGTGGCTCTTTAATACAATGAAATAAATACAGAGGCTTCCATCGCTGACTTGTATAAGTGCTAATTGTCTGGCTTTGTCTGGTTTGAAACTTCTAATATCTGAGTACAGCCATACAGATAAGTCAGAATGAATTGAGAGGTCCTAATTTGTATACTTGTTTATGTCAAAGAGTTCAGCAATAGTACAGCTTGTCTTTAATTCTTATTAAAGAATTAATTGGCCAGATGCATGTTTTCTATACTTCGCCACCGGTAAGGGTTCATACACACCAGCCTCTTTGGCCCAACCCAGTCCCAATGCATAGACAAGACAATTTGTCTTATTTCTATTGTTTCAGTTGTGTTATGTTTGTGTACACTAAAAAACAAGCTTAACATAGGTTTAATTTTTTGCACAGTGCATTCCGATGGACTGCAATGCATTGCAACGTGCTGCTGTGCACCCTAATGTGTGCTCTCTGGTGTGATTGAGCCCTAAGACAAAAATGTTATAAACACAGTAGTTTTACAAAAAAAAGGCAATATAGTTTCCCACCTAAGTATTCCCCCTTGTCAACAATAACCACATGCATTAAGATAGTGATTCAAGGCAATTATATTCATTATTATTTTACAGGCTTGACTTCAATCTTACAGCAGAAAATTCATACAAATATGTGTCTGCTTGTTCTCATAAAAAGCCATGTGCTTGTCTCTTACTTCACAGGAGGCAATTTTTCAGCTTTACTTTTGGATCCTTTAAATGATATGCTGCCTGCTTTTTTATTATTAGCTTTCTACTCTAGTTAAGAAGCCTTAAGCCAAAAGGATTTATTCAATAGCTGTTTAGTCACAGATCCTTCAAAACGTTTAATGACTGCATGCATGCAGTAAAGAATACCTAATCACTGAGTCAACAATAAGCATGGTTACTAGAATATGAAACAAAGTGGTGGTGGTAATGATGACGATGAAGGATAAATTATGATAATGGTGAAGAATGAATGATTATGATTGATTAAAACACCATTATGTTCCAGCAGTCACTTGACCTGCATAAGCCTATCCATTTGATATAAACGATGATCACATGAATCCAAAATATGGCTAATGGGGCAAGGAATAGCAGTAAATATAAAAAAAATAAAATAAGGGTTACCAGGTTTTCTGCTAAAAATAAATAAAATACAGAGGCGGAGCATTAAAATAAATGATACAATTAATGATTGGAATGGGCAAAGTAGCCCTATAATTCGCTGCACTACTTTCAATTATTTACAGATAACAAGATGGAAATGTCAGGAAAGTGCATTCAAAGGAGCTGATATACAGGCTCACCCTCTGAGGGAAAAAAAAATCTAAACCTTCTGGAGCACCCCTTTAACCCTAGGAGGCAGATAGTGACCCCCATGCAGCTTGGTGGGCTAACATTTTAAATCTCGGGGTGGAAACCTTGACTTTTTGTGGGGTTGAGGAAATGGCACAGATTTTTTAAGGAAAGAGGGGTTGGGGCACATGATACCCATAAGCGACCAAATGCAGACTCCAGGTGTCTACACAACATAGGGGGTTATTTACGAAAGGCAAATCCACTTTGCATTACAAGTGCACTTGGAAGTGCAGTCGTTGTAAATTGGAGGGGTAGATATGAAATGAGGGGAAGCTCTGCTGATTTTATCATCCAATCATGTCCAAGCTAAAATGCTGTTTTTTATTTTCCTTGCATGTCCCTTTTGGATTTACAGACACTGCACTTTCAAGTGCACTTGTAGTGCAAAGTAGATTTGCCTTTCGTAAACAACCCCCATAGTCTAAATAACTTTAAAACATAGCTTAAAGAGGAAGTAAACCCTGATGAGTTTACTTCCTCTTTCATTCCCTGCAAAGGTAAAGCATAATGGACTACTATGCATTGCATAGTAGTCCATTATGTGTCACTTACCTGACACAGGAGCCAGCAAAGTCACCGCTGTCCCCTGTAGTCCGTTGCATCCAACTTCTAGGTGGGTCTCACTGCTCCGCCGCTGTCATTCGGTGAAGCCACAATGACGTCACCCCTGCGCATGTGCATGGGAGCCACCACTCGCGGCATATCGCTGTTGACCACGGTGCGCTCAGTGTGCCTGCGCGCTGCTGTCTACGGCGCACGCACCGTAGACAGCGGTGCCTGTCTTTCGCCAAATACCTCCTAAACCGTGTAGGTTTAGGAGATACTGTACCTGACAGTAATTTTATTTTCCTGATGCAAAGCATGACAGCATATACAAATGGGATAGGCTCTGCCTCTCGCCCAATCAGGACTGGTTATACTATATATAAATGAGTCGCCTTCCCCCAGGCGGCATTCTTGTAACTATATTTAAAGCGGTAGTAAACCCGCTAATTTTTTAATTTTTTTTACCACCTGCAAAACAAAAGGCATAATGAGCTAGTATGCACCGCATACTAGTTCATTATGAAATACTTACCTTAGAACGAGGCCCCGACATCTGGCCCGATCCACGCCGAGAGAGCTGACATGCTCACTCTGCGTTTCTTCCGGGTATCGCGGCTCCGGCGCTGTGAGTGGCCGGACCCGCGATATCGTCACTCCCGCACATGCGCGCGGGAGATTTCATCCCGGCCGGGCCGGCCACTGCCGGACTTTCAGCCGAGAATCCCCTTGTGCACATGCGCCGCTGCAGTCAGCGGCGCATACCGAGGGGAATATCTCCTAAACCGTACAGGTTTAGGAGATTTTTTTTTACCTACAGGTAAGCCTTATTATAGGCTTTCCTGTAGGTAAAAGTAAAAAAAAGGAGTATACAACCACTTTAAATGTGAAACGCACAAGGGAGAGACCTGTATGCTGTCATGCTTTGCATCAGGAAAGGAAAATTACCGTCAGGTAAGTATACAATTTTCTGTTTTCCTGACACAAGCATGACAGCATACATGAATGGATGTAGCGTGCCAACAAAACCTATAAGGGAGGGCCATGCTGAAGTGTTTGAAACAACATATTAGATTTGTTTAGAACTGAAGTCAGCTCTCCTGCTTCCAATGTTGCATCGGCTGTTTGCCCGTTCAGCGAAGCCAGAACTCTGTGGGCCGTTTGCGCCAAATTTGTATGGCGCTCACGGCCCACAATGCACTGTGCCATCGCAGTGCATTGCTGGCTCATGATTGGCCAAGCATGCACTATGACCCTGCATGCTTGGCCAATCACAGCGCAGCGAGGAGAGCCATGATTGGCCATCTGCAGGAGTTAGTGGGTGTTGTCTGTGTGCCTTCAGCGCAGTATACACCTGTAGCTACCTATATTGCTCTTCTCTGAGCCATCTGCAGGAGTTAGTGGGTGTTGTGTGCTTCCAGCGCAGTATACACCTGTATCTACCTATATTGCTGTTCTCTAATTGAGCCATCTGCAGGAGTTAGTGGGTGTTGTGTGCTTCCAGCGCAGTATACACCTGTATCTACCTATATTGCTTTTCTCTAATTGAGCCATCTGCAGGAGTTAGTGGATGTTGTGTGCCTCCAGCACAGCACAGTATACACCCGTATCTACCCTTTAATTGCTAGTGTTCTATAATAAAGGCATCTGCAGGAGTTAGTGGGTGTTTGTGCCTCCAGCACAGCACAGTATACACCTGTATCTATCCTTTATTGCTGGTGTTCTATAATAATGGCATCTGCACGAGTTAGTTGGTGTTGTGTGCCTCCAGCCCAGTATACACCTGTATCTACTCTTTATTGCCGGTGTTCTATCATACAGGCATCTGCAGGAGTTAGTGGGTGTTGTGTGTCTCCAGCACACTATACACTACCCAATTGCTGGTTTTCCTTGCAGGCCATTACCATGTCTGGAAGGCCAACAAGGAGAGGCAGACAGGCATGAGCCAATAAAAGAGGGCAAGCAGGCTCTGTGTCTAGAGACAACAGTGCTGTTCATGGACGCGGTGCATCGTCATCAGCACGTGGCCATGGGACATGCTTGTCCTTATTTTTGGCAGCTGGATGCATTGAGCCACATCATGCCGAAGACTTGGTAGAGTGGATGACCAAGCCCTCTTCATCCTCCTCATCCTCTCCCACCCAGGCTAAGGGTACTAACAAAGCAGCTGCCAAAGCATCCTCTTCCCTCGTCTCAATGTCATCATCAGTGACTCCTTCCCTATACCCACCATGTCCTCCTGAAGGTCCCCCAAACTGTTTGAGCACAGTGTTGGGTACATGCTCCAAGAGGATGCCCAGTGTTTTGTAGGCTCTGATGAGGATACTCAGCTAGAGGAAGGCCGTAGCGTGAGCGTAGAGAGAGGGGATGCTCAAGAAGGACAGCAATCTAACAGTCATGTTACACAAGCTGCAGCATACTTCCAGGTTTGCTCCAGTGATGAAGAGGGAGGGGATGATGAGGGCACTGACTCCACATGGGTTCCTGGTAGGAGAGAGGAGGAGGAGGAAGAGGCCCATCTCCAACAAGGCAGGATGCCCCCCGGGGGCCAGCTTAGGGGCAGCACACCGACTGAATCACACCGCAAAGCTCCGCCTGTGCAGGGCGCTGCCTCTGCACGTTATTCTAAAAGTTCTTTGGTGTGGGGCTTTTTTAAATGAGTGCATCAGATCGCACCACTGCTATTTGCAACATATGTCTCAAGCATGTCTCGTGTGGCCAAAACATCAGCCACTTGGGCACCACATGCTTGACCAGACATATGTTGACCTGCCATGCAGCTCGTTGGCAAGCTTACCTCAAAGACCCACACCAAAGAACAAAGCGGACCTCTCCTTGCTCCTCATCAGCTGGGATCTCCAACCCCACTAGACCTTCAGTCCTCTCTGAAACCTGCACTGAGTTGAATGAAGGTGTAGAATTAGGTGTCACAGCCAAGTGCTTCCGGGCACTCTGCTAGCAGTACACCCACGTCCGATTGTAGCAGGCAAATTTCCCTTATGGTCCAGCAGGCATGGACAGGGACGTTACTTGCCTTTCACGGCCCATTGGGTCACTCTTCTGGCAGCTGGGAAGGATGCAGAACAAGGTGCAGTAGTGTTGGAGGTTGTTCTGCCACCATGCCTCCAAATTTCTACTACTGGTTGTGACACACCTCACTCCTCCACCCCCTCCTCTTCTTCTTCCTCCATGGCCTCTTCCAGTGCTCTGTCCTTGGAACTAGCGGTGCTCCGTAGGTGTTCAAGGGGCTATGCAAGTAAGCAGGCAAATTATGCCATGCCGTGCTTGCGCTGGTTTGTTTGGGGGACAGGAGCCACACTGGGGCAGATATTTTGTCAGCTCTGCAAGTTCAGGCCGAGAGGTGGTTGATGCCACGCCAGCTTAAGCCAGGATTGGTGGTTTGCGACAATGGCACCAACTTCCTCTCCGCTCTCCGACAGGGACAACTGACCCATGTCCCCCGTGTAGCTCACGTCCTTAACCTGGTGGTGCAGCAGTTCTTGGGCAGGTACCTGGGCTTACAGGATGTCCTGAAGCAGGCTAGGAAAGTCTGTGTGCATTTCCGCCGATCCTTTAATGCCAGTGCTCGGCTGGCTGAGCTCCAAAAGGAGTTGAACCTGCCCAAGAACTGCCTTATATGTGACATGCCCACCAGGTGGAACTCCATGTTGGCCATGCTGCAGCGGCTGCACATGCAGCAGAGGGCCATCAATGAGTACCTGTGCGACTACAGCACCAGGACAGGGTCAGGGGAGCTCGTTTTTTTCTCCCCATGCCAGTGGGGCATGATCAGGGATGCATGCACTGTCCTGTCACCGCTTGAGGAGGCCACAAGGATGGTGAACAGTGCATGCATCAGTGACACTGTACCTCTTGTCCACCTGTTGGAGTATACGCTGCGTGGAATAATGGACAGGGCACTTGAGGCAGAACAGAGGCAGGAAGAGGAGGACTTCCTTACCTCTCAAGGCCCCCTTTATCCAGACAGTGTTCCTCTGTCCCGCAGATTAGACAAGAAAAGAAGGAGGAGGAGGATTGTGTCAGCATGGAGGTGGAGCCTGGCACTCAGCATCAGCAGCAGCAGTCTTGTAGGGATGATTTAAAGTCCCAAGAAACCTGTGGACTTGTACGTGGCTGGGAGGAGGTAGCTGCGGATCTTTTTGCCCTTAGTGACCCAGAGGACTTCGGACCAAATGCCTCAGCTAACCTACGCTGCATGACCTCCCTGATCCTGCAAAGCCTGCGGAAGGATCCTTGTATTCTTCGGATCATTACTGGCTGGCCACTCTCCTTGATCCACGGTACAAGGGTAAGTTTGCCGACCTTATCTTGCCGTCACAGAGGGAGCAGAGGATGAGACATCTCTGGGAGGCCTTGCAGAAAGGTCTGTGCAACGCGTTCCCAGAGACTGGGAGGTTACAAACTCCTGGTCCTGGACAACGTGTTGCTGAGGCTTCGGTCAGAAGGAGCGGTGGAGAATGTGGCCGTCTGACCGATGCGTTCAGACAATTTTTTAGTCCGCAGCCCCAAGGTATGATCGGTTCCAGCAACCATCACCAGCGTCTGATTTACATGGTGCAGGAATACCTAGGGGCAAGATCAGACTTGGACACCTTTCCCACCAAAAATCCTCTGGCTTACTGGGTCTTAAGGATGGATCACTGGCCAGAGCTTGCACAGTACGCAATTGAGCTACTGGCCTGTCCTGCATACAGCGTTCTTTCAGAAAGCACCTTCAGTGCAGCTGGTGGCTTTGTAACCAATCACAGGGTGTGCCTGTCCACCGACTCGGTTGATCGACTGATCTGAAGCACCTGAAGCTGGTGTAATCGAATAATTTTTTTTGAAATATCACATCCCTTCAAGACTGCCTATGCTGATGCTGAGTGACTGTCCTGTTATGTTGACTGTCTATCCTCTTCCTCCTCCGCTGATATCTTGGAAGAACATTTTTGGTTCTGGATGATGCCACCAGCCCAATTTTTCAGCCCCTGTTTAACAGAGGCGTGTAATTACAATTTGTGATGCAATGCTTTGCAGCAGGGCTCATTCCTGCACTCCAACTAGAGTATATGGTAGAGGTTGCAGTGTATAGGCCCAATTTTTCTGCCCCTGTTTAACAGGGGCATGTAATACAATTTTTGATGCAATGCTTTGCAGCAGGGCTCATTCCTGCACTCCAATTAGAGTATCTGGGAGAGGTTGCAGTGTTGTGGCACCAGCAAGCAGTGCCTAAGGCCCAATTTTTCAGCCTCTTTAACAGGGGCACGTAATTACAATTCTTGATATAATATTTCACAGCAGGGCCCGTTCCTGTGCCCACCAAGAGTAACTGTGAGGACTTATAGTGTTTTGGCACCAGCACCACCACAACCACCAAAGGCCCAATTTTTCTACCACTGTTCAACAATGGCATGTAATTACAATTCTTGATATTATCGCTCACAGCAGGGCACTCCAGCGCCCACCAAGAGTCACTTTAAGGGCTTACAGTGTTGTGGCAACACCAACACCTTGTTCTGCCATTTCTGCAGAGCATATAGGGCAGGCCCCTACTTTCAAACATCCAACTTACAAACGTCTCCTACTTGCAAAGGGAAGGAGACAACAGGAAGTGAGATGAAAAAAGATGGACGGCAAAACAAATTATACAGGGGAGATAACCCTTCCCTGTGTTTTCCAAAAAGCTTAAAATAGATTTTTTGATTGGAGCTACACTTTAAAAATGTACTAGTTCAAAATTACAAACAGATTCTACTTAACACAACAAACCTACACATTCCCTGTCTTGTTTGTACCACCTGTATACTTCTGTTCTGAGTATATAGGGCCTGGGGGCCCCACGCCTTTCCTTTTTTTAATATGGGTACGGGGTTCCCCTTAATATCCATACAAGACCAAAAAGGGCTGGTAATGGGCAGGGGGGCTACCTATGCAATTTTTCTCAATGATTTTCATCCATATTGCTGGAACCAGATATTACATTAACACTGCAAGCAGTTTTAAATGACTTTTCTTCCATTAAATGTCATTTTGTGCATGGACTGTTCTAAACACGGGAAACACATGGCACTTCACAGGCATACTATAGACACCCCCCAGGCATGATATTTAAAGGAATATTTCACTTTTTTTTTTCATTTTAATCGTCATTAAAATCAGTGCTCCTGAAAAAACGTCCCTTTTTAAAAACATTTTAGGCATTGACCCATGTCCCCTGGGGCAGGAGCCAGGTCCCCAAACCTTTTTTAGGACAATATCTTGCATATTAGCCATTAAAATTTGCACTTTTTATTTCGAACGTTCGAGTCCCATAGACTTCAATGGGGTTCCAAAGTTCACAAGAATTTTCGGTCCGTTCGAAAGTTCTGGTGCGAACCGAACCAGGAGGTGTTCGGCTCATCCCTAAAAGCAGGCACAGATACATACAGTTGTGCACATAAGTTCACGTACCCTGGCAGAATTTATGATTTCTTGGCCATTTTTCAGAGAATATTAATTATAACATAAAATCTTTTCTTTCACTCATGGTTAGTGTTTGACTGAAGCCATTTATTATCAATCAGCCATGTTTGCTATCATAATGGCAACAGAAACTACACAAATGACCCTGATCAAAAGTTTCCTAACCCCGTTCTTAATGCCGTTTATTGTCCCCTCTAACATCAATTACAGCTTGAAGTCTTTTGTGGTATTTGTTGATGAGGCTCTTTATCTTCTCAGATGGTAAAGCTGCCCATTCTTCTTGATAAAAAGCCTCCAGTTCCTGTAAATTCTTGGACTGTCTTGCAGGAATTGCATGATCTCCCAGAGTGGCTCAATGATATTGAGGTCAGGAGACTGAGATGGCCACTCCAGAACCTTCACTTTATTCTTCTGTAGTCAATGACAGGTCCACTTGGCCCTGTGTTTTGAATTATTGTCATATTGGAATGTCCAAGTACAACCCATTCAAAGCTTCCTGACTGATGAATGCAAATGTTCCTCCAGTATTTTTTGATAACATACTGCATTCATCTTCAAAAAAAAAAAAAAAAAAGCAGCACTCTATGGGTAGGAGCCAAAATTATATATAATATATAATATAAACCATGGACTGGATTCCAACTTAGTTTATTGTACTGTAGACAGTTACCCAGCAAATTACAAAGGCTGTTGGTGCTGGTACAAAACTGCAGCAGATAATAAAAAACATATAGCTATGTAACTGCATTATATTAAAATGAAAAACTGTACCACCATGATGTCTGGATGAGAAGGGGTTAAATGCTTTCAGGAGGCTCACCGGTCACATGTGTAGAGAGATCATTCCAAAACGTGTGGGGAACAGTATTGTCTTGATGGAAGAAAGTGGGGTGATGGACTGCCTCTTGCTTCTGACGTGAGGTCAAGTACTGTAAGAATCCAGAGGAATACCTTGTGAGCAAGGAGGCACTGACTGGCTGCAATGATGCCTGGAACTGACCTCTGTAACCCAACAGCGTTGTGCCAATCTGTTTAGTATGCAGTGTGTCTGCCACCACTGGAGGATGGAGCCAGGGAAGCCAAGTGTAGCCACTGGAGCTGGGTGCATGAGATGATGTCAGCGCTATTCCGGAAGCAGGAACCCTGGGTGTAGTGGTGGACCACAAGCTAAAAGGTTGCCATAACTTACATGTTTCGGGCGCATGCGCTTTATCAAAGCTCTACATTTGAATCCAGTCCATGGAGAAATGGGGAGCAGAAATCAAAAGACAAAAGAGCAGCGCTCTATGGGTAGGAACCAAATGATTATAATATATATATATATATATATATATATATATATATATATGTATATATACACGCACGCACGCACGCACGCACGCACGCACGCATGCACACACACACACATATATATATATATATTATAATCATTTGGTTCCTACCCATAGAGAGCTGCTCTTTTGTCTTTTGATTTCTGCTCCCCATTTCTCCAGTGGTTGCCAGCTGCACTGGGTATCAGTTTTATCCACATATATCCACATATGACTGACAGTTTCTAGCACATCAGGAACTTGTTGTTTGTACTGCATTAATTTTACCATTCATTTTGACCAAATCTCCTGTGCCTTTGTAGCTCACACATCCCCAAAACATCAGCGATCCACCTCCGTTTTTCACAGTAGGAATGGTGTACCTTTCATCATAGGCCTTGTTGACTCCTCTCAAAATGAAACTTTTATGGTCATGACCAAAAAGCTAAATTTTTGTCTTATCACTCCAAATGACTTTGTACCAGAAGGTTTGAGGCTTGTCTCTATGATGTTTGGCATATACTTTGTGGCATTTGCATAGTAATGACTTTCTTCTGGTGACTCGACCATGCAGCCCATCTTTCTTCAAGTGCCTCCTTATTGTGTATCTTGAAACAGCCACACCACATGTTTTCAGAGAGTCCAATATTTCACCTGAAGTTATTTGTGTGTTTTTCTTTGCATCCCAAATTATTTTCCTGGCAGTTGTGGCTGAAATTTTAGTTGGTCTCCCTGACCGTGGTTTGGTTTCAACAGAACCCCTCATTTTCCACTTCTTGATTAGAGTTTGAACACTGCTGATTGGCATTCTCAATTCCTTGGATATCTTTTTATATCCCTTTTCCTGCAGATCCTTTGACAATTCTTTTACTTTCCCCATGGCTCAGAATCCAGAAACGTGAGTGCAGCACTGGATAAAAGATGCAAGTGTCTGTCAGGAGTCCAGAAACTCATTGACTTTTTATACACACACACACACACACTAATTTACAAACAGATCAAAGGTGAGGATGGTTACCTTTAATAGCCATTCAAACCCCTTTGTGTAAACTTGTGTGCGTGTTATCAGGCCAAAATCACCAGGGTATGCAAACTTTTGATCAGGGTAATTTGGGTAGTTTCTGTTGCCATTATGGTTTAAAAAGAGTAAACACAGTTGATTGATAACAAATGGCTTCAGCAAAACACTGACTATGAGTGAAAGAAATGTTTTTGTGTTATCATTCATATTCTTTGAAAAATCGTCAAGAAGTCATAATTTCTGCCAGGGTACATAAACTTATGAGAATTGTACTTCCTAATTTGTTTTGTTTTCATTTTACACTTTTACTGCCAGTAGTGCAGGAAAAACTATTATTTTAATGCCCCATGTATATGTGTGTTTAAGGTTAGTTTTTTATTTGGCCAAAATATTATTTTAGTAATCACTGCCATAGTTTTGAGACTCTTAGGCCGCGTACACACGGGCGGATTGTCTGCCCAACTAAGTTCGTCAGACAATCCGACAGACAGTCCGTTCAACTTTTGAATGAACGGACTTGACCACACACGATGAACAGACAGTCCGCTGAAAACTTGTGCGATGACGTGTACAGCACGTACGACGGGACTAGAAAAACGACGTCCAATACACTGCAATGCAACCTTCGGCCGTGTAAATCCTTTCTGAGCATGCGCCATACTTAGTCCGTCCAACTTGCCTACACACGAGCGGACTGTCCGCTGAAACCAAGTTTGGACGGACAAAACCAAGTTTGGACGGACAAAATTACGGAAATTCCGAAAGACTAAGTCCGTCAGATTGTCCGCTGAAAAAGTCCGCTGAAGCCCACACACGAGCGGATTGTCCGCTGAAACACGGTTCAGCGGACTAAGTTGGGCAGACAATCCGGCCGTGTGTATGCAGCCTTAGGCCGCGTACACACGGGCGGATTGTCTGCCCAACTAAGTTCGTCAGACAATCCGACAGACAGTCCGTCCAAATTTTGAATGAACGGACTTGACCACACACGATGAACAGACAGTCCGCTGAAAACTTGCGCAATGACGTGTACAGCACGTACGACGGGACTAGAAAAACGACGTCCAATACACTGCAATGCAACCTTCGGCCGTGTAAATCCTTTCTGAGCATGCGCCATACTTAGTCCGTCCAACTTGCCTACACACGAGCGGACTGTCCGCTGAAACCAAGTTTGGACGGACAAAACCAAGTTTGGACGGACAAAATTACGGAAATTCCGAAAGACTAAGTCCGTCAGATTGTCCGCTGAAAAAGTCAGCTGAAGCCCACACACGAGCGGATTGTCCGCTGAAACACGGTTCAGCGGACTAAGTTGGGCAGACAATCCGCCCGTGTGTACGCGGCCTTAGATAATAGAGATTTATGCATCATCTGTTCTCAGATTGCAAGGAAAGCAGGTCAAAATGTTAATTGGTTCTTTATTTGTACTTTCATTTAAATGATGCCCTGCTTTTTATAAAATTCTTAAATTAAATCCCATAATTTCAAATCCCATTGTTTTTACTCACTTTCCTCTAGTTCAGACATTCAATAGTTACGACCATAGTTCTAACTCAATAAATGCCAGGTAGCTTGCATGAGGGTATATTACTGAAATGAAACACTGAATGCTGTGCCTATAATTACAATGCTTTAGGGCTGTCTAATGGGATGAAAAATTCATTGACGTCATAACACCTCAGTTTGAATTCCTTGAGCAGGCAGAAACATACTTAAGGCAATTGTGCATCATAGAATAAAACACACAATTCACGTTTGACATATGGCTATTGTAAAAACCTATTATGCTGTAATTTCACAGTTGCTGTGCTAGTCTGATTTAAAATGAATCTACCTGTATGTTCATTTTAAGGCTGCATATTAGCAAATCATGCTTTATACCATCTGCTTGGATGTGCAGACTGACGTATGGGAATGTTTAAAAGCTGCATAAAAAGAAATCATAGAAGTAATAAAAGTATATTAAAAATATGTTTGAATCATTCTTTGCATTTAGGAATTTCTAAATTCAACTGTTGGCCTGGAAATTCAATGAAGTAAACTTGCCAACAGAATCAAACTATAAAGTTTAGCAGCATGTAACCAGGGGTCAAGTCCTGAGGAAAAAAGTGTGGGAACTCCCAACCAAGATCCACTCCCCCACCAAAAAAAAAAAAAAAAAAAGATATGCTCATATGCATATATATATTTCACATAAAATACAGTGACTGGGAACGCGACATGCTACAAGAGATGACCAGACTGCGAATGCGACTACAGGAGATGAGCAGACTGCGAATGCGACTACGGGAGATGACCAGACTGCGAATGCGACTACAGGAGATGACCAGACTGCAAATGGGACATAGTACAGTTGATGACCAGACTGCGAATGTGACTACAGGAGATGACCAGACTGCGAATGTGACTACAGGAGATGACCAGACTGCGAATGCGACATAGTACAGGAGATGACCAGACTGCGAATGCGACATAGTACAGGAGATGACCAGACTGCGAATGTGACTACAAGAGATGACCAGACTGCGAATGTGACTACAGGAGATGACCAGACTGCGAATGCGACATAGTACAGGAGATGAACAGACTGCGAATGTGACTACAGGAGATGACCAGACTGCGAATGCGACTACAGGAGATGACCAGACTGTGAATGCGACTACAGGAGATGACCAGACTGCGAATGCGACATAGTACAGGAGATGACCAGACTGCGAATGCGACATAGTACAGGAGATGACCAGACTGCGAATGCGACATAGTACAGGAGATGACCAGACTGCGAATGCAACATAGTACAGGAGATGACCAGACTGCGAATGCGACATAGTACAGGAGATGACCAGACTGCGAATGCGACATAGTACAGCAGATGACCAGACTGCGAATGCGACATAGTACAGGAGATGACCAGACTGCGAATGCGACATAGTACAGGAGATGACCAGACTACGAATGCGACATAGTACAGAAGATGACCAAGTAGCCAGTTTTAAAATTTAAACCTGTCCTCAGCCCCTTTATGGCACCTCCTTCACATTCCTGCCCTGCTTCCCTTTTATATCACCTCTCCTCATTCCTTTCAGTTTCTGATACTTTCCCCCTCCCTCCTTCATAACAGTGCCCTCTTCCCTGTCTTACCTTACACAGGACACAGCAGATGACATTGGAGGCACAGAGCTGACATTGGAAGTGCAGCAAAGGGATTGATAGAATGCAGAGCGGTTCTATTAACCAATCAGTTAACTGGGCCAGCCCCTGCCCTCCGTGCATCACTGTGCTGCTCTTCCGATGTCAGCTCTGTGAAGACAACACAGCTAGCAGGCTGTGCTAGAGCCTCGGACGGCTCTGGTCCTGCAAAGGGAACGGCGTTCCTGCTGTGAAAAAAGTGCAGGGACGCCGTTCCCACGCGTTCCCGCAGGACTCGAGCCCTGCATGTAACGCAGAGTCAAATAATTCTCTTCAACCCTGAATCACCTCTTTTCCAATCACAGAGACCAAATTGCTACAAGGAGGCCGTGGCCCTATAGTTTTACTGCCCTTAGCTATATGTTTATAATTTTATAGGAGAAAGAATATCTCTGTAAACATCAGTAATTTTTGAGTGTACGACCACATTTTTTTCTTTTCTTCTATTTTTGACCTTGGATTTATTTTTATTGTTGTGTTTCTGTGTTTGCCAATAAAGCTTAAAGGACTGTCGGCTCCACCCTCCTTAATGTACCTCCTATGGAAAACTGGATACTAGGATTCCACCCATACATGTACTATCACAATGAGTCCCAAGCCATGCTGTGTGTATCCATAGATGCACACAGCACTGGTAAGCCATACCCCTGCTTACCCTTCATAGGAGTTTGAACCTATGGCTCCATTGCCCTAATTTCCCCTGCAAAAGCAGGAAATGGGGAGAGCGGTGCTGAAACAGGAGCAGGCCAGTGTTAGAGACAGATAGGGGTATAGCAGAGAATGCATTAAGGTAGAAAATGTTCCTTGACCAACCCCGAACAGACTCCCTTTTCTCAACTCAAAACTCACCGTCATGCAGTGTGACCCTCTAGAAAGCCCATTTCTCAAACAGAAGTTCTTGCAGCCATCAAATCCAGTGGCGGCCCGCCCATAGGGGGCGCCCGGGCGCCACCCCCCTCCCCCTAGGTGTAAAAAAAAAAAAAAGTAAAAAAAAAAATAGGCGGCGGCGGCGGCGGCGGCGGCGACAGAAGACCGGGCCACCGCCTGTAAAAGAGCTATAAGAAGGCGCGGTGGCCCGGCAGAAGAACCGAAGAGGGGGACAAGACCCCCGAAGTCGGAAGAAGAGGCCGGCGGCGAGGAAGAAAGCCGGGCTCCTCCGCTAGCAAAAGAGCTACAAGAAGATAGCGGAGGAGTCCGGCGAGAAGACCCCCGAAGACGGAAGACCCCCGGAGCTGTGCAATAAAATATTTTAACCCTGTGTTGTGTTTTTTTTGTACTTTGTACATTGTACCCCCTACTCATTCACATAGGGTAGGGGGCCGGTATCCGGGGCCCCCTTATTAAAGGGGGCTCCCAGATTCTGATAAGCCCCCCACCCGCAGACCCCGACAACCCAGGCCCTTGTCCTCATCAACATGGGGACAAGGTGCTTTGGGGTGGGGGGGCCGCACGCCCCCCTCCCCCAAGGCACCCCCCCATGTTGAGGGCATGCGGTCTGGTACGGCTCAGGAGGGGGGGGCGCCCGCTCGTCCCCACCCCCTTTCCTAGCCGGCCGGGTAGCGTGCTCGGATAAGGGTCTGGTGTGGATCTGGGGGGGACCCCCCACGCCGTTTTTTCGGCGTTGGGGTTCCCCTTGGAATCCATACCAGACCTAAGGGCCTGGTATGCTCTCGGAGGGGGGAACCCACGCCAAATTTTTATTCAGATTACATAAGGGGCGTGGTTTATGAGAAGTGGGAGGGGCCAAAATGATGGGCGGGGTTTGGCGCCCCCCCATCCAAAAACTTCACCAGCCGCCACTGATCAAATCACTTAAGCCTAAGCCCTTGTAAACACGGTCGGACATTCTGACAACCAAATCCGTTGTATTTTGTCAGACGGATTTTGTCCGAAACTGTTGCATACACACGGTCGGACAAAGTTGTCGGAAAATCCGATCGTGCAGAACGTGATGACGTAATTTCGTTATGATGGGACTATGTTCAGGCTAGTAGCAAATAGCTTTGGTCTAGGAATTTGATCTGAGCATGCGTGGCACTTTGTCCGATCGGAACTCTCTACACACAATCGGACAAAGTCCGATCGGAACATGTTGTTGGAAAATTTTATAGCCCAGCTGGAAAACTTGGCCCGTCGGATACTCAGACGGAAACAGTCCGATGGAACCCACACACGGTCGGATTATCCGAAAACACGGACATTGTCCATCGGAATATCCGACCGTGTGTACAAGGGCTTACAAATGCCCCTACCCTGATGGCTTTTCAGTACATCAAGCCAGTGATAATATTCATAGAGCCCCCTTAATAATCCATGTTGCACCTATACTCATCACATTCCCACCTGCCTTCTTTCTCTTGATATTAGAAAGATATTTGACTCAGTGATCTAGTCATATCTCCACTACGTGTAGTGCCGTTGGGGTTTTGGACCCCTCTTTCTTCAATGGGTTGCCTTCCTATATCATGACCCAAAATCTAAAATACAGACATGTTCCTTATCAGCAAAGAAACTAGACAGGGATGCCCCTTATTCCTGCTTCATTTTGCCCTTGGCATCAAGCCTTTAGTCCAGCTGTTCTGTTCAGGCCCATGGTGTAGAACTGGGAGCACAGCACCATAAACTCTGCTTATTTGTAGATGATGTACTCCTCTTTAGGACTTCACCTTTAACTTCCATGCCTAACCTCCTGGGAACACTGGAGACTTTTGCACACATTTCAGGCCTCACACTTAACCTTCAAAAATCTGAAGCCCTTAATGTGTCTTTGTCATACTCTATTATTTAACAATTGCAGGCAGCATTCCTACTCCTTTGGTGATCTTTCCTCCATTCTCTCCCACTGTACTCTCTGCCAGTCTCTTGGCTGGGGAGGATTACTGCTGTCAAATTGTCTATGTTGCCCAGAATCATGTATCTGTTCTGGGTAATACCTACAGCTGTCCCGGCTTACTACATTTGTATTCTTCAATGTAAGGTTAACACCTTTATATGGAGAACTCTCAGACCTTAACTTTCCTGCCATGTAAAGGAACTCCTCAAACTATGAGGTGGAATGGGTCTCCCTATCCTGCAAAAAAACTGCAAAAAAACTGTGGCTCAACTAGCCAACTTACGAAGTAAGCAATGCGATGCACAAAACCCCTTTCTAGGTACATATTGAGGCGACTGATTGTGACCCGTGCTCAGTTGTAAACTTGTGGTTAAACCATGCAGATCAGCAAAATATTTCAAACCCAATAGTGAGACATTCTCTCACCCTCTGGGATAAACTAAAGACTCCTTATGGCCTCATATCACCACACATTTCCTTGCTGTCCTACTTCAAAAACCCATTCTTTTACCCGCCCTTACAGCCTAAAAGTTGGGAAGACGATTAAACTCTGTAATATGACCACTGCTACAGCTTTCAAAACGTTCCTAGCTCTCTAAGAATCTCCCGGCCTACCAAATTCTGAAATCTTTCATTACCTACAACTTAAAGTGATACTAAAGTATAATTTTTTTCTTTAAAAATAACAAGCATGTTATACTTACCTGCTCTGCATAATGGTTTGCACAGGGCAGCCTGGATTCTCCTCTTCTCTGGTCCCTCTTTGGTGTTCCTTTCCCCTCCCTACTAACGAGTGCCCCCATAGCAAGCAGCTTGCTATGGGGGCACCTGAGCCGGGCCGAAGGTCCGTGTGTCAATTCAGATATGGATCCCCGCCCCCTGGTGTGTCTCAGCCAATCAGGAGGGAGAGTCCCAGATGGCTGATGCACATCGATGGATAGAGATGGGTCTCAGGCAAATATTAGGGGGCTGAGGGAGGCTGAAACACATAGAAGTTTTTTTTATCTTAATGCATAGAATGCATTAAGATAAAAAAAAACCTTCTGCCTGTACAACCACTTTAAGCACTTTTATACCCCACTTTGTAGAATAGGCCAGACCTATGACCCAATTTGAACGCTTTTGTTAACACTACCCTTATGGTCTTGAGCTAATCTTCAAACTTGACTTACAAATGCTAGATAAACCTGGTTGTAATCCCCTAGGATATACATGTAAATGTGAAGCGGACCTTGGAATCACTTTTACATCAAACGACTGGAATGCAATGTGGACTAACACTAAATCCTTGATGCAATATGTCACTGCTCTGGAGGCAAACTATACAGTTATGAACAGCTGGTAACTGGTGCCTGGCAGAGTTTTCAAATATGCCCCCTCCTACTCTTCACTATGTTTTTGCAGCTGCAGAGGCACAGGCACCAATCTCCATGTATGGTAGACCTGCTCCACGGCATACTTATTTTGGGTAGATGTTTTCCAGGTTTGTCGACCCTGTTTTCTTTTACAAAAATATTTATTACCATGTAATACAACATATAAGGTCAGAAAATAGATGGCTACATTATGTAATAGGCAAACATAAGGCAAACAAATATAGTAAAATAAAAGAAAGAACAGTAAAAAGGAGACATACGTAATCAGTAAGATTATACATGTGTCAATCTTAGCGTCCCATGGAACAAAAAGAAAAAGTGGAAGCCCAAATATAGCTTTCCAAGGTATCTTAGGGATCATAGGATGCCTGCAAACAAAAATTTTTCATATATAGAACCCACCATATCTAAACAAAATGTTTGTAATCAAGAGTCTCCCTATTATAGAGGATACAATATAAAAATAATAAATAAATAAAAACAATATAGAAAACATAATAATATGGGTATAACCATCCCTAACAGGGCACTACCTTGCGGCCTGATGGACATATGGATTTAATGCATAAAGGATAACAGACAGAAGAGAAGAAAGAGAAAAAAAGAAGGAAAGCCTGGTAGAAGAACAGAGAACAAGGAGAAGAAAGGAGGGAAGAGTCCACGAGGTGTGCATTGGGGGCGTTAAATAACAAGAAGCATACTGTCAAACCTAGAATGCTGAGCATGTGTAGTCCACGGCTGCCAAATTCTAAGAAATTTGTCATGCATATCCATAAGGATGGCCGTCAACTTCTCAGTCACCATGACATCATTCATACATTTTTTGACTGCCTAAAAGCTAAACGAGGGGGTTTTCTATGCCCTCGCAATGGTTAGTTTAGTTGCAGTAAAGAGATGTTGTGCCAATTGGCATTCCAGGTGTAGAAGTTCAACAATTTGTTTGCCAAGAAGGGCTTCATAGGGGGGTGCCTTTTAAGGTTACCATGAAATAAGTTACAAAGAAGGGTATAGACTCTGACCTATAACCTGCACACCCTCGGACATGACCACCAAAATATATGCCATGGAACCTTCTTGTGAAAATCCCTGAAAACAGAGAGGAGAGTAAGTTGGGATAAATCGGGTCAATCTAGCTGGCATATAACACCACCTATACAACACTTTATAGGCATTTTCCAATATAAGAACATTTCTTGAACACTTAGATCCAGAGGACTGGTGACAGATTATGACTATTATGCCCCGTACACACGAGAGGAATTAAGTCTGACAGACCTCCAAAGGAGTTCCGCCGGAGTTCCGCTGGAGTTCCGACGGAGTTCTGGCGGACTTTTCGACCGAACGGACTTGACCACACACCATCACACCAAACTCCGACGGAGTCGAACGTGATGACGTACGACTGGATTCGACGTAGGAAGTTCATAGACAGTAGCCAATAGCTGCCCTAGCGTCGGTTTTAGTCCGTCGGAGTAGCACACACACGAGCGGATTTTTCAAAGGGGACCGGGTCCGGCGGAGTTCCGTCGGGAAAATTTGAAGCATGCTTCATTTCTAAAGTCCGTCAGACTTTTGCGAAGCTAAAGTCCGTTGCAGCCCACACACGATCGGATAGTCTGACGGACTCGGTCTGACGGACTTTGGATGTTGAAAAGTCCGCTCGTGTGTACGGGGCTTAACCCTCTCCAAGTGTTCAAGAAATGTTCTTATATTGAAGAATGCCTATAAAGTGTTGTATAGGTGGTGTTATATAAAGAATGTGTTATAAATGGTGTTATAAAAGAATTTGGGAGGCAGTTAGATCCAGAGGACTGGTGGCAGATTATGACTATAACCCTCTCCAACTGCCTACCAAATTCTTTTTCCCATTGGAGATGATAAAGCCTCAACGGAGGCCTTTTTGCAGATATTATAGATGAGTATATCAATGATATCAGGCCCAGAGAGTGGGGTCTGGCTCTACATAGGCTCTCAAAAGGAGTTAGAGTGCATGGGTAAGGCAAGATTAAATGAGTTGTTGAAGAAAATGCCTAAGTTGTAGGTAACTATAGTGTTCTCATAAGAGGATATTATGAGAAGAGTGTAAGGCATAAAATGTCAGTATTCTAGTAGGGGTAAAGAGGGAGTGAATGTCTGTGAATCCATTTGTGGTCCACCATGAAAATTGGGCTGGGTTTTGGCAACCTGGAGGGAATAATGTACAATAGAGAAGTAGAAGAACTAGGAGATGGGGGGGGGGGGGGGTAATCAAACCTGCTGAATATTTGACTGAGTCCCGTAATCATAGAAAGTGGGCTAAACATGGCCCTATTGCGGCCGTGCGATGAGTAGGAGGGAGCCGGGGTACAGAACAGAGAGGTATGGGGTCAGAATCCACAAGATCCATTGTGGTCCATAATGGCATCTGATATGTCTGATGGAGGTAAGATAGCAGTGCTATGCTTGCTGCAGTGTAGTAGGCCAGTAAGTTAGGGAACAAAATGCCGCCATTGATCCTTTGAGCATACAAGACTTGCTTGCTAATTTGAGGATGGATGGATCCCCATATAAACTGCAAAAGCTTATGTTGATGCATATGTAAAACATGTGAAAGGGCTAAAACAGGCAAGACTCAAAAAAAATAAAGCAAGTTTGGGAGATAAAACATGCAAATTGCAGTTATCCTACCACACCAGGACAATGGTAAGTGGGACCAGGAAGACAACACATCAGACAATCTTTTGAACAGGGGTGGAAAATTAGCCTGGTATAATCCTTCATATGTTGGGGTGAGATGGATTCCTAGGCAGGACAAGGAGGAGTGCAAATGAAATGGGAAGTCTGTTAATACTGGAATATTTAATTTAATATTAATTAATATTTAATTTTAGCACGAGGGGAGTCATATAGCACTGTCATCCATCGCATAAATGAGGCTCTGAAGCCATAATGGCGAAGAACGGACATAAGATAAGGCCATGGCAAAGTATGAAAGGCCTTATTCACATCATGAGACAAAAGCTTTAATTCTAATGAGTGGCTGTGGGCTATATGTTGTAACTGCAGTGTTCGCCAGAAAGGCTGCAGTGGTGGGCAAAGAAAGGCTGCATTTATGTGCAATGATCAGGTTGCATTTTTGGCAATAGTCAGGTCGCATTTATGGCAATGGTCAGGCTGCATTTCATGGTCACTGGTAAATATTTTAGTACACTATTTGGTTCAGAATATTTTTTTCTTGTTTTCCTCCTCTAAAACTTAGGTGCGTCTTATGGTCAGGTACATCTTATGGAGCGAAAAATACGGTATGTTATGTTGAGTACGCACAGTGCTGGGAGTAAAAGTATGAAGCCTGTTGGCCAGCATCTGATTCAACCTATTTGATTTAGCGTACCACTTCTGGCGGGACCAACGCAAAACACACGCAGCCCCATCAGTAAGACAGAGGTCCAACTCTGAGCGGGCTTGTTCCAAAAGTTTATGGTTAGCAGGAGTGGGAAATTGTTTAAACACAGTAGCGTTACCTCCAGACCAACCTCTAGGTTACATTGTTTTAGGGATCGTTCCTGCTTACATTTAAAAGCCAACTGTGTAATATGGCCCCTGAGAACCACCTTGTATGCCTCCCAGAGATTTACAGGAGATGAAACCAAACCTGCATTAATGTGAAAGCTTTTAGAATGTCTGCCTGGACATCTTTTAGAGATAGAAGCTAATTCATGACCCAGGAGGAGTGCGGAGGTTTATCAAGAATAGAATGTCAAACTACCAGAATGGGCTAGTGATCTGACCATGGGGTGGCAAGAATAGAACTGGATACCACTAAGGGGAGATGTTTCCTTAACATAGGCATATGGTCTATTGTAGAGTGAGAATGATGGGGATTGGAATTTTTACCCTGGGGATGAAACTCTCTCCAGAGATCAACCAGATCATGAAATTGTAAAGAATGTGCAAACTTCTTGACGTCAGGGGAAGGGGCAGCGCGTTCCAAAGAATATTTATCTAGAGCAGGGTTCAAAGCCAGATTTGAGTCTCCAAGGAGAGTATCCTGTTGGTGGGATGCCAGCAAGCAACAGATATGGGCTATAAAAGATTCCGGTGTAGAGTTAGGGGCATAGTCAGTCATGGTGGTAATCTCTGTATCTTGAATAGTGCCTTGTAGCAACAGATACCTACCCTCAGTATCTGCTATCTGTTTTGTGCAACTAAAAGGAACCGATTTGCGAAAGGTAATGAGTACTCCTTTTTGCTTGGTCGGGCAATCATCCAGAAAAACCTGAGGATATTGAGCATCAAAGTATTTAGGACAAGAGGTAGTTGAGAAATGGGTTTCCTGGTTGCAGGCTATATCTATCTGCTGCCTTTGAGATACTTAAAAACTTTCACACTTTTTTGAGGAGCATAAATGCCCCAAACATTCAGAGACAACCAATTTAGCGTCATAATGAGTATGAGAAAAAATATAAATTGTCTCCTCCGAGCACAATTCCTGCAGACTCAGAAGAGAAGAAAAAGGGTTAAAAGAAAAGAGATTCAAGCGTTAGACAAAAAGAGAGGATCGCGTAATAAAACATGAAGAGGCCGAGTATTACTCCGTACAGAGAGTATACATACAACATAGTTGTGACTAGTAGTGGGACGAAAGGCCCACTGGAGGGTCCAAGATTGGCCAGAACTGTTGCCCTGCCAAGTGCCGGCACATTTAGGGGAGCAGAGGCACGTCAGAACCACTTGGCAACTGTCAGAAACCATGAATCAGACCGAGACTGAAGTACAATTAAATCACACTTGTTTATTAAATAAAAATAAAAAGGTATATGGAAAAAAGCATAGTCAAAAGCATAACCAGAGTCCAGTAACTGGATCGAGTAGTCAGCCAGGACAGAGTTCAATAACCAGATCGGATAATCAGCCAGGCCAGAAGTCAAGGATCCAAGTAGAGCAAAAGCAAGCAGGATAACTAGCCAGAAGGGATGTCAGCAAGCCAGTCTTTAAACAGAACCACAGGAGATGGTTTCTTGTGATATGACCAAGGCGAAGGCAGAGGTGAAGTGAGCTGGACAGCTTCAAGTAGGCAGGTCAGACGAGCATGATCAGGAACAGCTGGTAACTGTGGAGAGAGATGAGAGCTGGCAATTAATTTGACAGCTGAGCAGCCAGCCCAGAGAAGGAAGGGCTAAGCAAGCCCTGACAGTACCCCCTCCTCAATGACCCCTCTCCCTCAGAGGGCCACCGGGCTTGAGGGGAAACGTCTATGGAACTCGCGGAGGAGGACAGGGGCATGTACGTCCGAGGATGAAACCCAGGAGCATTCCTCCAGACCGTACCCCTTCCAATGCACCAGGTACTGTATGCGCCCACGGAACCTACGGGAGTCAACAATGGATTGTACCTCATACTCCTCATGGTTCTCAACCAGAATAGGGTGAGGACGTGGCACCAACCCTATCACTGCCAGAGCCGTTTTTGCAATTTTTTGCAGACATGCTTAAAAATAATTTTAGGCCTGAAGATTGTATACAACCCCCCAAAATATTATATATTTTCTGAAAGCAGGCACCCTAGAGAATAAAAAAGTAGTAGTTCAAATTTCCTATGTCACACGATATTACCACAAATGTCTAGGAAACGCAAAGTTTCAGTAAAAAATACACTAAAGTTAACTTTAGGACACGAAAAAACAATAAATTGCCCAATTTTTGGTAAAATATAAAAGATGAGGCTGTGCTGAGTAAATAGATACCCAACAAGATACCCTATCTTTTCAATAGGTGACACTTTAAAAGCACTCTATAGATCATCGGTTTAGCATTATGGAGAAGGTCTGGTGCTGAAAATATTGCTCTCTCTCCAGTTTGCGTGGTGATATGCAACATGTATATCACAAATGGCTTTTTTATGCATAGGTGCCTCCAATGCTTGGGTTTATGTTGTTTGTACAAGTTTATATGTGGGGGGGCTCACATTTTATGGGGGAGTATTTTATGTGCTTGGGTGTAACTTTATTTATTTACTATTTAAAAAAACACACTTACACTTATGCCGCGTACACACGGGCGGACTGTATGGCCTACTTAGTCCGCCGAAACACATTTCAGCGAACAGTCCGCTCGTGTGTGGGCTTCAGCGGACTTTTTCAGCGTGCAGTACGGCGGACTAAGTATTTCGGAATGTTCGAAATACTGTCCGTCGTACTCGCATTTCGGCGGACAATCCGCCCGTGTGTATGCCAGTCCGCCGTACTTTTGAAATGAGCGGACTTTTCCCGCCCGGAGAAAAGTCCGCTCATTTCGAGCGGGTATCCAGGTAGGCGGGGCCCGCGAAGGAGACGTCGCTGGCCCCGCGGCCTGGTATGGACTTAAAGTGGAACCCCAACGCCGAAAAAAATGTATGTATCTAGTTACAGTTAATCTGGTTGAAAAAACACACAGTTCATCTAGTTCAAACAATAAAAGGGGAAAAAATTATACAATTCGATATACTGTACACAATCCTATATGCACTTTTGATCCAGAGGGAGGTAAAAGCCCCCAGCAAAGCATGAAAAAAAATTCCTTCCTTATCCCCTAAGAGACAATCGGATATTCCCTGGATCAACTTTACCCATAAATGTTAGTATTCAGTCATATTATGTACATTTAGGAAAAAATCCAGACCTTTTTTTAAAGCAATCTACTGAGCTGGACAGAACCAGCTCTTGAGTACATCCCGCAGAAAAATAAATAAATAAGCGTAGGGCTAGCATGATATTGTGCACAGGGTAATCTAGTAAGCCAAGGGTTAACATGCACAGGTATTTAGTGGGATCATTGATTGGCCAGTGGGGAGGAGTGTCTTCAGGGGTCAGTCTGTGGATATACGGGGAGCTGGATATCCGGGGGAGGGGTCAGACATGAGGAGGAGAAGATTTCCCACCCGCCCTTTTTTTTAGGCCATGGCGGTTGGGGTCTTTAGAGGCATTTTAAAATAACCTGCTGTGATGATGTTATTATGGACCCATCTAAGGTATGGAGTCCCTGGTGGAATGCCAGTTATGGCGGATTAACTGGCAATTACAATGGTGGTATCTGCAGAATGTGGTTCGCCCCCGAGCTGTCGTGATGCGGCTGTGGACTGTGGTAGTAGTACGCAGATACGAAGTGATAATTTTATATTTGGTGCCTATAGGGATCAACAACCTTAATTTAATGGTTATTGTGTTATTTTGTTTTCCTTTATTAACCGCTTCCCGCCCGCCCTATAGCTGAATGACGGCTTTAGAGCGGGAGCTTTCATCCGGGAGGCCGTCCCTGGATGTCCTCGTGTTTACTTCCGCAATGCGCACTGCCACAGGTGCGCATCGGGGAAGTTTTACGTTTGCCGTGTCCCCCGGAGACAGGCAAACACAGATCGCTGTAAACGGCCAATCACAGCGGCCGTTTACAGCGTGAACGGTGTGTCCAATGTGAGATGATCTCATATGTAAACATATGAGATCACCTTTCAGCGCCGCTCTCCCTCCTCACACAGCCAGCGTGAGAGAGGGGAGAGATGAATGGCTGCAGCGGCCGTAAGTGGGAAATTTTTTTTAAAAAGTGCCACCCGCCCCAGTGCCATGCTCCCCCAGTGCCATCCTCCCCCAGTGCCATCCGCCCCAGTGCCATCCACCCCAGTGCCATCCACCCCAGTGCTACCTGCCCCCAGTGCCACCTGTTAGTGCTATCTGTCCCCAGTGCCACCTGTTGTCAGTGCCATTTGTCCCCAGTGCAATCTGTCATCAGTGCCACGTATAAGTGCCATCTGTCATCAGTGCCATCTGTCATCAGTGCCACGTATCAGTGCCATTTGTCATCAGTGCCACCTGTCAGTGTCACGTGCCATCTGTTGTCAGTGTCACGTGTCATCAATGCCACTTATCAGTGCCATCTGTCATCAGTGTCACGCGTCATCGGTGCCACGTATTAGTGCCATCTGTCATCGGTGCCACGTATTAGTGCCACATATTAGTGCCATCTGTCATCAGTGCCATGTATTAGTGCCATCTGTCATCAGTGCCACGTATTAGTGCCACGTGTCATCAGTGCCACGTATAAGTGCCATCTGTCATCAGTGCCACATATTAGTGCCATCTGTCATCAGTGCCACGTATAAGTGTCATCATTGCCACGTATCAGTGCCATCTGTCATCAGTGTCACGTGTCATTGTCCTGGTGCTCCAGGGCCTTCAAAAGTGTAATAGGTAGTCAACAAGTTAGATGTGTAATTTATGCTCCTAGAACACCTGATGGCGCTCCCTGCATGTTGGGCCTCTCTAGTTGGCCAGGCTGTGAAAAAGTCCCACACATGTGCTATTGTAATACTCAGGAGGAGTAGCAGAATTTTTTTGGGGGTGTAATTTATGGTATACACATGCCATGTGAGAGAAATAACCTATTACAATGACAATTTTGTGGAACAAAAATTAAAAATCTTAATTTTGCAAAGAATTGTGGGAAAAAAATGACAACATCAAAAAGCTCACTATGCCTCTTACTAAATACCTTGGAATGTCTACTTTCCAAAAAGGGGTCATTTGGGGGGTATTTGTACTTTCCTGGCTTGTTCGGGTCACAAGAAGTGAGATAGGCCACCAGTACATCAGATGTGATCAATTTTGTATGATTCGCACCACAGCTTGTAGACTCTCTAACTTTCACAAAGACCAAATAATATCCACTAATTTGGGTTATTTTTACCAAAGATATGTAGCAGTATAAATTGTGGGCAAAATTTATGAAGAAAAATTTATAATTTGCATAATTTTGTCACAGAAACAAAGAAATATGCGTTTTTTTTCAAAATTTTCGGTCTTTTTTCATTTATAGCGCAAATAATAAAAACCCCAGAGGTGATCAAATACCACCAAAAGAAAGCTCTATTTGTGGGAAAAAAAAGGACAAAAAATTAATTTGGGTACAGCATGACTGAGTAATTGTGATTCAAAGTGTGAGAGCACCGAAAGCTGAAAATTGGTCTGGGCAGGAAGGGTGTTTAAGTGCCCAGTAAGCAAGTGGTTAAGGAATGTTTGTTATATTTGTTATTGTTTAATAAAGGAACCGAAACTGACAATTTTACTCCAACATTTGTGTCATGGTTTTTTGTAGGATTAGTTAAGGTAAGAGGGGAGGTGTGGGGTTATGGTGAGTAATGCAAAAGTGTAGTATTACATCTGGGGTACTTTTATCAAGAGAGTCTATTCCACACTTTCATAGCTCTTGCTGTGAAGAAACCTTTTTGTATTTGGAGATTAAGAGGGTCATTTGCTATAGCGCTGCGGTGCTAATTATCACTAATCAGTGCTAAAATGGTATTCACTATAGCGCTGGTGAGAAAATACTCCCAAATTTAATTTACTATAGTTCCCTGAAACCAAATAGCGCCCAAACTCTTACTCTGCTAAAACCTGGACAATTGCACACGGAAATAATGTTTAGAGCATGATATAATTGCCTAAATAGTATTGAAATATACAGTATATTATTTAAAGATGATCTGCTTTTAAATTGTGTGAAAACATGATTTCTACACTGAAATATCTTTAAAAGACTGAGAAGAGATAAATTCCCTGTTTTTGTACAATTAGGTGCCAACACAACTAAGCATGCTCAGACCTGCAAATATCTCTCATTTTAGCTCCAGTGTCTTTTTTACAAGGTGCTATAGTAAATACGAAAATGAGTGCTGAATAAAAGATAATTTTTTGGAAGTGAAAATCTGTGCTATTATAGTCCAATGCAAGTTTTAGCCATTGATTCTAATGGTTCAATTGTAACAAATAAATCCTTTTAATGTTGAGATTAAATGTATCGTTCTCTGAAATAAAATTTCCTTTGCAACACTGTTGCTTCTACTTAAAATAATTTTGTTTTTAAGAATGCTAGAATGTGGAATGTTTTGTTGTTTTGGTAAAATATATTTTTCTCTGTCATTTTCATTTGTTACTCCATCTCACAACAATCTTTACCCAAACTCACAGGTGTCTTTACAAAGCACAAACAATACCATTGCTGATGAAAATTTAAAATGAGTCACCATTTTTTGTGCTTTTTATTATTTCCAAATAATAATAATTTGAGCCCAAAAAATGTGATATGTATACCAACATCAGAAATCAAAATGTAATTTCCAAAAATATGAGGGTAATATCACTATTCTACACTCACCCACAAAGAACCACACAATATCACAGAATAAACCAAGAAGAATAACTCTTGTGTAATGTAATTCCATCACCTATATGCCCAAAGAAATGCAGTATTTATGAGTATTTATGTGTAGGAGGTTTTCACATGTGTCAGCTCTGTGGCTTAGAGGTAAAAGCTTCTGCTTAGCATCCCTGAGCATCCGGGTTAGATTCCCAAACATGCTGCTTCATGTAGAGAAGTTGTCTCATCTCTCAGGTTCTAAAAATATGTCTAAATGTAGTATTTATGTGTAGGAGGGTTCCAACACCATTGTGATTCTTGTCAGATATACTATCCAATCAAAAGTATTGGCACACCTGCCTTTACACACACATGAATTTTAAAGGCCAGCCCAGTCTTAGTCTGTAGGGTTAAAAATTGATTTGGCCCACTCTTCGCAGCTAGAACAGATTCTGGGAAGGCTAGGAAAGCTTTATATAAGTTTTAGTGTGTCTATGGATGTTTGACCATTCTTCCAGAAGTGCATTTGTGAGGCCAGGCACTAATGTTGGATGAGAATGTCTGGCTCACAGTCTCTGCTCTATTTCAGACAAAATTTGTTCTATCAGGTTGAGGACAGGACTCTGTGCAGCCAGTCAAGTTCCTCCACCCCAAACTCGCTCATCCATGTCTTTATGGACCTTGCTTTGTACAGTCACGTTGAAACAGGAAGGGGCTATCCCCAAACTGTTCCCACAAAGTTGGGAGCATGAAATTGTCCAAAAAGTCTTGGTATGCTGATGCCTTAAGAGTTCCTTTCACTGGAACCAAGCCCAACCCCTGAAAAACAACCCCAAATCATAATACCCCTCCACCAAATGATTTGGACCAGTGAACAAAGCAAGGTCCATAAAGACATGGATGAGTGAGCTTGGGGTGGAGGAACATGACTGGCCGGGACAGAATCCTGACCTCAACACAACAGAACACCTTGGGGATGAATTAGAGCAGAGACTGTAAGCCATGCCTTCTCGTCCAACATCAGTGCCTGACCTCACAAATGCACTGGGAAGAATGGTCAAATATTACCATAGACACACTCCTAAACCTTGTGGATAGCCTTCCCAGAAGAGTTGAAGCTGTTACAGCTGCAAAGGGTGGGCCAAATAAATTTTGAACACTACAGACTTAGCCCCTGTACACACGGTCGGAGATTTCAACAACCAAATCCATCGGATTTTGTCCGTCGGATCTTGTCCGAAACTGTTGCATACACACGGTCGGACTAAGTTGTCGAAAAATCCGATCATTAAGAACGTGATTACAATGGGACTACGTTCAGGCTAGTAGCCAATAGCTTTGATGTAGGAATTTGATCTGAGCATGCGTGGCACTTGGTCTGATCAAAATTCTCTACAGATGATCGGAGTATGTCCGATTGAACCAGTTGGTCGGGAAATATTTCCAACATGTTGGAAAATTGGGTCCGACGGATATTCCGATGGAATCAGTCCGATGCATACCACACACAGTCGGATTATCCGACAACACGGTCCGATAGGACACATTCCGACGGATTCTCCGACCGTGTGTACAAGGGCTAAGACTGGGATGCCATTACAGTTCATGTGCGTTTTAAAGGCAGGCGTCCCAATACTTAGGCCAATATATTGTATATTGCTTGTAACACTGAGCATGGCATGGCTATGAACTTCACACCACAGAGATGCAGACTACATGTGTGAGGCTGTCCACTGGCTAAGCGGGTAGCAATTCCATCTAGCAACATTGGGGTTGCTGGTTAAATTCCCCAAAACTTGTGTCAAAATTGATATGCTCTCCCTGTGTGAGTTTCTCACCACAATCCAAAAACATGCTGGCATTTTATTTGTCTCCTGTCAAAATAGTCTCTAATGTAAGAAAGTTAGCTTTGGACTTTATATGGGACGCTCATTGCAGCCAGGGACTGATGTGAATGTTTGTTAGCACTAATCATGCCCAGGGACTTGGACATTTATAATTGTAGGGTTTACACTGCACAGGTATATATGCTTAGAAAAGAGGCATAGCTTGAAGCTTGTGGGTCCCGATGCAAAAGTTGACCTGGGCCCCCCCCCCCCACTACTTCCAACATGCATGCAGATACATCCACTGCACGCCAAGATACTCAAAGTGTATTAAGAGTTTTGCATTCCCAGAGTTCCTCTTTACATCAGAGGACAGGGATTACCTCTGGAGAATCAGAGGACAGGGACCCCTGGCAAGTCACTTGGCAGAGCTCCTTTCCCATCCCAGCACTGTATACAGCCCCTCCCCCCACACTACACAGGGCTGAAATTACATTCCTTTACACACAGTTTGTCAGTCTTCACAGGGTGTATCTGGATTTTATGTTGCCCTTCTGACCTGTGAAGTTCTCTTGTCAGAATGGCAGTGTAGTTATAGTAGGCAGATACAACCTGTGCAGATCATGGCTAATGTGACTGTGTTGTAAAGGAATCTAATTTCAGCCCTGCAGAGGAGGAACAGTATAGAGTGCTTTAAAGGGAAACGAGCTCAGCAGCCAAGCATTGCATGCAGGGTGGAGGGGGTGGTCTGGGGGCTTTGGGGGGGCAACTTGGATATTGGAGGGTAAAGTCATGTGACACAAAATCTGGAGCCTGCAGCCCTTCAGGGGCCCCCCAAGGAGGTGTTAAGGGATTTGTTTTAGCAAATTCTGCTGAAGGTTTCTCTGTTAGTGTTGGCAGGTGTTGGGGGAAGGTCATCTCCCGGAGGTGTGTGTCTTCTCCCCAGTTGTCAGGGAAGTGGGATAAGTAGACACCCCCGGGTGGGGGGTACAAAGAATCCCAGCTAGTGACTAGGAGACACTGAGCCATGTCATACCTCACCAGTGACATTGTTCCCATCGTGGCTACAAGACGGCACTCTCCTCTTCTTGCCTCACTGAGCTCGGTTACCATTCCATGTTGCTAGCACACAGCACAGACACTTCCCCATCCTGGGCTTTTTGTGCTCCTCTCTATTCATGAAATGGCTCACAGCTTCTCCCCAGCCAATGGGAACAGGGGGGTGTGGACTGTGGAAGACAAAGTATAAGCCCAGTACTGGAGCATGGCTGTGGGGCCCTAGGGCAGATTGGAGCTGGATTTTTTGGAGGATATGATATTATGCAGGGACCCCCTGGAGCTAGGGGCAGTGTTGCAATTTTGACCCCTGCAACCCCTTATGCTACGCCCATGCCAAGGGCTAACACAGTTACAAATAGTATTATGTGTTTGTCAGGGCTGGCTTAGCCCTTCCTCCTCTGGGCTGGCCACTCAGCTGTCGGCTAATTGCCAGCTCTCTTCTCTTTCCACAGTTACCAACTGTTCCAGATGATGCTCATCTGACCTACCTATTTAAAGCCTTCCAGCTCACTATTTCCTTTGCCTTTGCGTTGGTCACATCACAAGGAACCATCTCCTGCTGTTGTTTCAAGACTGGCTTGCTGACATCCCTCCTGGCTTCTTATCCTGCTTACAGTTGCTCTCCTTGGATCCCTGACGTCTGGACTGGCTGATTACCCGATCTGGTTTATGAACTTTGGACTAGCTGACTACCCGATCTGGCTACTGGACTCTGGCTATGCTTGACTATGCTTTTTTCTATTTACCTTTTTATTTTTATTAATAAACAAGTGTGATTTGATTGTACTTCTGTCTCTGTCTGTGTTTCTGACCATCAGATGCAATCACTTTAGACATACACAAAGAGACAGATTGAAAGATACTGGTGGGCGTGTACTTCTATTGGGTGTGTGTCAGTTTGCTAACAATACAACCTACCTTATAAAAGGGCTGCAGTAGGGAGGGTTCGTTTGGCCTGAGAAGGCCAGGTTTTTTGCCGTGATTTGTGGGGTCGAAGGAATGATATTGTGCCTATTGACAAACACCCAACTAGGGGATGTTTGCTGAAATTCTTGTGCACTTTTTCAATCAAAAGTGGATTTATGTGGCCATGCTGTCAAAGTTGTGTGTGTATTGTTCCTGTCTGACCATGCAAACATAATTTGGGAGCATGTGATGACTTTCAACCGTGATCTCATTGCTTAATTATGTACACAGAAATGCAGCTTCCAGCAGAACCTGATCACCTATGTATGTGTGTGTGGATTTGTGGGGTGGTTGCAGGTGTTATATTTTTAACATGTGGCTTTTTTAATATTATGTTGGAATGCTTTGTAAGAATAATGAATGTTAAGTATGTTTCTATAATCTTGCAGATAAAAATGTGATGTGTTTCCCGTTATGCACTGAAAGTAAAGCTGTGTCCACTCTAAAGTTTAGACAAATTTTAGATTGTAAACTCGCATGAGCAGGGCTCTTAAAACCCAATTGATAACTGTTTTGCTAAATGTAGCACCATGTATCCTGTAGACAATTTTTTTGAAGCTACTAAATGAATGTACATAATATTGTTTCTGCTGGCAAAATAAAAGTAAGTTATTCAGCTTGTTTGTTGTGTTTTTTTTCTCTCTTCTTTCTTCTTTTTAATTCGTTTTGGGGGTGGTGGTTTTGGGGAAGTGCAAAATCTTTTACATCTTAGGCTGCTTTCACACTGGAGGAGCTTTACATGTGCTAAAAATAGCGCCTGTAAAGAGCCTCTCCTCTGACTCCGTGTTAACTGATCCTGATCTTTGGTTCACACCTATGCATTTTTTAGTGCATTTTACAGTTTTCAGAAACACTCTACAGTCTATTTAACATGGTTTCCTATGGTACTAGTTCACATCTATGCGTTTTGCGGCCAGTGCCTTTTTGGAAATGGTCAGTGACTTTTTTACCACACGATTTGCAGGTAATAGATTTCAATGGAATTGCACTAGAAATGCAACTGTTGCGTTTGTGATGTGATTTTTGATGTATTTTGCAGTTATTTTTTTAACACTGTATATAGCTGGTTGCTAACCGAGGGGCCGGGGAGCCAGCTGCCACATCCAATGAATCTTCAGTTGTCAGTGGCTTCCCCACTGAAAGTACAAACAAATGTCAGCAAAGAAAAATAGCAAAAGAATGCATTGCGTCCCCCCCACCAGGTCTATACCAGGCCCTTCGGGTCTAGTATGGATTCAGAGGGGACCCCCATGCAAACATTTTACAAAAATGGAGTGGGGTTCCTCCCCATTACCAGCCCCTTTGAGTCTGGTATGAATATTAGAGGGAACCCTGCATAAAAATACAAAAAATTGAGTGGGAGTCCCCCCAAAATCCATACCAGGCCCTTCAGGTCTGGTAATATTAAGGGGAACCCCGCATCATAAAAAATTGCGTGGGGGTCCCCCCAAAATCCATTCCAGGCCCTTAAGGTCTGCTATGGATATTAAGGGGAACCCTGCATCAAAAAAATTGCATTGGGGTAACCCCAAAATCCATACCAGGCTCCTCAGATCTGCTATGGATATTAAGGGAAACCCTGCACCAAAAAAAAAAAAGTGGAGGCCCCCAAAATCCATCCCAGACCCTTATCTGAGCATGCAACCTGGCAGGCCGCAGGAAAAGAGGGGGGAACAAGTGAGCACCCCCTCCTCTTGAACCATACCAGGCCACATGCCCTCAACATGGGGAGAGTGCTTTGGAGTCCCCCCAAAACACCTTGTCCCCATGTTGATGGGGACAAGAGCCTCATCCCCACAACCCTTGCCCGGTGGTTGTGGGGGGCTGCGGGCAGGGGGCTTATCGGAATCTGGAAACCCTCTTTAACAAGGGAACCCCCAGATCCCTGCCCCTCCCATGTGAATGGGTTTCGGGTACATTGTACTCCTACACATTCACCAAAAAAAGCAGTAAAATGTGACAAAAGACAATAGCCGGTTTTTGACAATCCCTTTATTAAAAACGTCTTCTTCTTTTCCTACTTCTTCCTCCGGTCTTCTCCATCTTCCTCCAGCTTCTTTTTCCCCGCTTCTTCGTCCATCTTCCTCCGGTCTTCTCCATCTTCCTCCGGCTCTGGTCTTTCTCCGCCGCTTCTGTCACCAACTTGCTATGAAAACAAACCTCCTCCGACTCTGTGGTCAGCCAATCTGTCCGATTTCATAGCGCCTGTTTCATATATAACTATGGGGCGTGGCCGCCGGATGATGGTTCATTTTTTTAATGTTCAACGGGAGCGGCGGAGGAGAAAGACAGGAGGATGAACTAGGGGAAGAAGAAGGCAGAGGAAGATGGAGAAGACTGGAGGAAGAAGCGGGGGAAGATGCAGGAGGAAGCGGGGGAAGAAGAAGATCTTTTTAATAAATAAATTTTCAAAAAAAACGACTATTGTCTTTTGTCACATTGTACTGCTTTTTTTGGTGAATGTGTAAGGGTACAATGTACTCGATACCAAATCACATGGGGAGGGGCCGGGATCTGGGGGTCCCTTTATTAAAGGGGGCTTCCAGATTCCAATAAGCCCCATACCCAAAGACCCCCACAACCACCGGGCAAGGGTTGTGGGGATGAGGCCCTTGTCCCCATCAACATGGGGACAAGGTGTTTTGGATGGGACCCCAATGCACCCACCCCATGTTGAGGGCATGTGGCTTGGTACGGTTCAGGATGAGGGGGGCACTCTCTCCCCCCCTCTTTTCCTACAACCTGCCAGGTTGCGTGCTCGGATAAGTGTCTGGTATGGATTTTGGAGGGGACCCCGTAGGCAATTTTTTTTCTGGCACAGGGTTCCCCTTAATATCCATACCAGACCTGAAGGATCTAGTATGGATTTTGGGGGGACCCCTACGCCATTTTCTTTGTAAAAAATTGTCGTGGAGTTCCCCTTAATATCCATACCAGACTCAAAAGACCTGGTATGGATTGGTGCCCCCCACCAATTTTTTTTCTTACATTTTTTCCTTTTGAAATGTCATTTTGCTGTGGTACAGTATTAAACATGGGAAAGGTACGCTACTTTACAGGCATACTATGGACACCCCCCAGGCATGATATTTAAAGGAATTTTTCATTTTTATTGTTTCACTTTAAGCATTATTAAAATCACTGCTCCCATAAAAACGGCCACTTTAAAAACATTTTTTCCAATTGATACATGTCTCCTGGGGCAGGACCCAGGTCCCTATACACTTTTCATAGCAAAGAACCTGCATATAAGCCTTCAATAAGAACTTTGGATTTTGCAGGTTCGAGCCCCATTGACTTCCACTATTCCCCCATATGTGATCTCACAGGCATTTTTTCCCGCAATAGCGATGTTTTGTTTTCCATTTGCATTAGTGCTCAGTTTCTGAGAGTTAAAGTCTTACTTGGCCTTATTTGGGCGCTATTTTCTGGGACTGCAGGAACATTTTTCAGACCCCCTAAATCTCTTTTCCTCTAGACATGAAGAGTCACCCTTGTCCTCTGTAATGACCTTAAAGTGAATAACTCAAAACCAAGTTCACTTATGTTTTTATACATGTTGGTCATATCCCCCCTTTAGCTCCTCTTCTCAAGAGAGAATACGTTCCAAGGTGGTGACAATTGTATTTTTTGACCTGTTAAAAATCCCATCAGCTGAACAATGGAAAGATCATATAATCTATAAAGCAGAACTAAACCCTTCTATTCTTTTCAGCCAATTAAGCTACCATCTCAGCGTCTGATCCACAACTGCCATGGTGCTGCACATGTGATCAGTTACGACACCAGCCATTGATGGTTTGACAGTTTGGTTGAGAACACAAGCAAATGTGACAGAATTCCCGGCATGCCGGGAATATACCTGTTTTTTTAAAACCAATGCGTTTAGTTATGCTTTAGCATATTAATGATATTTGTAATAAATAATAAATAAATAATAATTGTTAATATTGCCATGAAGGTCCTTGTTCAGATTTTTTCCGTCTCCCTGTTGTGCTGCTACATTGTAACCCTCTCACACGAGCAGGCTTGGTCCACTGTTGTCAGGTAGCTGGTCTAGAGCAATAATATGCATAATAAAAGTTTATAGACAGAAAATGACTGAAAGAGATTGCAGGAGATTAGCAGCACTAAGCTAGAAAGATGAATGAAAAAGCAGCAGGATGTTATGGAAAAAATGTCAGTTACTTATGTCACATGGGTTGATTTACTAAAACTGGAGACTGCACAATCTGGTGCAGCTATGCAGGGTAGCCAGTCAGCCTCTAACTTTAGCTTGTTAATTTAAACTTTGACAAAACAAATGGAAGCTGATTGGTTTCTGTGCAGAACTGCACCAGATTTTGCATGTTCCAGTTTTACTAAATAAACCCCACAGTGCACAATTCAAACTACATATCATCAAGTTAGGGTTTACTAGGATATAATTTAAATTATAAAAGAACTTGAACAACAATTATTATATACGTACATTTTTTTCTTTAAAAACAGGTAGAACCTATATGCTCTTGGCTCACAGTTTGTACTCATTTTAATGAATGTAGAGCTGCACAAGGAAAGTGTTAGTAAATTTCACTTGTTGAGACAAATGTGAGTTCCAAAAATAGATACTTTTAAGCAGGGGCTGCCCATCCAATAAGAGCGAATGGGCGCCGCCCCCATGTCCATTGACACCTCCCCCTATCCATGCATCTGGCCCCTTGCAGGATGCTGGATGCATGAATCACAATGGCGGAGATGTTTTTTGAAGCACCTTATTAGAGCCAGAGGCTGTAATAGGCTTAGGTAGGCTTGGCGTGCAGAGAATGCGAATGGAGCCCACCCAGGTGTGTTACAATAGTAAATATTCATTCACTGTAGTAACACTGATCCTCCTCCTGGCCAATCAGGAATCAGTTTTGAGACCAGTCACCCAATTGTCTGATAGGACAGGCAATCCTATTGGAGGCCTAGGAGGAGGGGAGGAGCTGTGCGCTGGAAGCCACAAATGGAGGAAGGGACACGGAGCTGCGCTGCTACCCAGCTAGATTGGGTAAGTGCTGGACTGGCCGGCACCCCCCCCCCCCCCCCCCCCAGAAAAAAACCACCAGCCACCACTTCTTTTAAGTTTTTTGTTTCTCTAGTAAGCCCCTGTTCCATGTAAATGTTATACACTTTTTAAATTGTTTCTATGTTCCTAATAAACATACAATATGCTGTATAAAAGCGGTTGATATTTAAGACAAAAAATTCATTCATCCATTTCAGGAAAGAGATTGAGTAATTTTTGTCCCAAACCTTTTCCAATTGACCTGTGCTCAGCGTTTAGTGATTTTTCTGAGTAATCCTGAAAGCTTAAATTCCAGTAATTCAACAAAGGGGTTTCTATTGTTTCACAAAGGAGACTGACACATATCAGTTACTGCATAATATCCACTATGATTGGAATGCAGCCATGATTTCTGAAGCTTGACTTTGCCGTAATATTAGCAAAGAACAAACTCGCAAAAGTTACACGGCATCAAATGATAATCAGATGCTTTAAATAAATCCAGCAGTCTGGATTTAAAAGAATGCATGCGTGGGTGAACTCCCACAAACTGTGGGCAAACTCTGCTGAACCATTACCGAGTTGACGAACAGGAATTACTTTCTGCTTTGCGACTGGAACGTGCAGTAATTCATGAATAGGAAACATTATGTTCTGATTTCTTTTATTACTGACTTGGTAATCAACACACAATGAACAAATTCGATTTTTTGATTAGTGAAGTCATGTAAAGCCTTTCAAAATGTCTTGCTGAGTCAAAATTTAAAGTGGGTGTCCAGGCAAAACTTTTTTCTAGTAGTAGGGGAGGGCAAGAAACCCTGCAAACTTTTTATTGCTGAGAAAATCTGCAACAGAGCCACAGATGGCAGTAAAAAGCTGACAGGGATTCTAGCGTTCTATTGGAAAGTTGATGGAGATATGACTCCGTCAGAGAAACCAGG